>NW_015641598.1:126545-137294 GCF_001515625.1 Sinocyclocheilus rhinocerous | reverse complement strand
TATATATAGATAGATAGATAGATAGAGATAAAAATTTTGCTTTAGTAATAAAAAATTTATAAAAAATCTATAATATTCATTATAATATATATATATATAGAATATAATATATAAATAATAGTTTATATTTATACAAATAGATTATAAAATTTATATTAAATTGGCATATAATGAAATTTAGTATAATAAAATTTGTGATTTTTTTTAGAATTATATATATATTTTTTTTTACAAATTGTTTTTATGCTTATAAGAATGCTTTTAAGTTTATCATCCATTGAAATCTGTTGAAAGTCCTACAATTATGCTATTGTTTGAAACTCTTCCTTTAAGAGTCAACCCTTGTGTTTTTTTTTATTTTAATTAGAATTTTATCTCTTTTTATTTATTTGTACTTAATATTTCTTCTTGCTTCTTTCTATAACAATACCAAATAAAAAGTTAAGACCTGTTTTGTACTGTTTGAATGAAAAAATCCTTAAAATTTAAAATAAATTACAAATATTAATAACAATGATACAATATTATAAAATAATTAAAATATATATAATAAATAAAAATAATGCAATACTGTAAATATTGTTTAATTCCTACCAAAAAAAAAAAAAAAGTTGGCAACGTCTGATTTTGAATTTGTCATCAGGCATCAGAAACATTAATTATCATATCATAAAATAGCAAAATCTTGTGCACTGTGCATAAGTATTGTAATTTGATGCTGCTGCTCATGTAGAACATCCTGAATCAGCCATGAAGTTCCATGATGGTTTGGATGCACCCTTAGAAAGCAGCTGACTATATAGGCAGCTCACTGGGTTTTGTAACAGACCATGACTGTATTGCTCGAACTCTCATATTTATGTCCTATTTTGTGATTTTGTGCATATGAGAAATATAGAGAATATAAACATATCACACTTTGTTTGCATAGACATTCGCTGGCTATATTTAGGCCATATGCAAATGAGGAGTCTGGTTCCAAATCAAATCATTGGCTGTGACGGCGGCATGAAAAATGGAAGGCCAGAGCCAAAAAAAGTCATTATTTCTGCTGCCTGAGGAATTTAAAAGTGCTTTGTAATAACTGGATGGCTTATAGCATGCTATTTTCTGGTGGTAGTATTGCTGATAAACTTTCAAGGAAGAACAATAAGCTAAGTCTTGACTGACAGAATGAGAAAAAAAAACATGTCATTCTCAAACAACTATTCATTCAGAGCCTAAAGCGATGACTCAGCTGCAGTGATTAAAGTTTACAAGCGCTTTATAGATAATGTCGTTTCTTGGCTTCGTTTGAACTCGAAGAACAAAACCAGAAGTCTGTCACTGAGAGGCCTGTGGATGGTGCTCAAAACAACTCGTATCTTCACACAATGACCGTCAGAAAGGAACACGTCTCTGCCTTGAGCATGTCGAGGATGTAACCTTTGAGTTTTCTCTTCAGTGCAGGGCTTTTGAGTCTCTACACCCTCATTCTGTAGTCTGGGTGTCCCTGCTGAATGTTTTATAGGATGTTAGTAGTTCTGTGGTCTATAATTAGCACCATACTAACCTCTGCCTGCCCTCAGGCCTGGGAAATCAGCACACTGAGTCATACAGTTCAGTCCAGTATGCTTTTTCCCCCAGCCCTCCAGATAACTACCACTAACTAATTGCTGGAAGACGATCTTGTGTGAGTCCCACCCATAATCGAACCCAAAGGGTGTGTGAATTCAACAGACGTTAATACTGTACTATGTACATATGAAATTGGATCCATGTTAAAATTTAAAAAGTCAAAATGACTTTCTTAACTCATGTTGATGGTCTTTTTGTGGGCGATACATTTGTGCATGTTGACAAAGAAAAAATGTTTGTCTTTATAATCATTTATCAAAATATAATAACATGTCCCGCCCCAGAAATGACATTACAAATCCCACTTTTTCACCCAACACTTCCAAACATATACAGTACAGAAACCAGATTTTATGATCCAATGGATAAAATCATTTTGTTCTCATTGAATGTCCTGTTTCACTAGGAAATATGTCATGTTATAGAAGAAAATGAGCATTTCATGATGACTGTAAAGCATTGGTTATCAACAAGGTGGCCTCAAGATGATTTAAAATAAGACAAAATATTAAATTAAATTAGTCAAAACAAGTACAAATCAAGATGCTTCTTATTTCTTTCATTGAAGAACCAGATATATTATAATATTTTTTAAACTATATTCAAATATATTCATATATATTTGAATATTTATTTATGGACAAAAAATTAATTCATTGTGTTTCAAGTTGTAAATATGTCAATATTGCAATTCAAATAATTAAAATAAAAATAACATGTATATATGTATGTATATAACAGAAAAAAATGACAATTAAAATTATTTCATATTCAATAGAAAAATAAATTGTCAAAACCTTTAGTGTTCATTTGAATTCTTATAAACATGTAACAATATCATGTTTTGTGACATAATGTCATTGACATCAAACATGAAGTGACACATCTTACGTCTGATATTTCTAATGTTTAACTATTTTTATGGTGTTTTTTGGAGCTTAACAGACATGGTCACTATGAATTGCATGGAAAAAAACTGCATAAATGTTCTTCACCTTATGTGCTCCACTGAAAAAAAAAACACCAAATGGGTTTGGAACGACATGAGGGTGAGTAAATAATGAAAGAACATTCATTTTTTATCTGAACTATTCCTTTAATGTTTACTCTAACAACCTGCATTTGCTCTTTTATGTTGCAGTAATTTGGTGTTTTGCTGCTAGACATTGAGGGGTCTTTGGTCCACAGAAGCAGGGGTCAGATCAGTGCGTGACAGGCGAGTCTCTCTTTCTCTGTCTCGTACTGCAGCCTGCCGAGAGGGAAAGCCAGGGCAACCGCAAAGTACAGTGAACACGCAGTCTCACTGGAGCCAGAGAGAGAGAGAGACAGAGACAGAAAGAGCATGCAAGAGCTCAGACAGGGAGGGAATTACAGAGGGGGAGGGAGGAAGAGCCGGAGAATGAACACAAAGACTCTGTTCCAAAACATAGTCAGCAGCCTACATAGGTAGGTGGCACTTTGAAGCATACAGATACGCTTTAGACGGCATGATTATGCAGCCTTCTAAGATGCCTCATTTTTGATATAGAACAACACTGCATCACTTGCACAGCCAAAAAAAATCCTATTCTTCTTCTTCGTCTTCTTTTGCACTAAAAATGATCCAAAAAAAGATACTTTACAGGGGGAAAAAACACACTTTAGAAGCAAAACTGCAGAAGATTTGTTTTCATAGATCATATCTTTAATACGAGTATGCATGCACTGCTGATTTTTCTCATGTTTCTCTTATTTATATGCAAAACAGTGACAAAATATTTTTATTAAATACATATTAAGAAACATCCTTAAAGGGATGGTTCACCCAAAAATGAAAATGTATTCCAAACTTGTATGAGTTTCTTACTTATGCTGAGCACAAAATAAGATATTTTGAACAATGTAGGTAACCAAACAGTTGACGGTAGCCATTGACTTCCATAGTATTTTTTTTTCCCTCCATGCTATGGAAGCCAATGGCTACCGTCAGCAGTTTGGAGTAAAAAATGACAGAATATTTCATTTTTGGGTGAACTACCACTTTTAGTTGCTTCTAAAGTAAATGCATTGTATTTAAAGAATGTTAAAGCATATTTAATTGGAAAACAAGTCCATATGAAATTCTCAAGGCAATAATGCATTGCTACAACTTCTATATGGAAACTGTCCATCCAAGATGGTGGCTGAAGTGTTAGAAATGATAAATATACTTATTAAAAATGAACTATTATACTCAATATTATGTATTTTTAGGCTTATTAGAGAATCATGTTAGCTTAGTCAAATCAATCTAAATGTATTTGTATAGCACTTTTTGCAATACACATAGTTTCAAAGCAGCTTAACAGAAAATCATGATCTTAATGTTTATAATATCTTAATATCTTCATGCCTTATAGTCACATTTAGCAGATTAGAGCTGGATGATAATATAGTTACATTTTGCAAAGATGCAATTGAGGGTGGAAGAGAGCGCTTTACATTCACTTCCCCCACAATACCTGCCGGTACACTCTTAAAAATAAAGGTGCTTCAAAAGGTTCTTCACAGCGATGCCATAGAAGAACCATTTATGGTTCCACAAAGAACCATTCAGTCAAAGGTTCTTTAAAGAACCATCTTTTTCTTACCTTTTTATAATCTGAAGAACCTTCTTTAGCCACAAAGAACCTTTTGTGAAACAGAAAGGTTCTTCAGATGTTAAAGGTTCTTTATCGAACCATTTAGACAAAAAGGTTCTTCTATGGCATCGTGAAGCACCTTTATTTTTAAGAATGTACAGAGACTCGAACCTGCAACCTTTGGGTTACAAGTCTGACTCTCTAACCATTAGGCCACGACCCTCAACAAGCAGTTGAGATTTGTATAGTACTGTATATCACTCCACACCAGTATACTGTCCTTAAGCAGACGAAGTTGGACATACGTATTTCCTTAAGGGTCTTCAGTTATGATGCTCCCTTCGAAGGCATCTTCCTATGTAGGTAGTAGACAGAAAGGTTTTGGAACAGAACTATAGAGTGAATGATATCCGGCCACCCTGAGTCAGCTCAATATGGACAGTCTCTTCTATGAGTGTCAGTATTTTTACTAACGTACAACATAGCGCAAACATTTCGGATTTCCAGATGGCCGTGAAGGGTTTTCTGAACAGTTATGTGTCAGTAAACAAGCTGTTCGTGAGACTGTGACCAATTGAGATCTACTAGAAAAGGCTGGTATACCATCTCTATCCAGAGGCAGTGCTATTTTAGTATTATTTATATACTAGTATAGTATTTATTAATATTTAGAATTTTTTTTGTAACATTATGTGCTTTTGTAATTTGTAGTTATTTTTTATTTATTTCTATGTAGCTTTAAATTAGATTTATTTCAGTTTTAGTTTCAGTAATTTTAGTACTTATTTTCTTTAGTTAGTAATCAATGCAACATTTTTCATTTAAGTTTTTCTTCTAATACTCATATTTTATTTTATTTCCACTTTTTTCAGTTAACAAATATTATTTTTTAAGGTGTGTTTTTTTTAATGTCGCAATATGGTATATCGTTTCATTTTTTGTCAAGTGACATTAATTTGCACATGCAGCATAACCAAGTGAAATATATATGTACAGTATATACACACACACACACACACACATATTTAGATCAATCCTGCAGTTCGTACAACTCCATAATATACATTTAGGATGTTTTCTAGTTAGTATCACAGTTTATGTATTGACATTCTCACTATTTTTGTGCCTAAATACTGCTCATTTTGTTAGTTACTAGTGTTTACCTTTTATTAAAAGTGTATCTTGTTTGTTAGTTTAACTGTAAATTATGAGGAGAGCTAGTAGCTTCCCCAAAACACAGCAAAGGTTGTGTTTAACCTTATAAATCATGTGTCAAGCCGAGCCATAAAGAGTAACCTTGAGAGCGCCATGTCTCATCTGCAGGAACTGTAGCCTGGAATAATTATATATCTGAGGGTGATGTCATTCTGCCGATGTGTGCGGCCGCCCGGCTGTGTGTCTGAGTAAACATAAACGTAGCCTTGATATATTCCATACTCCACATCAATGTTAGGAAGAGTCAGAGGCCTCCGAATAACAGCATGAAAATGCCAAAAGAAGAAGAATATGTTTGTAAAAGGTCACGGGCAGCTTTCATAAAGCAGACCTACTCGAGGCATGCAAATTATACAGTGATGTTTACCGCGGTACCCCTGAGGGACCCTTGTTGTCCATGCAAAGAGATCCATAAAGAGGACTAATGAAATTTTCAATCTGTTTAGAGACTGTAATTTGCTATAAACACTGAATAAACATAAATTAGAATAATTAGACACTTTGTATAAAATGCAAATCGCTTGTCCAGACTAAACATGGAAGCCTGATCATAAAACCAATAATATGTATAGGTCATATTTCATCTTAAAAAACAAATGAATACTGTATATGTATAATATTTCATTTGGATTATATAGTAATTTTTAATCTGTAAGGTTTTTTAATATTTTTGAAAGAAGTCTTGTATGCTCACCAAGGCTGCAAAAATACAGTAAAACAGTAATATTGTGAAATATTATTTCAAAATTAAAATAATGGTTTTCTATTTTAAAACACTTTAAAATTTAACTATGATCATTTTTTCAGGATTCTTTCATGAACAGAATCTATTTGAAATTGAATTTCTTGACATTGTAAATGTATTCAATGTACGTTTTAAAAGTATTATAATATAAATATAAAGTATTAATTTCTTTCTTTCTTAAGAAAATGAAAAACCCTGTTTTTAAGACCATTAAGAATTTTTTGCATTGCGATATAATTTTTTAGGACAATCAGCACAGTTTACCATAAAATACTCATTATCAAAATCCATGAATTTAATTTCTCTATATAAATAAATAAATAAACAAAACAACATTGTGTATTCAGTCTGTAAAATTTGCTAAATAAAATGATCTAGTATTTCTTGTACTACCTTTAATTTATGCTGACTTAACCGAACATTAGGCTTGCTGCGATAGATGGTGCTGAAGGTTAAGCCGCAACACCGGTTATGTCACTTGCCCACTGCGTCACCGACCCCCACCGTCGTTTTGATTTTTGATAGTAATAAAAATCATTTAGTTCAGTAAAAGAACAGACACTAAAATAAAAAACTGAACGCGGCTCCTCAATGCAGCGTGCCGAATGACAGTCGCATCACAGATCAGATTTAATTTCTCCAGTGAGGAGAGTGAGTCGAGCTGACTGACAAGAAATTTGAAAGTGAAAGTAAAATGCGCACGCAGCCTTTACAAGCTATTTAAAAGCGAAGGAAAGCGAGGAAAAGAGGGAAAATTCAAACGAACTAAAAACGAACAATTGCTTTACGCCGAATTGCCGCTATTTGAAAGTGAAAGTAAAATGCGCACGCAGCCTCTACAAGCTATTTAAAAGCGAAGGAAAGCGAGGAAAAGAGGGAACGCCCCTGCCCCTGCGGTGATACCGGTATTATCGGTGTTGTCACACGTCGATTAACCGGTGGGAAAATTTCCTCGCCATCACAACCCTACCGAACATGATTTAATGTATTTATTTTTGTTTGTTTGTCACAATGCAAATAGTCTAATATTTCAGTAGGCTACTTTATATTAATGCACAACATTTATAATATAAATATTTACATTTATAATAAAAATATTAATTTATAATATAAATTTATAATAAGCAATTTTTCCTTTAGATTTTGCAACAGGTAGCCATGGCATGAATCATATGCTGTGACTGGCATTTATGAACATTCGTTCAAACATGACACACTCTCTTGTAGTAAGGCGAGGGGTTGTATCGACACACATTAGTTCCATTAGAAAAAAGATTTGTTGTAAGATGCTTGAGAGCTGCTTGAGAACAAACCTAACATATGCCATTATGGCATATTAAATTTGCTAGATAATTAAAATGATACACAAAACACAACCGATACGCAATATAATGGCACATAAACTACACTCTTGTGATAATTACAGCACTGAATATTGCTCTATTATGTCTTTAGATCCATTTGCACTGAAGAATCAGTGATTCAGAGACCTACAAAAGGTGCAATTCCAATAAACATACACAGATAGCTAATAAATCTTTACTATTGTGTGAAGATCATTTCGGTTGAGCAGCTCTCGTTAAAAGATGGTTTACTAAGTAAACTGTAAAAACACTGAGTATATGTCAGTGCAAGACTAGTCTGCCCCTATATTCCGTCCAATTGTCTATGAAACTTATGTTATTCTGCGGGCACCACTTAGACATCCAGCCATTGAGTGATGACAGTCTGCTATTCCCTATTCCCTTTTAAAAAAGTGTTACCTTGCCAAAGCACTGACAGAGCCCACTGATCTAATGGCGTTGTTGAGCGCTCCAAATGCAAACAAAAATGCAGCACTCTGATCTAGTGGCATACAGGCATCGTCAGATTGACAGTACTCTAGCCCAATAATGTTGGGGGATCCAGTGGGGGCGGCATATATATTTCAGGGTGACCGTGCCACTCTTTATCACAACCCTGCTAAAAGTGCCAGTACGTGCGCTCATTGGCGCCCCTTCAGCTGGTGGCGCCCTAGGCGACCGCCTAGCTCGCCTATGCCTAGAAACGGCCCTGCACACACACACACATGAAAGAAGGAAAACATATCTGGCTGCTATTCAGTACCCCGCACACGGAGCCGACTGCTGCAGCTCGCATTGATCTTCTCCAGAACAACAGTGCAAAAAACACACTGTTCTTCCATCAGTCGCTGTGTGCAAACCGAAGCTGTGAACGCAAATGACTGGCATATGGAACCTGATCCAGGATCTGTGCTTGAATGCATTGCTTTCTATATCAAACTCCGGCTATAAGCCAGTGTTCTCATTTTAAAGGTATAGTTCACCCAAAAATGAAAATTCGCTGAAAAATGTACTCCTCCTCAGATGTAAATGAGTTTATTTCTTCATCAGAACAGATTGGAGAAATGTAGCATTGCATTACTTGCTCACCAGTGGATCTTCTGCAGTGAATGGGTGCCGTCAGAATGAGAGTCCAAACAGCTGATAAAAACATCACAATAATCCACAAGTAATCCACACCACTCCAGTCCATCAGTTAATGTCGTGTAAAGTGGAAAGCTGCTTCTTTGTAAGAAACAAATCCATCATTAAGACATTTTAACTTAAAACCATCACTTCTGGCCAAATACGAATCCATAATGACGCTTCCTCCAGTGAAGTCCTTCCCCTGTTGTCTCTCACATCAAAATCCACCACCATATTTGTTTAGATCTGTTTTGAACAGTTTTCTCTTGTAAACGGTGCTTGATCTGTGCAGATTTCTCTCCTGATTCAGACGAGATTATTTTTTCAATGGAGAAAGTAATATTATGGACAGAGGACTCATATTTGGGTGAAATATTCCTTTAAGCATGTTGTTTGCTGTTATTATTATTATTATTATGTGGCATTGTCATTGTAGACAGAATTTGATTGGACCAAAACCTGCATATAGCACTGAGTGCAAGATGTTCTCATCAATATTTTTAGTCCATTTACCTGGAAGAAAAAGAGTGTAAATTTTAAATGTGTATTTTTCCAAGATAATAATTGTGTTTTGTCACTCTTTAGGAAAACTCTTGCATACAGATGACCTCAAGCTATAACAGACATGGACTGCAAGCCACAAATTTCATGACATCAATAAGAGATAACTGGATTTTAGATTGTGAGGTAAGATTTGTTTTTTAGAAATCGGATGGTTTAAATATATTACAAACGATCCATTTCAGACATTTAGATCAGGCTGAACATTCCAGAATTATGCTGAAATAAGTGTGCATTGATTCTTTACTTTGGGCTTCAATAGTTCTGTTGCATAAATAATGCATTTGCATACAGTAATGAGATCTGCAAATGTCTCAGTGTATTCATAATTGTAAAGCAATTAGCTGGACTGACTTTAAATATCCACCCTGTCATGGACAAATAAACTTGCATATAAATTTTATAAAAACAGTAATCAATATAAAAACAGTAATCAAGAATGTATACTCTTATTTGATATCATAGTAGTGACAACTTATAACTTTAAAATGTATGTTATTTATTCATGAAATATATGTGTGTTTCTTAAAAATCTAACTTACGATAAATGTGCAGACAATTACCATAACTTTCAGTCAAAGCTCTTAAGGACACACTTAACCCACCTTCAATTAATTAACAAAACAAAAATATTCTTCATTATTATTTAAAATATGAAATTGACCTTATTTATTATTGATATTATATTGATATATGAAAAATATATCACTATTTAAAAAATGAAATTTAAAAATGTATTTAAAGTTAATTTGTTAATTTATATAAGCTATAACTAAAAGCTATTGATCATGAGATTTTAAGAGATTTCTTTAAAAATTGTTAATATAAAGATATATTTCTTAAAGCTAAATAAATTTTTCTTAAAATATATACAATTAAAATATATGAATATTTATTATGTAAGGATTTATTTTTTTGATACTGACACCATTTTTTTTTTAATATATATCCCTTACTCATACTAACTCTGTTTTCTTTCAAGACTCTGCTGGGAAGTGAAATGCATGAAGCACTGAGATCTGAAAGATGATGGGACTCCAGTACTTACAAAAGGTTGAGATCCAGCGGTCTAGACAGGCCAAATTCAATAAGCGCAATTTCCACACGCTGAAAATGGCAGAAGAGCGAACGGAAGGAACTGATTGGAAATGTACACAAACTCGGGGCATGTCTGATTTCCACACTCAGGCTGTAATTCGATCTTAGAGAGATGCAGAGAGGGAGTTTGAACTTTGCAGCTCCGCTGATCTGCTCTGCTCAAGAGCTCATTCCAATCACGCACGTCTGTGGCATAATCAGGTACTTTCACCCTCATGTCAATCACAATGCACACCTGAATTATTCATAAAACTATATTTTATTTATGTATGTATTTCCCCCATGCCACCGAAAAAGTTGGAGGAGCCGAGCTCTCTGACAGACAGCGATGCACAGCAGCTCGCAAAGCAAGCGAGGCTTTCATCTTTAATACAAGCGCTGGGAGACTGAGGGTGTCGGGGGTCTACGCAAGCCTTAAACACACACACACACACACACACTTCTG
>NW_015641598.1:119629-124860 GCF_001515625.1 Sinocyclocheilus rhinocerous | reverse complement strand
AGGGATTGTAGGTGGGGGGAGTGAATGTACAGCGCTCTCTCCCACCTTCAATACGGTGAGGTGCCCTTGAGCAAGGCACCGAACCCCCAACTGCTCCCCGGGCGCCGCAGCAAAAAAATGGCTGCCCACTGCTCCGGGTGTGTGTTCACGGTGAGTGTGTGTTTACTGCTGTGTGTGTGCACTTTGGATGGGATAAATGCAGAGCACTAATTCCGAGTATGGGTCACCATACTTGGCCACATGTCACGTCACGTCACTTTTTAATGCCACTAAAACCAAAATTAGATTCTTTAAAGTTTTTTTTTGCTACAATTTTTTTTAATAATTAAAAAATGTGTATGATAATGCAGTTTTCTCAATAAATATCATTACATGGTAGTTTTACAGAGAATATTACCTTACAAGTTTTCTAACATGTTTTCAAAGTTTGGTTAGTTTGGTTAGTATGTGGTTTTCATTCTTGTTTCTTATTGTTTTTAGCCAAAACTAAAACTATTAAGTTGAAGTACTAAAATTACTAAAATCAAAACTGAAATTAAAGTTAAATAGAAATATTTAATAAATAAATTAAATCTAAATAGAAATATTATGATGATTAAAACCAATGGCAAATTACAAACGGTAAAAGCACATAAAATTATTAAAATTTAAGCTGGATCACGAATGATTCGTGCGAACATAGACGCATTTATGTAGATCGTGGGCGCATTCCCTTCAGAAACAATGTAATCCACTGCGAGTTCAGCGGCTCAGATGTCGGGAGTAAATGGCGACTGCTATGTTCATTATTACATCCAACAACAAAACACCTCAATCGCTTAGTTGTCATTCTTGTCTACATCCGCTCCGGCGGTGAAACAATGGCGGACTGATGACAGCTCACTCAGGGTGGGTCTAAGACGCTAGTCAAGTCTGTGCTGAAACGCTACTGTCAATCAAACTATCGTGGGAGGGGCCTGTCTGTGTGACGTCACACAGACAGGCATCTGAGATCGGCTCGATTTGAGAAAGGGGTAAACATTTAACCAAATAAAAAAAAAAACACTGGGTGGATTTTTATCATTATAGGGTGGTTGTGTACACACACTGCCAACACACATTTCAGTTCAAACAACTTGTAAAAGTGCATGTAGCATCCTATGACACCTTTAATGCAGTATTAGTCTGGTGAAGCAGGTTGTTCACTTTCAGAGATAAGTGATGAATGATTTAAAGGTTAATGTGTCAAAAAGAACTATACATTTGGTTCTGCATCGGTTAAACTTAAAGGGATAGTTCACCCAAAAATGAATTCCATTAATTACTCACCCTCTCGTGGTACTCTCATGAACGCGCGTCGAAGACGGTAGAGTAGAAATTGTTGAATAAAGTCATTATTTTTGTTTTCTTTGCACACAAAAAGTGTTCTCGTAGCTTCATAAAATTATGGTTCAACCACTGATGTCACATGGACTATTTTAACGATGTCCTTACCATCTTTCTTGGCCTTAAATGTGGTAGTTACGTTGCTGTTACGTCGAATTTCATCAAGATGTCAACAATTCTGTGTTTTTCTGTCAATATGGGGTGCTGTGTGTACATTAATGAGGAAAAAAAATTAACTTAAATGATTTTAGCAAATGGCTGCAATATAACACAGAGTGAAAAATTTAAGGGGGTCTGAATACTTTCCGTACCCACTGTATATATAGTGTTCTCATTTTTCCCCAATAGCAAAAGAAAAATCCCACGAAAGTGTTTCTATGACTTTCCAAGAGAGGAAAAAACATAGAGAGATTTATTGTGTTGGTCAAAAGAGCATCATCACAGTCTGTGAAAAGTGTCTATACTTAAAAAAAAAAATCCATCTGTAAGATAATAACTCCCTTATCACAAGTGTATCACATATGTTATACCACACAGCACATAATTACTATTCAGCATCTGTCATGTAAGAGCTCTAACGGAGGCTTCCATCGCTGATTGGCAGCTACTTCACAGACCGAGTGCGTGCGGTCTAAAATTAGACTGGTGTCTGTGTGGGTTGAGACAGTGAGTGTGTGTCACCCAAAGATGACTAAACCGTCATTCATGCCAGAGAAACGCAGTCGAACTGAACAACCCGAGCAGTCAGAGTTTTCCAGACAGCTGATAATCAACGAGCCCGCTTCATTGTTTACCACAAAAAAAGTGCTCAGAGGAAGATTTACTCATGAGGGTGCTGCTCAGTATTAATTAGAAGTGAAACTGCAGCAGTTTCTTATCTGGGATATTAGGCAGATGCGCAGATGTGGCGTTTAGAGTGATGAGCGTCTAATGACGTTCCCTTTCTAGTGGCGGCTGAGTTTGCTGCCTGCAACCCGATTCTGTCAAACATCACAACCATTTCAAGGCATTACCTCACCGGATGATCCCGCGAGAGACGTGCACCGTGTTTCATTGCATTCCAGAAGTTTAATTGTGGATTTTGTTTTGAAGTCTAGCTGTTCTTTATTTATTTATTCACTCACTGACTTGTGGGAACCTAAAACTTCCTGGCAATATTTGTGTTAAATCTGAATTGAAGTAGGGATGCAGAATTACATTTCTAATTGGAAATTTAAAAATGAATAGAAATTTAAAGAAATTAATTCCTGCTTTATTTATAACTAAACAGAGAAGCGATATAGATAGATAGACAGACAGACAGATAGATAGACAGACAGACAGACAGACAGACAGATAGATAGATAGATAGATAGATAGATAGATGATAGCTAGATAGATAGATCTATGCACACTCTGAGACACACTGGTGATGTATGATGCACGTCACATGACCTGTTGACTAATTTTTTGATGCACATCTAGATATTTATTTGTGTGCACACTGAGTAAAACTACTACTACTGCTGCAAGTACACACAGTGAAGATCCTCCTAAAGAAGAGGCTATTCTCACCGGATAGAAGAATGACGTGAGAATGATGGATGTCCTTAATGTGCACAGACGCACTCAGACAGGGACACAGCGGGAGTCTGGATCTGTGCTAAACATCAACAGTAAATCATAAACTGTGATGCGGTGAGGACAGTTATATTCTCTTTGCTAACAACTGATGGCTAATTATGATTTATATCAAATTATCTGTCAGTTTTAACGTCACTGGCGCATCAGTCCAGCTACGGCAGACAGCACCAATTAGCATGTTAGTCATTCATAACTGATGGATTGACTGTTGCAGCTTGGTTGTCACTAGTGCAGATATTACCATACGGCAACTGTCTTGCCGTACAGGTTTTTTCAGTCATATTAAAATTGGTTTCCATAGCGATTGGTGCAGATGGGGGGGCAGACACAAAAGAAGTATTAAGCACAGATTTTATATATTATAATCAGTGCTAGTCAGATATTGGTCAGAATGATTAATCATGAAATATTAATCATGATTAAAATTTTCATGACATAATTAATTAAAGGTGAGTCTTGTGCAACGTTTTGTGGCACTTAGTTAACCATCCGCTATCTTTTTTTTAGTTATTTGCCATGTTTTGCCATTTATCCTCTGAAAAAAGACTATTCTAAATACAGTAACGTAAAGTACATATATAAAGTGATTCAATCTAATTAAAAAATTACATAAAACATCTATATTTGTATGTGATTTTGTATATTTTTATGCTTATTTTCAGTGGCATTAGCTTAACAACCTGTGACAGAGAACTATTTGTGAATTGTTGTCTATGTAGCAAATCAGCCAAATCTGCCTTAGAAGGAAATAATAATAATAATAATAATTTTATATATGTGACCCTGGACCACAAAACCAGTCTTAAGTTGCTTGGGTATATTTTTAGCAATAGCCAAAAAAACATTGTATGGGTCAAAATTATCGATTTTTCTTTTATGCCACAAATTAGGATAAGGATGTTTTGTAAATTTCTGTAAATATATCAAAACTTCATTTTTGATTAGTAATATGCATTGCTAAGGACTTCATTTGGACAACTTTAAAGGCGATTTTCTCAATATTTAGATTTTTTTGCACCCTCAGATTCCAGATTTTCAAATAGTTGTATCTCGGCCAAATATTGTTTGATCCTAATAAACCATACATCAATGGAAAGCTTAGTTAGTCAGCTTCCAGATGATGTATCAATATTAGTTTCCAAAAATTGACACTTAAGACTGGTTTTGTGGTCCAGGGTCACAAATACTTAAAACCACAAAATCCTTAATGTCTGAGCTGTCTTGTAACCTGGAAATCTCAGTAAATTAGAAAATACAATTGATTTATAGGCCTATAAATCAAGGAAATTTCATTAGATAGATATAGCTTTTGGCAAGGGTGTTTTTAAAGTCAAACCTAAGTTAGCCTACAATCCAGCCAGCATGACAGAATCAGTCCAAGGAGTGGAAAATGTTAGGCTACTATCTAATATAGATTTATTACTGAAAACAAAATGGTCTTCCTCAAGGCGGAAGAGATCAGAATATTAATTGTCCATTAAATCACATTATATTACTAGTCTTTTTAGTCTGTATTTAAGCAATATTTCTCGAGCAACAGTACAGTGCTGTCATTCTGAATATCAGCAGCTGTAGGCAGGGGCGCAGGATTGCTTCCGAGGGTATACGCACGCACAGAGTTTATTTTTGGGGGGATGGGAGGGCAAATGATCAGTAAGAGCAGAACGAATGTGTCACAGGTTTTAAACGCAACAAAATGGTAAAATACATATATCAAGAGCATGCTCACAGATGAAAACAACAATTGGAGCCCTGCACGGGCCTCAAATATAGGCCCTATATAGCCAGTCTTTTTTCCCCTTCTCCCAAAAAAGCTTATACTACTGTTTCAGCTAATTAAAATAGTTCAGTTTTGTATGTAATGGAAAAGTAATTATATTTCGTTTCGTTTTTTTTTATAAAGTTAATTTAGAAAAACGTTTGGAGTATTTTTTGGTCGTTAAATATAAGTTTTTGTTTTTTAAAGTAGCCTAACGACCAAGCGGCCAGCGGCAGACAGTGAGTTGATCATAGCCTATTTGGTCAATTTAACCTTCTCAAATCATCACAACTTGCCTAAAATAAAATCTATAGGTATAAAACAGTTCAAGCATATCACAATGTTTGTTTAAATGTTTAACCTAGATACGTTGTGCTTTTATAAAATAAAGAAAAAAAACCGCTTTCTGCCGTCTCGGCCTTGAGCAGGAGCACTTCACAATGATGAACCTAAACTCAGCGAATACTTGCCTCCTCACAGACAT
>NW_015641598.1:111495-116119 GCF_001515625.1 Sinocyclocheilus rhinocerous | reverse complement strand
AAAACTTATTTTTTGATTAGTAATATGCATTGCTAAGGACTTCATTTGGACAACTTTAAAGGCGATTTTCTCAATATTTAGATTTTTTTGCACCCTCAGATTCCAGATTTTCAAATAGTTGTATCTCGGCCAAATATTGTCCTATCCTAACAAACCATACATCAATGGAAAGCTTATTTATTCAGATTTCAGGTTTAAAAAATTGACCCTTATGACTGGTTTTGTGGTCCAGGGTCACATATATGAAATAAAAAAAGGTATTTTAAAATATGTATAGCCTTGTTAATGGATAAAAAATTTTGTTCTCAGGTGCATTAATAATCAATTTTGTGTTTAGTCCATTTCAACAATATATATATATATTCATATATGTATGTATAAAACATGTAAATACTGCACGTGCATGTGTGTGTGAGCTGTGTCAACGTAATATTTTAGTTTTTTCTATTTTATATAGAAGGTTGTATTAGGTTGTGCAGACACAGAAGCAAAGTGTCAAAGCATCTCGAAAACACCTTGGACAGATGTCCAGTCCATCGCAGAGCAAATTTTCTGAATTATTTTCAGAAATTAAAGGATGGCACTAAAAAACAAAAGTGATATGCATTTTTTGCAAAGCTACATTTAAGTATCACCAGAGTGATTTGTCTTTGTGCAGTCTTTGTTCAAGTGAAAAACTCAGGTGCTACTGTTGAGACATCAGGTATGTCAGTCGACATTACTTCAATGCTTCAATGTTGTAGGAGTGGGCCATTAGCCAAGCAAACAAATGAAAATGTAATGAGACTGTAGTTAAATGGACAACTAAAAACGGCCACCCAGCTCATACATATATATATATATATATACATACATATACATATATGTATATGTATATAAACATGAACACTTGTGTCATTTCATGTTTGGGAAAACGTCAATGCATTGATATAAAAATATGATGCCTTTGAAATTCATCTGGATCAATTTTCCTCTCTTCTTCCACCCCTCTTTCTGTTTCAGTTTTTGCATGTATGTTAGGCAGCATTGAGTTGGTACAAAACCAGACATACTGAAGTAATTCCACACTCTGATAATTAGAGCTGCACAATTAAAATTGATTATTAAACTACAAAAGGCTGCGGTTTAATTAAGTGGTGTACTGCGTACTTCACAGTGAATGGACAGCACTCTGTTCTGTCTGTCAACAAAACCAACTCCAAACATCAGGAGAAACTGATCTATACATCTGAGTGTGCTTCACTTATAATGTGCATTCAGAACACAAAGCACCTTGGATTCATTTTATTTTCCTATTTGCGTAATTCTAAATGCAAACAGAAGTGAAAGAAATGAATTCTTTGCAGACTTTGCATTCTACATTAAAATTAGCATCAATATACTGACACGATGATGGTTGTTAGATTAACATTTATAGATGATCAATCATAATAAAAACAACAAACATATTTCACCACTATGCACGTAGCAATTAGGGCAGGTACTGTAAACCCTGACCAGAATGGCTCTGAATGAGAAGTAGGATAATTAAAAGGCAGCATAAGTTTTATTAATGCATCTCTTTTATGCTTGAAAACAAAAAGCTGTCTGTGTTGTGACATCCGCTGTGACGGCCGTCCAGACGCCGAGATAAACTGTCACACCTTTAATGATGATGGCTCTCAATGCTTCTCTGTTGAATTTCAGTGACGTTACTTAGAGAGCAGTAATTAACTCTAGACAGATTGAGAGGTGATGAGATTCCCTAACTTCCTGTTTATAAAGCATGAGTTCTGTTACCGCACGATCCCACTGAAATAAAAATAACTAGAGATTTACATTTTCTAAAGACAGTGCTAAGGTGTCCTGGGTGGTTGCCAGCAGGGTGCGAACTACGGGGGAGCTCGGCTCCCCTTAATAAGACATGGGCTCCCCTGAAAACGTGATGTATGAAATTTTGGGGGGTCTCAAAAAATATTGACAATGTGTTATTTTTTTTTTTTGCTTTAATGTCTGTAAAGCGACATTGCGTGTTAGAATGGAGCAGTGCTACTTTAATATCTTTGAGCTAATATTATAGTTTTTATTGATATTTTGAATCAGTTTTTTTTCCAGTTTTCATTTAAATTTTAGTGAAAGTTTTAGTAATTTTGTTGTGTGTTTTTGTCATTTTTAGTAGTTTTGGGGTTGTTTTATATGTCTATATAGTATTTATTGATTGACTGATTGATCGATTGATTGATTTTTTCATTTATTTATTAGTTTTAGTTTTTTAGTACATAAAGTTAAACTAAATTAAAATGAGAAATGTTGAAATAAAAAAATATATTTATTTTACATTTTAAATGGTTTTAATTTTAGTTTCAGTTTTCATTAACTATAATAACCCTGGACCAAATCTACATACATAATAATAATAATAATAATAATAATTTCTAAGATATCTAAAATATAAATATTAATGAAATAAAATGATATATATATATATATATATACATGAGAGAGAGAGAGAGAGAAATAGATATAGATGCACACACACACACACACACACACACACACACACACAGTATATTTCCTTATATGGCATTTACATCAATTCACAATGTTGCATGTTCAGTGGCATGTTGCTAAGCTAATGTCACTGAAAATAAGCTTAAAAAATAAAAAGCACATACAACTATAGATCTTTCATGTACATTTTTAATTAAATTGAACTGTTTTATATCTGTACTTTACATTACTGTATTGATAATTGTAATTTTTCTTGCTTCAGCAAACATTTTTCTCCAAGAGAGATACAAGTGATGCAGCTTAAGAATTTGGTCAAAAGAAGGTCATTTAGAAGGCAGTATAATTTTCTCCTATTGAAAAGCAATAGCACACCTCTCCTTAACAATCCACAAAATGTAAGGCATCTTTTATGTCTGTACCACAAACAATGCAGAGAAGTTTGTTTAAATCCATAAACTTCAAATATAAGAGCTGACAGTGAAATGCACATGGCCTCATGCTACTCAATCAATAACCCTCATGCCACATCACGCGGAAGTCAAACATGCTGTATGAAAGCATCAAATCATTCGCTGCATGGGAAATGGAAGAGCAGCGGGTCACGGTAACATATTATCCATCATTTCATTTGTGTGCGTGTTTGTGTTTGCTCTGTATGCCATGTAATTGCACGATGCTCGATCAGAAAAAAGAAGTGCGCTCTCCCTTAGACTCATAATAGGCAAGACATGGACTGAACATTCCATACAGGTGTCATGGCAACCGGTCATGGCTGAATCTCGGCATATGAGAGAGAGAGAGAGAGAGAGAGAGAGAGAGAGAGAGCGAGCGAGTCGGACTGATGAGACACATCAAACACTGCTCGTCTCTAATTGATCTCTAAGAGTCGTTCTGTCACCAACAAAAAACTTCTACTGACTGAATGAGCATCTCAGTTCAACTGATGATGGCACTATTAAATAAACAGAGACGGGCAGATTCTAGTCCATAATGACAGACTACTCTATTTAAATGTTTAAATACACGCTCAGTGTATAAATAAATGTCATACGCTTGCCAATAACTTGAAATGAACTATTCTCAATGGACAACAATTTCACGTCTGATAATTTAGTATGAATGAAAAGTTGTATGTTACAGTAATTTTACTGTAAATAAGGCCGGGGATGTACTTTACACAAGCACAAAAATGCAAATCTCAATGCAGTGCATGCACATACTGTTGTGTTGATGTTAACAGTTAAATGTATGCACCAATAAAACTAAAAACATGCTAAAAAAACAAGTTTATAAAATTTAGGTTCTTTGCTCTGCCATAGGTGCAGATTTTTAAACTAACACATACATAGCAATGATTAATCAAGCTTATGTATCTAGGAGGAGTTTTGTTCACATACTTACATATCGGACCTAAGAATTGTTCTTAACAGTCATATAATAAGTGCAATGTGATTATTGATTAATTTCAATTTTTAATCCCTGGCAAACTCAAATATTTGTCATTGTCACATTTTTAGAATGTTATATAATATATATCCTTGTTTAAAATAAATATGAATGTATGTATAAATGTGTATGTATAATATCATATTTTGAATAAATATATTTTTTATTTCTGACAAATTTTTTTTATATTTTTATAGGCTGAAAAAATCTGATTATAGAATGTTACATATGAACTGATGTACTGTAGCTTTTTGTACAATATACTTTTTTAGAGAAAATATATAGAATAAATCAGAGAGAGAGAGAGAAATATATATAACAAAAATGTAATATTAAGCATGACTTTTTCCTTATATACTAACACACACACACACACACACACACGCACATATATATATATATATATATAAATTATTTATTTATTTTTATTGATTGATCGATTGACATATAAAAATATGATGCTAAAAACAGCTATTTGCTGGGTCAGTACTAGTGGTTAAACGGATCGTAGTTGATCCGTGATCCGTACGGACCAAGCCCCACGGTTCGGCACGCATGTGATCCGCGGATTAATTGCAAAATTTAACCATAATAGAGTATAAGTTTATCATTTGTTCGTATTTACACATGCAAGCAAATTTTAAACAATTCCAGAGAGAAAAGGCGAAAGGGAACTCGATTAGTTACT
>NW_015641598.1:94172-109058 GCF_001515625.1 Sinocyclocheilus rhinocerous | reverse complement strand
ACACACACACACACACACACGCACATATATATATATATATATATAAATTATTTATTTATTTTTATTGATTGATCGATTGACATATAAAAATATGATGCTAAAAACAGCTATTTGCTGGGTCAGTACTAGTGGTTAAACGGATCGTAGTTGATCCGCGGACCAAGCGGACCAAGCCCCACGGTTCGGCACGCATGTGATCCGCGGATTAATTGCAAAATTTAACCAATAAGTTTATTAAGTTTATCATTTGATGTGATGTGTATCATTATATCGGATCCGTGCATCAGGTCTTAAAGGGACAGGGGCCTATAAATAATGCTGGTGTTATTAATGATCATCAAACAACAAAACAGCTGTGATAAAAAAATCTATATTTAATTTATACAGTGAACACTATGCAGTGTTATTTTCCCTAATTATTACATTTCTGTATTTGAATACTACCAACCTTATTTAATTTGTAACATTTTCTGTTGTATTTGTCTATGCTTGTAATTTGTGTATTTGTTCTTATTTTTACTGGCTGTTCTCTTGTCTCTTTAATCATGTTTAAACTTTCTTAGTTAATCTAGTAGTATTTGCTGTGGTATCAAAGAAGTACTTTGTTTTAAGTAATAAATGGAAAGCAAGTTAAATTGAAATATTTTTCTTTTCTTGCTGATCCGAAAAATGATCCGATCCGTGGGTCAAAAACCGTAATGTGATCCGAAATTGTGAGATTTGTGATCCGTTGAACCACTAGTCAGTACAAATCTGAACTACTGGCCCAACAGGCCCAGTCCTGCATGTTATAATGGATGTTTAGAAAGTTAGCGGTGCAGTGTAATATACCATGCATCTGAAAGAATTCCCATATCAGAGACAGAAATGTAAGCATGGACCCGCGCCTAAAAACACAGCCCAGAACTGAGGGTGCAGGAACCACCCTGTATGTTTCACTTGACTACCACAATATTGCTGCAGCCAGCAGGCTGGAAACGGCTTTGTTTCTCCTCATTGCGTTTGCTCTGTATATCAGAAACAGATTATGGCATTCTTTCTTCCGCTCATTGTTTTTTCTTCCCTTTTCGGTCCGTTTCCTGAAGGCATGCATGCATGTTGTAGTACAGAGTGCACTCATCGATCAAACCGACGCTTCTATCTGTCCACCAGCTGCTGGTTTTCCTCTTCCACCAGGGCACGAGCTTCCTTGACCTTTTACAAGGTGTCGTACAAGTTCATATGAATAGATTGCCAGGTCACATTTATATGCACAGCCATTCCAATACAAAAGGGAAGCAAATTGATATGGCTGCATGCATGTAAGTGCATGTGTGAAGACGTCATGCGGAGAGAGACAGAACGCCGGGCTGTTATCAGGGAAAACGGCTCACCACCTCTCCTGTGAATCTTTAATGGACGGGATTCGGCGCTCTGGCAGCATTGCCATCTGTGCACGTGTTAGAGCCATGCATGGAAGATTTAGTTATTTAAATGACCCAGCTTAATCAGCCTCTCCTAGCAGACTGGAAATCCATTCTGTAAATGTTGCCGTGTCCTTCGAGTGTGTCATATAGAGTAATTAAATCATGTTCCCACGGGGAAGATTTGAAAGGATAAACAGATGCAATCAGGAGTGGTGTGAACACCGAAGCTCTTGGATCATGATCTGAAAACATCTGAAAGGTGTGTAGGCAAGAGAGCCGGCTTGTGTGCTCGGCTTTGCTGTGTTTGAATGTGCAGGAGTCGTGATTAAAGCAATAGTTCACTCAAGACATGGAAACTGTCAGCATCACACAGCCTTGTGTCAATGAGAGCTGTATTATTTTCTTTCTTCCTAGAAACACCAAAATGTAAGTCATTATTCACTGAAATATTCCTCATTATTGTCATTTATGACAGGGTTCGTTTTCTCAATCAGAAGCCTATTTTTTCAAAAATCAGTCTTGTTTTCTGGTGAAGTCAATAAATCAATAAAACAAGACAAGAAGCAAAAGTGCATAAGATACTAAGAGCTAAGAGAAAAAAAATATTTCACTGGCAAATTGAGTTTTTTCCCCCGTTTTATGCTTTATATATATACTGTGTGTATATATATATATATATATATATATATATATCAGTACTTGTAATTAGATTATATGACATTTCAAAATACTTGTATCAGACTACAATTACTACAATTTATTATTGGTTACATATTATTCACACAATAACAATATTTTTTTCATCATTTATTGATTCTCCCTAATTCTTCTTTCATCTTTTAAATTCTCCTTTCTAAAATAGCCTACTGCTTATAAACATTTATAAAGTCTTCCAGTTTTGTGGACATTCACACAGAGATCAGTCACTAGTCAGGTGCCTATAATTACACAGAAAATTGGGGCCACACAGCATTTGACCACTGGATTTACAAAAATAATTTCAATTTTAAAAAGTGTTTTCTCAACATTTCAACATTGCATCAACTACTGATGAACACATACATTTTTATTTGAATCATCACTCAATGTGTTATTTAACCATGCATTACTATGTCGTTTGAAGGCTTTTGTTTTTCAAACACATTAAGATGCACAAATTCATGTTATTTCATATTTACATGTAATGCAGGGATTCCCAAACTTTTTTGTCAGTCAAACCTCTTTCACTTGCAGCAGCCCTTGACATTTTAATAAATGAATAATTAAGTAACACATGTTCATGGTTCTCCGATGTTGGTTAATGGTCACATGACATGCAGATAAATAAAATATTTCATCTTTTTTAGTAAGTGTTTTATTTTGATTTAAAATTTTACATTTTTATAATTTAATTTATTATTATCCTTTCATTAAACTCACAAACCCCCTACAGTTCCTTCATAAACCCCAGTTTGGGAAACCTTGATGCAATGTAATATTTAAAGGGGTCATATGATGCGATTTCAATTTTTCCTTTCTCTTTGGAGTGTTACAAGCTCTTGGTGCATAAAGAAGATCTGTAAAGTTGCAAAGACTAAAGTCTCAAATCCAAAGAGATATCCTATAACGGAGTCCAGCCCGGGGTCGTCACATGTGGTTGCCGCAAGCCCGCCGGCCGCGCCGTTCTCAAGCCCCGCCGGCCGTTCCTCACTGTAGCCCACCGGCCGCCGCTCACTTCAATAATGTACAGTATGTGGAAAATAATGTGTTTTTTGAACCTTAAACCGCATAAACACATTGCATTACACCAAATACACAAAATAATGTTCTTTTTAGCAACGTCATATGACCCCTTTAATGCACTTCATGTTGTTAATAACAATGACTGGAATATATTTTCTTTATCTTTGTATTTTTATCAATATGGTAAAAGTTTATCTAGTAACATTTAATTTTGGGACCAATTCTAACTATTAATAAGCAGCAAATTAGGAGTTTATTGAGACAAAAGTCATAGTTAATAGTGAGAACTGATCCCCAAACTAAAGTGTGATCGATTATCCTATTTAAGTCAATGTGATAAACGAGTTAGGTAAAAAGTAATCTATATGTTATCAAAAAAGTAGTCTGATTATATTACCTAAAGTAATATAATGGATTATGCTACTAACCACAATTTTTGTCATGTAATTTGGAATCAGTAATGGACTACATTTTGTAAGTAATCTACCCAGCACTCTCTCTCTCGCTCTCTCTCTCTCTCTCTCTCTCTTCCAGATTTAATTATTCTGTCAAAAAAGAGAAAAAAGAGATTTGGGAGCTTCATGAGAGGGTAAGAACATTGAATATTGACTTTTGAATATTAAATTTTGTAATTTTGTTAATTTTTTGTTCATTAAGAAATTTTCAATATACTGTATCAGATGACTTCAGAAGACCTAATGAAATATTTAAAACATCATCTTTTATGTTATTATTATGGTGCTTTTCATGTTTTGAACTGTTCGGCAGTATAAAACACCGTCCACCATCACTTTTGTTAAATGGAAAAGAGCAGCTTGGACTTTCTGTCAAATGTCTCGTATTAATAATGTAGTTCAAGATCATCAAGACTGTATGTGAGTAATGATAACATTTCCATTTTGGGAGGAACTATTTCTTGAAGTATAAGTGCATGATATTATTATTGAATACATATTCCTGAAGGTGAAAGTGTGTAAGTCTGTATATACAGTAAGACTGTGTGGGCAGATTTTGCAGTTTTCAGAAAATGTTCCCAGAGGAAAAACAAACCCTGACGAAATGTCCTCATCCCCACTCACAGAAAAAAATGCCAAAGGTATAATATAAAGTGAGTCTATGGGAATTATAAGTAAAAAGAACATTTTCTGAGGAAAAATCTATACAAAACTCACTGCTGCAATGTTAATGAGTCCTGGCTGTTTGCCATTGCATCGCCATGCTGTTGCTAAGGTGTTCTGAGTGGTTGTTAACAACATATTGGTATGCAGTCGTTAGAGTGTTCTGGTTGGTTGCTAGGGCATTGCCATGCTGTTGCTAAGGTGTTCTGAATGGTTGTTAGCACATTGGTATGCAGTTGTTTGGTGTTTTGGATGGTTGCTAGGGCATTGCCATGCAGTTGTTAGCACACTGCTGTACGGTTGCTAGGTTGTTCTTGGTGGTTGCTAGGGTGTTGACATGCAGTTGCTAAGGTGTTCTGGGTTGCTGTTAACACATTGGTATGCAGTTGTTAGGTGTTTTGGGTAGTTGGCAAGCCATTGGCATGCAGTTGTTAGCACATTGCTATGCGGTTGTTAGGTTGTTCTGGGTTGTTGCCAAGGCATTGCCATGCAGTTACTAAGGTGTTCTGAGTGGTTGTTAGGGTGTTTTGGGTGGTTGCTAGGGCATTTCCATACAGTTACTAAGGTGTTCTGAGTGGTTGTTAGGGTGTTTTGGGTGGTTGCTAGGGCATTTCCATACAGTTACTAAGGTGTCATAAGCAATGCAAGAGCTTTTGTGTTACTGGGTTTGATTCCCAGTGAAACCTCTAAATGCATAAATGTGCATCAGTAATATTACTGATGCATGACTGTCACAGCAGTTGTGCTCTATTTTTAACCAAGCAAATAATGTACAGGTAATCACAAACCACTTTGAGAGTCAAGAACATTTTACCAAAAAAAAAAAAAAATCAATTCTCTTACCTTCAATGCAGAATGGGACAGGCTTTAATATTCTGCGGAAAAAAAAAAAAAGGTTTATTAAAACCGAAATTGTCCATTACAACCATTAACAATGTTATGATTATAGGGACTGAGTGGTTGTTAGGGTGTTTTGGGTGGTTGCTAGGGCATTTCCATACAGTTACTAAGGTGTTCTGAGTGGTTGTTAGGGTGTTTTGGGTGGTTGCTAGGGCATTGCCATACAGTTGCTAAGGTGTTCTGAGTGGTTGTTAACAACATATTGATATGCAGTCATTAGGGTGTTCTGGTTGGTTGCTAAGGCATTGCCATGCTGTTGCTAAGGTGTTCTGAGTGGTTGTTAGCACTTTGGTATGCAGTTGTTAGGTGTTTTGTGTGGTTGCTAGGGCATTGCCATGCAGTTGTTAGCACACTGCTGTGCGGTTGCTAGGTTGTTCTGGGTGGTTGCTAGGGTGATGACATGCAGTTGCTAAGGTGTTCTGGGTTGTTGTTAACACATTGGTATGCAGTTGTTAGGTGTTTTGGGTGGTTGCCAAGCCATTGGCATGCAGTTGTTAGCACTTTGCTATGTCGTTGTTAGGGTGTTTTGGGTTGTTGCCAAGGCATTGCCATGCAGTTAATAAGGTGTTCTGAGTGGTTGTTTGGGTGTTCTGGGTGGTTGCTAAGGCATTGCCATGCAGTTGCTAAGGTGTTCTGAGTGGTTGTTAACACATTGGTGTGCAGTTGCCAGGGTGTTCTGGGTTGATGCCAAGGTATTGCCATGTAGTTCTTAGCACGTTGATATGCAGCTGCAATGGTGTTCTAGGTGGTTGCTAAGGCATTGCCATGCAGTTGTTAGCATGTTGCTATGCGGTTGTTAACATATTGGTATGCGGTTGCTAGGGTGTTCTGGGTGGTTGCTAGGGCATTGCCATGCATGAAAAAATATGTATGTAAAAATTGGCTGAGAATTGAACAAATAGTTGTAATCTGGCTCAGAGGAAGACAGGAATCATGACTTTTTGGCAGTTTTTCTGATTATTAAGATATACTGCAAGACTTATTCACCTTATGATTGTTGAAAGCAAAAAATGCTATGAAATGTATCATATTTTTGGGAAAGTGATGTACAGAGTAAAACAGGCACTGTTTTTAGAATCAGCACTCAAAATTTGTTAGAAACAAGTATTGGATTTCAATCAGCAAATATATTGCAGGGTGGATAAAATAAAATAATAAAATGAAAGAAAAGAGAAGATAATCCCAACCTTTATTTTTTCTACAGTATCCTGTTTCACTTAAAAATGTGTCACATTACAGAGCTAAAACGGATTGCCAACTGTGACTTCATGTTGACTCGAGGGCATTTCTCCAGAAAGACAAATGACTGATGACCCTCATCAATTATTAATCTGAACAGAGACACTATAAGCATCAAATCATCTGAATTCAATGTGCATGCGCTCAATCTCGAGCTAAAGAGACCTCAGAACAACTACATTGGTTGTTTTCATAAAAATCAAGCAACATTGTCTTTGTATTGCGATCCAATTTGCATAAGCAATGCAAGAGCTTTTGTGTTACTGGGTTTGATTCCCAGTGAAACCTCTAAATGCATAAATGTGCATCAGTAATATTACTGATGCATGACTGTCACAGCAGTTGTGCTCTATTTTTAACCAAGCAAATAATGTACAGGTAATCACAAACCACTTTGAGAGTCAAGAACATTTTACCAAAAAAAAAAAAAAATCAATTCTCTTACCTTCAATGCAGAATGGGACAGGCTTTAATATTCTGCGGAAAAAAAAAAAAAGGTTTATTAAAACCGAAATTGTCCATTACAACCATTAACAATGTTATGATTATAGGGAAAAAGAGTTCAGCATGACTGCAGCCCGTATTTAATCTAACAATTTTTTTAAAACCATCATTCTGCTTGCTTATTATTTTTTTCTCCCTTCAATAATGGGAAGGAGCAGCCATTACAGCAATGGCAGTGGAGTGGGCCGACACGAACCCTTTATGAATGCTGCCTCATTACTGGAGGGAGTGTTCCCAGGGGAGGAGGGCAAAGCAGAGCACTGCCTGACACAGCTGCACGTTCTCAGGGAGAGATGCGATGGCAGCCTGCCTCCTCTCTGGAGCTCTGGTTCATTGATTTTCAGTGGCAGGAGACAGAATCATCAGCACATAAACCTACGTCATCTACAATGTTGCTGAAGATTCAGTCTGAGTTAAGACATCACATATTCTAGCAATGAGTTCAATATTTCAATACTTTGAAAATATAAAACAGTGGGTAACTTCAACAGACTTATTTTAGCAAAAAATATACAAGAAGTAGAAGACGGATCTAACTGGCTGTGGATTGCAGTTGAATGGTATAAATATTTTCCTCAGAAGAAAACCATGCTGCCAGACCTTTGGTGACTAACTTGCCGTGAAACTCCAGTAATAGCTATTCAGGTTTTCTAACCCGAAGTTGTTATGCATAATTGTTGAAGTCAACATGAATATCTGATTCAGTTACTTACTGATGGTTAAATAAAAGTTACAGTCTATATTTTTATAATAAATAAAGTAACGTAAGTAAAATGGGTTGTGAATGCCAATTTATATTGACTTTAGTTGTGTCATTTGCATTTGGTCTATTATTGTGTGAACCTTTTCAGTCCAGGGCGAATTTTACAGTATGCACTATAAAATATGTCAACTACTCCTCAAATTCATTGTCAAGACTTGGTAAAGTACACAATTAATTTTTTTTTCAAAACTGCATGATTTTTAATTTGTGTTAAAATGGTATGATTTTTGTTAATTCAGCTCTTTTATAGTGCTTTTATACAATTTATGTGCGTGTTATCATTTTATTAATTCATAATTGCATCTGATGTGTTTTATGTATGTTTACTGTTTTTCCAGCATGCCTGCATTTACCTACTTAAGGTTGTGTGTTGTCGCTTTGTGTGCTTGTGTGGCTAATTGTGTGGAAATGCTGATTGTTGTTATTGTGTTAATGTGCTGATGTTTTGCTGTTTGTTGTTGTTATTCTTTTTGTTATTTTAAAGGTTTTTTAAACATCTTGCCAAAGGACTGCGGCTGAAAGTTAGCCTGCTGGCAACACTGGCACATTTACAGAAATGTTGATTGATGTGTGTTGTCCTTATAAATAAATAAATAAATAAATAAATAAACAAACAAACAAACAAACAAACAAACAAACAAACAAATAAATAAATAAATAAATAATATGAATGTGTGCCCTTGATATTTTAATGTATTTTATTTTTACTGACATTGTTACACAAAATATGATTAATAATAATAATAGTTTAATAATAGTTTATATTTCAAAGACTGAATTGATAAAGTCATGTGACTAACATAAAGATGGGTCATGTGATTATGCATGTCTGTGGCGTTTCGGCTGCTGTAAGATTGGAAGAGGCCCGTTTTGCTTTTGAGTGGAGTTTTTGAATATAGAAGTTTTTTTATACGTAGTTTTTTTCTCTCGCAAATGGAAGTGGAGCTGTGCAAATTGACCTGAAACGAAGGAATTTTTTTAACATTTATTTAATATTTTTTTATAGAGCAGAGCGTCTGTATTTTTCTCTAGTTTCATGATCGCTCGGAAAGGGTTTCTCTCACGAGTGAGGAAATGGAAAATCCGGAGTGGATTCTGAGCCGAGTGATTACAGAACGCTTTGAGCCGGCAGGCAATCCGCTCCACTTATGTACTATAGTCCAGGCCGGCTTTTAGTCAGTATTTTGCTTGTTGACAAGTTTATTTTGGTACTACTTTCGTTGACAGAAGAAATATAGGAATTAACGGGACATGTTCGTCTGAAATATAAGTTACTACGATATTAATTAATTATTTACTGCGCTGTTGTATAAAGAAACTGAATGTTAGACTCGCAGTTGTGCTGTGATGATTAACGTTACGTTACCTGCGGCCTGGTGCCTATGACCGAATCACATCTTGTTACGCATGTGATACTGTTGAATTGTCTAATGTAATTTTCCTGTCATGTTGATGTTGCTGTAGCATTGTGAGAAGAGCATTCGCTCTACTGGTCACACTGCTTAGATACCTGCATAACATGATGTGACAGTCCTATTATATGTAAGGTCATGAGGTTTCTCAGTTTACTCTAGAGGTGATGCTCTTTTAAACCTTTTATTCGCTGCTGTTGACAGCTCTGAAGCATCTGCTGAACTTTAATGCACTGCCCTTCACGTCTAGTTCTTTAAATTCAGGATTTAATAGAGGATTAATGCTTTGAAGTACAATAAGAGGCCATTTCTTTCAGACCTGCCTTTAAATGTTCAATTTAAGCCAAAGGGTTTGGAGTTTTAAAAGGCTACTGGACAAAAATTATGCAAATGGTATCACATTATTTCAGGGTGTTGAAGACACTGTAAGTTCCCTTCTCTGCTTGATTATCAGAATGAACGAGACTTTCAAGTTCTCATCAAATTAGGTTATAGTAATCGCTGTAGGTATTGTTATTGGTGTGAAATGCTTGTCTTAGAAATAACTAATAATAAATGATAAAATGTATTAATAATAATCAGAATAAACAATTATTCTGCCAAAATTCATTTGTTTAACTGTAGGCTGTTACAGTTGGCAAGCAATGTCACAATTGAGCTTTTAATATAGAATGTGCGTCTGCAAATTTGCATTTTTAGTCATTACCACAACTTGTCGCTCATCCAATCAGAGAATTAAATGTTCTATAAATTTCATTAAACACTAGTGGACGTTGTCCCCAATTATTTTATGCAAATCAGCCTCGTTAAAACTAAAATTCATATTTCTATGTGACACCTCATAATTACAGTTCCAGCATGTTGCATGTTTACAGCCAGTTTTAAAGCAAAACTTTAATTTCACGTTTCATCTGTTGAACTGGAAAGAACAGCACAGCCACACTTGTGCAGATGGCCATGGTTGACTGCACAGCTCTCCAATTACCTTTGTTTAAAATTGACATTCAGGCTGGCATACTTAATCTGCTTGGGACCTTGAGCGTGCAAAAAGTGTCTCTCCTTTGATTTCACTGTGGCTAAAAATAATACCTACAGTACGGAAGCGCACCTGTGCCAGCCAAGGTGATGCCTAGCAACAGAGCTGCCAGCGCTCACTTGTGTCCCTGACTAGAATGCCCGAGACGTCGCTGCTGGTGTGGGGTTCATGAAAGTCGAGCATGTATTTTTAAATTCATTTTATTTTAGGGTGACTTGTAACATCTTGTCCAGGGACTACGGATGTAAAATAGCCTTGGCTAATTCTGGTACATTTACAGGAATGTTTTATTAATGTACAATGTCCCTGTCAACTAAATAAATAAATAAAATAAATAAATAAAATCAATGACACTGGAGACTCTTGTTTGAACTCGTTTCTGACATGCATCTTAACAGTTAGCATAGAATTTATGTCAGTTGCTTAACTGAGTGCTTTACGGTGTAGCTTTATTTTAATGGGAGCTATAACAGACTTTATGGTTTCACTAAGTAAAAGCTTTGTCACTGAAGCTCTGAGGATGATTTGTTACGCCCCCTGGTGGTCTGTGAACTTGTCAATGGCTCTGCATCTGATGTAATCATGGCTGTATTTGGAATGGCGTACCACAATAGTTATGTGCATATAGTTAGTATACTGTGCACAGTGTGCAAATCGTTTATACATTAAATGTTCTCAATGGACCGTATTGCAATGTGCTGGGAAAAAAATGATCAACTGCAAAATATTTTTACTATTTTATTATTTGATTGTTTTATAGTTATATGATTTAGATTCAGAATGCAAAATAACTGGAGATGATAACATCTCATGAAATTAAACAAGCATGTAAGTGAGGCCACGTGACTAGTGTAGTATACTACTATTTGAAATGTTTATCATTGTATATTTGTACTGCATGATTAATTATTATTAATTGGAACAATTAATTGCAAGGTTGAAAACTAGAAATTAAAAAATATTTTTAACAAAAATAAAATCATAGTTTGCTAACTTAAAATCAAACGTAGGCTTTAAATTGTAAATAATACTATAATAATGACTAAAATATGAACTATAACTTTAACTTAAGGTTTGCGTTTTCAACTTATTTTGAATTAATTTGAATTAATTAATCTTACTACCAGTATTTTCTATCAAAAAAAATTTTTTAGTGACATTTTTAAAATTTCATTTTTTAATAGTGTTGTGTGTTATTTTAAATTTAAATTTGCCACGAAATGGAAATTCATCCTTTTTTTTCTTTTTGTTTTTCTTTCTAAATGCATCTTACTGATCTTATTGTGAATGATTCATTTATGCATATGTTTTATTTGTAATTTTTTGGACATTGTAATTTTTAGTCAAAATGTCATAACTCAATCTTATAGTGAAACGACAGACTTCTCTCTGTTGACGTATTCCAGACATTTTCAATCGTTTAGTCCACTTAGTCTATACTAGTATTGCATTTAGAATAGCCTCTAGCCTCTAGTCTCTGTGTTCCCCAGTTCATTCAGTCGACTCACTGTTTGTGCTAAAGGCGCAGCTGCATCTTGTGCATGCTAAATGAAAAGGGTGAGCTCTCTTCAACTTAAGTGATTTTTATTAGCTCAGATGAGCTCTCCTGAGGTGGGCTGCTGTGGGATCAGACTACTCCCAAAATGATTATATTCACACATTCTCCAAATATTTAAATTACTCTAATGTCATTGAAGGTAATGCTTTTTTATTGTTGCCAGATTTGAACTGGTCGCAATGAAAAACGGCATCATGAAGGTGTTGCATTTGATTTTGTTGTTAATTATGTAAATGTGGAGTGAATGACACATCACACAGAAGAGATGCAGCATGACACAACATGAGTCATAGCTGATTGTTGCTATTCTAAATAACATCTAATTTTATTGGCTTTTATTGGCTTTTTGTAGAGCCTCACCATTTGGGTAAAACATTTTATTGTGATATTTTTTTCCCTGGTAAAAATTTTAATTGTGATTTAAAAACATAATTCCAGGTTTGCTGTGGGGCTGTACAGTTTGGCCAAAATTGTGTGCTTATATGTCAAGATGAGGATAAAATAATAATAATAATAATAATAAATTGTACTAAATAAAAACATGATTAAATAAAACAAAATAAAAAATATTACTATTGTAATTTTTCAGGATAAAAGGAGAAAATTTGTATTTAAGAAAAATATAATAATTTTATTTTACAGTACAACTGTAAAATTACAATACTAATTTTTATTAATTTCATTTTCAAATCACTATATCATGACTTTGTTTTTATTTTGATTAATCATGCAGCCCTATTTTTTGTGAATCAAAACTCCTGATATCTATGATAAAAATACAATCAATCAGTCCATGCATAAACATAAGCAATCCTAGGGCTGTCACGATATCAGATTTTTCACTATATGATTATCGTGGCCTCAAAAATTCACGATAACGATATAGCCTATATCATGATATCTAAAGAATTCTTGAAAAATTAAATTAATAATAATAATTAAATCATGCTATCAGTCATATTAATCTTTATTTATTTATTTTTCTATTTTAACCAATGAATATGGTATATTGTGACACCTAACACGTTAGCGATATTGCGACACCCCTAACCAATCCATAAATATATATGGTGATATGGTGCAAATATAGATAATAGATTCAACAATCCATAATGTTAAAAACATTTAAAAATGTGTGAACTTTGTGTTTGTAAATTATATTTAGAATTTGTGAATCATATTTTGTGAATGTGCAATTGGTAACACATGTGAATAGTATTTTCATGGACATTTTTGAATCATATCATTTTATGTTATGTCAATCTGTTATGCATTCATAAATTGAGTCATAATCAATTCGTAAATGTTAAAACGGTGTTTTTGTGAGTCATTATTTGTAATTTGTGAATGTGCATCAGGTAACATAAATAGTATTTTTTAAATGTGCATTTATGAACATTTTTAAAAATGTGTGAAACTGTTGTGTTTGTAAATCATGTTTTGAATTTGTGAATCATATTTTGTGAATGTGCATCAGTGAATAGTATTTTATAATGTGCATTTGTGAATAGTAATATGTGAATTTGAATTAGGTTATGCATTTGTGAATCATAATTTGTGAATATATTCATAGTGATTCTATTATCTCCGCATACATTAACTCCTTGGAAATGAGTGAGATGTTTTTAGCAGCTTCATTTGCTCATGTGGTGATTATGTTGGTTGTAGATATCATGTGTTCCATAAATTGGAATCCTGGCATATTAAAATAGCATTCGATTATGACAGCTGAGTGTGCGCTGTGGGAGAGAAGGTTGGGATTAATTGATGCCAGCTTTTCAGAGCTGTTGATTCTCTGCAGCTTTGATGAATGGATGGAAATTGCATGTATATTAATGGAATTCACCTGTGTCCCTGTTCATGCAGTTTCACTGTAAACTTTTCACCTGAGAAGCCCTGGAGCCTTGAGCATCATGGCCTGAGGCTTCAGAGCTCCATAGTGTGAGTTTCATATTTTGACTGGCACATAACTTCATAACATCAATAAAATAACCTTAGCATTCATATAATTCTATGCATGTCCAAATAAATCATTAGTTGCAAGTATAGCAATAACCATCAAGTCTTTGTGGAGCCAGTGAATGATTCACTTTCACTGTGAAGCTGTTGATTCTCTGCAGCTTTGATGAATGGATGGAAATTGCATGTATATTAATGGAATTCACCTGTGTCCCTGTTCATGCAGTTTCACTGTAAACTTTTCACCTGAGAAGCCCTGGAGCCTTGAGCATCATGGCCTGAGGCTTCAGAGCTCCATAGTGTGAGTTTCATATTTTGACTGGCACATAACTTCATAACATCAATAAAATAACCTTAGCATTCATATAATTCTATGCATGTCCAAATAAATCATTAGTTGCATGTATAGCAATAACCATCAAGTCTTTGTGGAGCCAGTGAATGATTCACTTTCACTGTCAGCATCTTGTTTGAATAGCAGTGATGGGCATGAAGCTTTAAGCAGTTCTTTGGCAGGAGAGAGTCATTAGGGTTTCCTGAATAGGATACAGAAACCTGAGAGCATGTGGAGACCTGGATTACACGCTCACATTACACTGGCTTTACTGAATAAATCATCAGCGTTAGATAAAGCCAGCTTCTCTAGTGTACTTCAGTCATCTCTGTTTGTGCAGACCGTCCATCAAACTCTTCATTTATTCCTGTCTGCATCAAAATACACTTCTCAGGCTGAACAATTGATGGAGCTCTCGCGAAACGCCCGTTCTCTCTCTCTGTTTATGTCTCTTGACATTCAGCAGGTGACCGGCGTTCTGTGAGAGAACGATTTGGTTTCCTAACAATGGAAATTCAATCACAAAATGGAGGTGCTTTAATTGCTTCAGTGCTCCAATCCTCTCTCTCTCTCTCTCGCTCCCTTTCTCACTTTCTTTCTTTGTCTTTGTCTTTTTCTGAGTGTGCAGTGGTAGAGGTGATGGGAGAGAGAGAGCGGGCCTGGAAGGCCGACAGAGGATACAGAATCTAACACTGAACTGAGAGCTGCTAACTCCTGAAGACTGCACATCACAACAGGTGCGTGTCCTTCTGTGTTTGCTATCTGTATGATCTGTATGTTTGTCTATCTACCTCTCTGTTTTCCATCTGTCTATCTTTCTAGCTCTCTATATATATATTTGATATATTCGGGTCTATCTATCATTCTGTCGTTCTATCCACAGTATCTATCTATCTATCTATCTATCTATCTATCTATCTATCTATCTATCGTTC
>NW_015641598.1:86634-93878 GCF_001515625.1 Sinocyclocheilus rhinocerous | reverse complement strand
TTCTATCTATCGTTCTATCATTCTATCTCTTGTTCTGTGGTTCTATCTGTCTATTATTCTGTCATTGTATCATTCTATCTTTCTTCTGTCTTTTCCATTTTTCATTTGTCTATCTATCGATCGATCTATCGTCGTTCGTTCTATCTATCGTTCTATCTGTCGTTCTATCTATCGTTCTATCTGTCATTCTATCTATCGTTCTATCTGTCTGTCTGTCTGTATTTATAGCTGTCTTTGTTTATTTATCCATTTGTAATGTTCATAGATGTGTATATAAGTCGGTAGGTCATGTCTGTCATATTGTACATATGCGTGTCTGTTTGTATCATACATATACGCACAAATATCAGTATGATTATGTATGTTTCTGTCTATCTACCAATCAATACCAGCTTATCGAGATAAACACCTATCTCACTTTCCTTTCATTCACAAGCATTCTTTTGTGTCTTTATAGTTCTCATCAGTATTCCTGGACTGTCGTAACGTTTGATGGGATAATATTAAATCTGGCATTGCTGTAATGCCTCGGCCCATTTGCCAATTAAACATGTCTCTCATGGAGAGAGGGAAAGTGTGTTGATTAGACCTTTAGAACACGTCCAATTGCACAGAGACTATAAAACCATGCTGTAACTAAGGCAAGCCAGAGCACGGTTCACGTCCTCTCCCGAGGGATTTCATTGCAAAGTGTCGCCGAGTCTGAGGGAGATGTTGTTCTAATATCGGCGCATTGTAGCGAAACTCCATAAACGTTTATGGAAATGTAGAGTTTAAATGCAGCTCAGGTCCCTTGGCTGTCGAGAGAGAGAAAGAGAGTCGTCTTAGGCTTTCATCAGTCCTTTCTTAATCTAAGGAGAAAAAAATCCCCAAAACCTCTGCTCTCATTATTGCTCAGTGATGTGTGTGTTGTGACAGAGGTAGGACGTGACCTTGCGCTCCTCAAAATGGAGTTGTCTGAACATTTGGAAGCTTAAATTAAAACAATGTTGAACAAACATCGAGTATTACTTGATGGCTGAACAGCAAAAAGAAGCTCAGGTCAAGACCTGCGTCCTTGGTTTAGCATTCAGCGAGAGTTTGAAGTGATACATCTCTCCTTCATGCTTGATAAAAGACTCCTAAGTCGAGGCTGAGAGTGAAGTGAGATGAGTTTATTCACTCAAGTTCTGGACAGCTGTGACAGTTCTGAATATCTTATACTTAAAGGAATCGTACACAGTTCACACACACATTTTTTTTATTGTTTGCTAACCCTCATGTTCTTCCAAACCTGTATGCTGTTATTATGTGTGGAAAACAAAACAAGAACAGCATAAAAAACTTCTATATTAGAAACTTACAAGTCATAAGATAGTTTTGTTTGAGGAAAAGAATGAAATTTGAATCATTAGTCCCTGAAAATCTTCCTCATTTAACACCTTATTATTATCAATTTGAATATTCAGATTGGAGCATTGCATTCAATTACGTTGCACACAAGAACCAGTGTTTTTTGGTCATATGTCTCTCATATGGCTTCAGAAGACTCATGGACTACTGTTATGCTACTTTTATGTTCAGTTTGGTGCTTAAATCGTGCTTTTTACATTTTTGTAGTTAGTCAGATTTGCTTATTGAGAACTATCATTGTATGGAAGTTCAAAATGTGCTCTATACTGAAAAAACAGCATGCAAGTTTGAAATGCCATGAGAGTGAGTAGATAATGTCTGTAAGTCATTAGTCGCTGAAAATCTTTCTCATATATCACATTTTATTATTATTTATTTAAATATTAAGACTGGTGCGTTGCATTCAATTAAGATGCACACAAGAACCAATCTATTTTTTTGCGCATGTCTATCATGGCTTCATAAGACTCGGAATATAGTTATATGGGCTTGTGATCAATTTGGTGGTTAAATGGTGCTTTTTTCATTTTTGTAGCTTGTCAGATGTGCTTATTGAGAACTATCATTGTATGGAAGAAGTTCAAAATGTGCTTTACTGAAAAAATTTATTTATTTTTTTAATTTAATATCTCACATGTGGCTTCAGAAGACTAAGAACATAGAGCACAAGTTGTATGGACTACGTTTATGCTATATGTTACTTTTATGATAAATTGTTTAAATTGTGCTTTTTTCCCTTGTTGGAGCTTGGCAGATGAATAAAATGATCAAAATGTGCTCCACATAAAAAATAACAGCATGCAACGACCTGAGAGTGAGTGGGTAAAGTCTGAATTTTCATTATTTGGATGAATATCCCCTTAAAAGCTACGCTAGTATGAGCACTGTTTTTATTTTTGAGCAAATGTGGACTGCTCTAAGAGATGGTGTTTTCTTCCAAATGGGAGCTATAACAGGATGAAATGCAAGAGTTTTGTTGAAGTATGACTGCGATATTCCTCTCCACTCGATGGAGACTTGTTCAAACGGCAGAGTTGTGTTTTATTTTGTTTGACAGGGTATTTTTGGCAAGTCTATTGATCCTTTTCAGGAACGGAACGCCTTCTCTTGCACTAAAGCCATTTTAGAGTTATTTGCAGGTCGTTTCTCTGTGCTTTTGTTGGGGGCTTGTGTTTGTGATGCAAAATCTTATTAGGGGAGGCATGAAACGAACCGTTTCGAATCATAATTCACGGTCACAGCAAGAGATTCATTCAGTGTAGAGCTTTACAACTGCTTTATGTGTCTCTGGTGCCTGGATGGTGCAATTAAAGAGTCTAACTGATCGATAAGAGAGCATATCTCTACGCCTAAGTGATTTTAAAAAACTGTAAGTTGGATATAACACAAATAAAATGTTTTTTTTTTTTTAACAATTGCACTCATTAGTTTATGGTCTATCTGTACAACTGGTTTCTCTTGCAAAACTAATTACAAAACTCTTACAAAACCTAGTTAGCTGCCTACATAGGCAGCATTTTAAGGCTAAAAAGTGTATTTTTATTATAAAATAGGATGTTTGAGTATAACCAATTATATTTATTTATTTATTTATTTATTTTTATTTATTTAGTCATTTATCAGACGCTTTTATCCAATGTGACTTACAAATGAGGACAACAGAAGCAATCAATTGTAGTATTAAAACAACTAAAAACAGATCCAAAACTAAAAGCTAAAACTTTATAAATACTACCTATACATATTTTAAAAATAAAGAGATTAAATAAAAATGACAAATGCATAAATTATATAATTTATATTAATGTATTATTAATATAAATTTATATTTAATGTAATATTTAAATGTACTCCAAAGTACTCATCCTAATTTATATATAAATCAAAGTATTATTTTATGTTTTATATATAATATTAATTGACCGTACTTGAATTTTAAATCTGAAAATTCTGTCATAATTTACTCATGTTGTTTATACTAATATATCCAACTTTAGCACAAAATTGATTATAATTATAAATTTATAATGGCCTATTAAGCTCTGAAAAGTACAACAACCCATAAAAGTGGTCCATACGACTCATGCACTATATTTCAAGTCTTCTCGATAGCTTTGTATGAGTAACAAGTGATATTTAAGTCTGTTCCTCACACAAAGTTATCATATGACATCTGTGGACTTGCAATAAAATACTGAAGTCATATTAACTACTTTATTGGTTCTTTTATGGTGTATTTTAATTTATGGTGGTCATTTTGGAGCTTGATAGACATGATCTGTCATTTGTATATAAGCAAGCTTCATGAATGTTTTTCCAAAATTCTCCTAGATGAAACGACGGTGAGTAAATAATGACAGGTTTAATTTTTTGGGGCAACTACTCCTTTAATTTGCAATTTAATTTAAAACGATTTTCTTATTATAAGCAAATTAGAGTCTTTATTGCATGTCAGAGGAAGTCACTGGCTCTTTTATGAAGTGTACATTCATTTATTTCAATGAGAACATGAGAGCGGTCTTGTTCACTTCAATTATACAGCTCTATGACCCAAAACCAGCTCATTTGGTTCATTCATAAATCTTAATGAGCAGCAATCTGTCTTGTCTTTTTGGCTCTTTTTCCCATGAGTCTGGCTTTATCTTCCTCCGTCCGATCCTGGCGGTTGATTACCGTGACTTTCTGCATCAAGGTCATCGCGGGAGAATGAAAATCTCCACGCATCCTGATGTTAATTGCACAGGACCGAATGTCATCGTAACAAGTAAACATATGCTGTTACGTTAGCCAGGAATTCTCCGTCGATCCGAAATGGAGCTTGATGATGACTGTAATTTCTCCTGCTGTGCATTGATTGCGTGTCAACGTGATTTTTTGACTGCGGTAATTCACGCATATTGTGTTACAAAGAAAATGAATCTTGTCTTTCTTATCCACATTCTCGTCTGGCCGGCGCATTATGTGGGATTCATTCTAATATGTGAGACATGGCAGTGAATCAGATTGATGGGTTCGGAGGGAAATAGATCTTTAAGCGTCTTCTAATGAAGACAGATTAGCAGTTGGGGTTGATGGGGGTCAGTGTAGGATCACGGCGTGTTAGGAATTGAATGATGGCCCAACGATCGCTAATACTGACAACATTTTCGTCAGAGGTTCACCTCGAGCGCAAGATCTTAACTCGTTTCTGATTAGAAAGTAATGCTACGGTCGTGCGATGGTTAATCGGTCGCAGCAGATGCTGGATGAGCTGTTTTATAGAATGGATGTTTCTTTGATGCAAAGACTGAAATAGATTTTATGCCTATTTGTGTGGTCTGAGATCACATTAAAAGCTGAAGTGTGTCATTTCTGCAACTAGTGTTGCCAATCGGATTTAGCCAATAATGACCACTTTCAAACAGGTTTCCTGAAGACGCTCCCCACTGCGTGGCTGCCATTGGTTGGTCTAAGAGATAGTCCCGCCCCCAAACTCACAGCATTGGTTGAGCCCGTGTTGGTCTGTTTGAAACAATGAGCATTGTTTTGAAGTAACAAATGTTTACACTTGGGAAAATTAAACTATGATTTTCTTCCTTATGGTCATCTCAGCATCAGTGCTATTTTATACTATATATGCTATAATATTATTCTGAATTGGCTTTTTTTTATATGTTCAGTTTTCATTTGAGTTCATTCAAATCTTTGTAATTTTGCTTTGATCATTTTATTACTATTATTATTTCTTTTATGTTTTTTAGTTCATTTTGTTATTTAGTTTCATTCACTTTGTTTCAGTTTTAGTAATTTTAGTACTTCAACTTTGATAATTTCAATTTTTTTAATGTTTATTTTTTTAAATGTAGCTTTCTTTTGTTTTATTTTATTTCAGTTTTAGTAATTTTAGTACTTAAACTTTATTTTAATTTAGCTTTATTTCAAGTTATTAAAATGATATTTTAATAGTTTTAGTTAACAATAACCATAGTGCACTATTACTAAGGGACTAATGTTAGTAAATCCGTGATATTGATCATGTACTCTTTGTACGGATGGTCAGATGTTTTGCTTCCATTGAAGCTCAAAATGCTGGAATTGATCACGTTCATCAGGTTTTGTTTCCATTGCCGCTGTCATTAAAGCAAGTTATTTTGGAATATATACATTTTTCAGTTCAATTTTCAATCAAATAGTCTTTCAGATTCAGTTAAATAAGAAACACTCCTACCATGATGGCTTGTCCAAATGGTTGGGCCTTTACATTTCTTAAAAAATAGTAAAATCCAAAAAAAAAAAAAAAAACCTGTTTTTTTTTTTTTTTTTACATATTTACTTGTTTTCTCCGACTTTTTGACCTTTGAGGAGTTGAAAATGCCGAAATAAATGCATGTCTTTTGCATTTCCAGCTTCATCCACATGGAGTCAGTGTGATGTTTGTGAGTGTCATTAGCTCCGTTCTTTTATTTTGTCTCATTTTGGGGGATTTAATACCCTCCCCTGGTGTGAAACGTGTAATTTAAAGAGAAGCATGCATCAGAATTGTGTAATGAGTGATTTTCAATGTGTGATCTAGTTAAAGTTTATTTTTTCCTGTGCCTTCAGGCTCTTCATACAGCCTATTGAGATCCTAAAGTCAACATGAAATCAAAATACATCCTTTTCAATTTGTAAATACATGCTGCTGGTCTGATTGTGCACAACTCATGTTATTCCAAAGATTTATCTCTGGAAACATTTTATCTTTATCCAAAGATTCCAAAGATATACCAAAGATTTATTTTTGGAATCTTAAATCAAAATGTAATCATTGCTCTGCATCTGAAACAACCGACAACTCTTTTCTTTCAACCATCTGACTCTATTCTGGTATATAACACCCACTATTCACAATCTAGTCAATCTCCAATGGATAAAATCAACTCTTGCCATACATTTCACTTGGAAAACCATCCGATTATGGAAGTAAAAGAGGTTGTGACTTTCATGCTGACTTCATGGATCATATCATAACAAATCTTAGTGTATTAGACCATCCTCAGTGCATTCAGGCATTCAACAGTGTTGTAAATTTCATGCAGATTTTTGTAAATGATCAAATCAGACTGATTAGCCTCTAAAAACTGCCCGAGATTTGTCCATTAAGTGATTTGGTGTTGATTGCATGCATTAGCAAATGTCTTGGAAACAGGAGCGAATGAACAAGCGATGTAAACAAATGATTGATTACCTTCAAGCCCACATTAAGCACTGATTTCAGAGAACAATATCAGATGTCTTGTTTCTGGCCACATCTGTCGTCTCCAAGCTTTGATTAGAACTGTCTCATGTTTTCTGACAGATTTTTTCTCCGCGTTGTGTCGTCTGCTCCTTTCTGATGTAGGGCGAAATATTCTCTGTTATTTCAATGATCAGAAAAGAAGCTGAGGAACTGTTCCACATAGTGGTGGTGGTGGCCTCGCGTGAAGAACGTAGGTACAGTGAATATAGAAAAGAATCAACTCTCTTTAAAATGATCACATTTTGTTGCTTTGCAGCCTGAAATGAAGACGGACACAGTTTTTGTTTTATCCATCTGTATTTACTCAGTGCAACTTATAACATCCAAGTGAAAGATATAACCCAGAACAGGATATGACCTCCTCCATGCTTTGCTGGAGGAATCTGTTATTTGGATGCTGAGCTGGATTGGATTTCTGCCAGACATATTGTTTGGAGTTGAGGCCAAATAATTCAATTTTAGTCTCATCTGCCTCAGAATCTTCAAGGTGTGTTTTGGCAAAGCTCGGTCTTACTGCATGTGGCCTTTCTTGAGGAGTGGATTTTTTATTGCAACCCTCCCATACAAGCCACATTTAAGGAGAATTTGTGATATT
>NW_015641598.1:82201-86552 GCF_001515625.1 Sinocyclocheilus rhinocerous | reverse complement strand
TCCAGTTTGGAGCGACGTCCTGATCCAGGGAGGCTCTGTGTTATACCAAATACCTTCAACTTCTTAATAATAGACTTCACTGATAAAGTCTATGAAATGTTTTTGTATCCACCTCCTGACTTGTGCCTGTCCACAGCTTTATCCCGGAGATCTTTTGACAGTGCCTTGCCACCCAGAGTTGATTGTTTGCTTCAGTTGCACTACCAAGGACTGAAATGCTCCAGGAAAGCTCTTTTCATGCTGAGCTGATCAAAATGAGCACAACTGATCACAGTTGAAAGTCAAATAGCTTTGTGTGCCATTGAGAAGGTGAATAAAGGTAATCGACACTTATGATATACAGAACCTCTGCACAGGCTTAAGGGAGGTGATACAAGCAAAATTTCTTGCCATATTCGTTAAAAAAAAATTGGTCTGTGTTGATGTAAACTGTCATCCGAAAGTTTGGGGTCAGTTATTTATTTATTTATATGTATGTATTTTTTTTCTATTTCAAACAAATGTTCTTTTGAACTTACTATTCATCAAAGAATTCTGAAAAAAATATCACGGTTTCCACAAAAATATGAAGTAGCACAACTGCTTTCAACTTTGATAATAATAATCAGAAATGTTTCTTGAGCAGCAAATCAGCATATTAGAATGATTTCTGAAGGATCAGGTGACACTGAAGACTGGAGTAATGATGCTGAAAATTCACCATTGCATCACAGGAATAATATATTATTTTAAATACTTTTTCAATGATTGTTTTTATCAAATAAATGCAGCATAAGAGACTTCTTTCAAAAACTTTTAAAAATCTTACCGACCCCAAGCTTTTGAACACTAGTGTATATGTATTATAATATACATATTATCAATTAAGAATTTTTAAATTGCTCTAAAATGACTTAATAAATGGCCCTTTTTAAAATTTTAGTTGTTGGCAGACATACCTGCCATATATTGGCAGACAGACAGTTATCAGACATATTTTTTGCATATTTATTAAGTTGAAATTTTGGACACATTTTTATTATGAGTATTTTCCACATTGCAGTTATTTTCATGAATTTACTATGTTTTTTTCTATAAAAAATGGGAATTATTGTAGTGACAAAATGAAAATCATCTTCAATTTTTTCTTTTTAAATGTTGTAATTTAGATGTCTTGAGAGATTTAAGCTTTGCCCTCTGGTGCACACTTAATTACTTGACATGCATGCAAACTTGTATAAATGTGTAGCTAGAAGCACCTTGAATGTCTTTTGAAGCTTATACATTTAGTATGGCTTTAATATATTGAATATATTGATATATTTAATGTAGTTAAATATATTAAATGTACTTAAAAAAATAATAATCAAACCAGTTTAATGTTTCAGCCCAAGTATTGCTCGGCACAGACTGATCTTTTTAAAAGCTGCTGTTTTCCATTTGTTCCTTTCCATAATTCTTGTTTTCTCATAATTCATGGGTTTCAAATCAATGTCTCATGCCATTATGTGTGACGGCACCCAAAACAGCAAGATTTTCCACAGAATGTTCCTGAAGATGGCAGATTGTTATCTTGTTTGAGCTGTGAGTGCAGGAGACACCTGTGTGTGTGTGTGTGTGTGTGTGTGTGTGTGTGTGTGTGGGCAGCCAGGACTCATCATGACATCCGGCCGTCATGTGGGTTAATCTCAGGAGAGGAGAGTGTTCGACAGCCAGCTGTAATGAAGCACCTGACGTGAGTCCTCCAAACATGAAGGTGTTTTTTCACAGTAATTTGTCCTGTGCTCCTTCAGGTCCTCCTGTCTTGTGAAATTAGTGTATTTCAAGTCAGCGTCATCCATGTTTACAGCACAGAGCGCAGTCGAGTCTGTTATGTTATACAGTCTGTGTCTGTTTCACACTGTGAGCGTAAGTGTGGCATAACTGCCACAGCATGTGTGCGGTGAGCTTTCACTCTGACAGCGCTTCTGCTGCGCAACACAACTGTTCCTCTAGATGGAAAATAAAGTGATTTCTGGGTTACCACATTGAAGCAGATTCACTTAATCTGACTTACTTTTGGATCTAAACCACGGTGTGTTTGTGTCAGAAATGTGAGTACCACCATGAGTACTAGCAAAGGCTGGTTACTGCTGTAACTAGATAACAACTCAGTAGTGAACAAGAGTTTGACTGTAATTTAAGTATTTGTTACATTCTATATTAATACAACACGTTGCTGTGTCATATGGCAATGCAAAAATCATACAGTGCCACTAATGAACTATATTATTTACATATTACATATTTATATTATTTTAAATTGGGCATTATATAATTATAATGTGTAATGTATAATCTATAATGTATAATAATGCATATTAATGTATAAAATGTAATATTGAAAATGGTATATAATAATACACACGCCAATGTATTATATATATATAATATAATTTTTTAGTACTTTTTTCCTGAGCTTTTTATTTAAGAAAAAGCCAAATAATTTGCCTATAAGAAAAAGAAACCTAATTCCAAGATATTTGACCACTATCAGTATTTTTCTTGTTGTATGCATAAATCTGAGGTTTATTATTTCTTCCTTCCTTCCTTCCTTCCTTACCTACTTACTTATCTACTTATTTACCCACTTCCTTCCTTCCTTCCTTACTTACTTATTTAAGAAAAAGCAAAACAATTTTCCCACTGGGGAAAGAAAAATAAACCTAATTCAAGATATTTTTTGAACAGTCTTTATATCTTACACAGTTTAGTTTCTAAATTTTCACATTTTAAGGAATGCAAGACAAAAAAGCTTATTTAGAAAATGATTGCTTTGTAGTGTAAGCGACTAAAAGCTTTTACAGTGATTTTAACATGTTTAAGGAAGTTTAGACACTTCATTTCATGTCGCACCTACTGTTTGAACTCACCACAAGGTAAAATCATGGTAACGCAATGCTTCTTATTGCTTTACCACGCATCATTGGTAGCAGTCCGTTTCCGCATGTTATTCTGGATTGCTTTCATATCGATTTCAAAGTTCGCATGAACCCCTTGAACTCCACTTTTATCAAGCAGAACTGAGTTTGGAAAACCACTTTCACACCAATCAAACTCAGATGTCGAACAGCCTCGGGTCCTCGCCAGAAAGCTCTAGTGTGAAAGCGGCCTTACAGACTACAGATGGTCCCTGAGTCCTATTGAATGTGTCATTTTAATCGCTCTGAGTGGGTGTGGCGAACAGCTTCCCCCTTATTTTACATTTTAATGTTGTAAAATCCATTTCTCAATTGGCAAAAGATGTAATTTAGGAGCTTTTTTGTGCAATGGGGATACTCTCTCAGAAAGCCTAGAAATGAGGGTTAAGAGAAAGGAAGATACGTCGCCTGTCACCTTCAGCATTTTCTGTCCTCTTCTGCCTTCATCTCAAAGTCTCTGTGTGTATTAGACAGGGAGAGAGAGAGAGAGGGCTTATGTATTATTCCCACTTCTACCAATCAGAGTGTCTCTCGCAGTCATCGCTGGTCATTCGTCAACCTGACATGACCTCATCTGCTTCTCTCCAGCCTGAAACAAATGTTCACCGCCGACACAAAGCCTTCTGCAAATTAAAATTTATAATCTGACTCTTCAGTGGGAAGCCAAGTGTGTGTGTGTGTGTGTGTGTGTGTTTTGAAACTGCAGCCAAGCTTCAAGATGCTCTTCATTTTAAGTAGTTAAGCTACAGTCAAGCTACAAAGAAAGTGTTTAGCTGCATAACAAGTTGATAACAAAAGTAGCAAACTACAGTGAAGCTGCATTAAATGGGGCAGTTTCTTTCTAAATGAAATATTATTGATAATATTATTAATATTACCTAAAATGTTAAATTATTTATATGTAGCAAACTACAGTGAAGCTGCATTAAATGGGGCAGTTTCTTTCTAAATGAAATATTATTGATAATATTATTAATATTACATAAAATGTTAAATTATTTATATTTAATATTTATTTTTATAGATAATATTAACATTAATAGATAGTTTATTAATATTATTTTTAATATTTAATTAATAGATCATATTTCATTTTGTAATCAAGACGTTTATTTGGCACAAAACAATGATGATCTCAATAAGGATGACTTGAACAGATAAATTTGCACTAAATACAGCCATTAAAACTAAACAAACTATTATTTATAATGTTGAAAACATAATTATGAACAGCTGTATTTAACAATTGTTTGGTTGCTGCTGCGCAGCTACTCCAACCACATTATTTTGCCCATTTTACTGCAATAATATATTCAAATATAAATCTAACATGATATACATTATAAATATAAATAAAATAAAAATACAATAAAATAAATAAATAAATATATGTAATAAAAATAAATCTAAAT
>NW_015641598.1:79077-81997 GCF_001515625.1 Sinocyclocheilus rhinocerous | reverse complement strand
GCTCCCCAGGCACCGCAGCATAAATGGCTGCCCACTGCTCCAGGTGTGTGTTCACTTTGGATGGGTTAAATACAGAGCACTAATTCCAAGTATGGGTCACCATACTTGGCCACATGTCATGTCACTTTTATAAAATATAATATAAATTTATAAAATATGTGAGAATATTGTTTGATATGTATTTTAATTGTTGTATATTTTAGTAAATTCTGATTGTGGTTGATCAAAGTGAGTTTGTGAAGTTTCTGATCTCTACTAATTTAAGTATTATTATTATTATTATTTTTTTTTACTTTCTAACTACATTCATTTTAGTAAAATTCACTGTAAATTCACTGTTCTATTTTAAATGTCAATTTTTGTACCAATTTATATTCACTGAAAATGAAAGAAAACATAGTTTGTGCATTTTAATAATTAAATAGATGCATGTCTTTCATGCACATTATTCTTTTATTTTGTTTTATTTCATGCATTTTATTTTTATTTTATTTTTTTGTTAATGCTGAACTTTAATCTTCTTTCAGTCTTCCAGTGTAGATAGTGTGTAAGTTAGCCCAGAAACATGTGAAAGAAATTTTATATGAGTATGTGAAAGCATTCGTTTCTAGCTATGCAAGCTTCTGTGCATTGTTGCGATCTAAAATGCAATTCATAATGTATGCAATGTATTACCAACATTGCAACTAGCAAACATTATCTTTTACAGGCAGATTTGCCTTTCAGATCATCTGCTGTCTTGGAAAAGACTCTTGCAGAGCAATGTTGTTCAGTGGAGTTAAATCTGCAATTATAGCTACAGTAGTTACCTGAACAATGACACAAGGGTTTTAAGGTGCATCTATTGCCCCCTTCAGTTTTGTTACTGCCAGAGCAATGAAAAATGCATGTTAGCTTGTCGGCCAAGTGTTTACATCACTCATTCTTCATCCTTGCATCTAATTAGAGCTTCAACCAGAGCAGCAGAGCACATTGTTCAAGGTTTTGGCCACAAAATGAACTCAAATCCATCGAAAAGTATGGCACAAGGTGAATTATAACTTCATAGAAAAAATTTAGAGGCAAGGCCGTTCAGGCAAACTCACCAAAGATTCAGTCTCAACATGGTTCAGCCTTGTTTACGGGCTTTAACTTGGATCAATCTTTGTCATCATATGATGCTTCTGTTTTGAACAGAAGCATCATACACACCGAACAAAGCACTTTTTTTCCACACCGAACAAAGCACGGTGAATGCAAGGACTTTTCAAAAATTGAGCCCGGTTGCCATGGCAAACTGGATTTAGAGGCAAACGTGAAAAAGCCAAGAAAGAGAGATGGAGACAAGCAGAGAGAAAGCAAGCATAAATGCTTGTAAAATGAATTGCGAAGGTCATATCATCTGTGTGCTTCGGTAAAATATTAACAGCGGAACAAGAGAGCAGCATAATTAGTCTTCAAGTCTTCCTCGCTCACTCTCTCTCTGAATACCTGCACGGGAAACAGTGTTGCCCCTGTGAACCCGGTTTGCCACTTAGCACCTCTTCACCAGCGGAAGAACTGAGTCATCTTTGACCCTTGTGCTGAACCGGTGGGTGTTTGAAATAATGCCGATGTCTTCACTGGAGTAAAGCAGACACACAGAGCCTCTCTTTCACAGCCTAGTGAGCTGCCTACGTAGGCTGCTTTTTAAGACGTCATGGGCACGCTGTTCCAAAAGGTACGCCGTATGATCATGCTCCCTTCTAAGACAGTGGTTTTCAACTGGTTTTGCTTCAGGGTGCAGCTTTTAAATTAGAAATCAAATGGAAACCCAACAAATCATGCAAGTCAACTCTAGTAGAAAAGTAAAAAAAAAAAAAATATTGCCATGAAATGCACAAGTTCTCATATTTACACCACCGCCTGAAAGTTTGGAATAATTAAGAAGCCTGATTTGAAAGTCTCTTTTGCTCACCAAGGCTGCATTTATTTGATCAAAAATACAGTAAAAACAGTACAATTGTGAAATATTGTTACAATTTAAAGTAACTGTTTTCTATTTGAATATATTTAAAATATAATTTATTACTTTGTGATGCAAAGCTGAATTTTCAGCATCATTACTCCAGTCTTCAGTGTCACATGATCCATCAGAAATCATTCTAATATGCTGATTTGCTGCTTAAGAAATATTTATTATCATGAAAACAGTTGTGCTGCTTCATATTTTTCAAAAGTTAAAAACATATACAAAAAAATTTGAAGTATGCTTAAAACAATTCCATAAGGATGCATTAAATTGATTAAAAGTGACAGTAAAGGCATTTATAACATTGCAAACAATTTCTATTTAAATGCTATTCATTGATGTTTCTATTCATTAATTCCTGAAAAAAAATTTATCATGCTTTTTCACAAAAAATATTAAGCAGCAAAAACGTCTCAGGTTACTTATGTAACCATGGTTCCCTGAGTAGGGAACGAGACACTGCGTCCTCTAGGGGTCGCTATGGGGAACGCCTCGTCGTGAACAGTGTCTGAAGCATACATTGAAAAAACACCAACAACACGTTGGCCGGCGACAGTACATAAGTAACCTGAGACGTTCCCTTTCATGGGAACTTCGAACTGCGTCCTCTAGGGGTCGCTATGGGGAACGGTATACCCACGCCGCCATGCTGAGGGGAGTGCATGCCAGAAACCGTGGCGAGCACTAAGTACGAACTCTACCATATTGCCATGGGAGTTGCCCCTGGGACGTTAGACGGCTGTTAGTGACATTATCCCCTACGGCCGAAAGGCCTAGGCTACATACCCCAAAAAACTTACCTATTAGGGCCAGAACTCCTGGGCCCGAGGTAAAGCTCAAGGCTTGGAATCAGGAATAGATTCCTTTAAGGGAATACGACCAAGAGCCTAGAATCATACTAAGTCTTGGCCTGTCACACAGGGGCTCCGG
>NW_015641598.1:77340-79006 GCF_001515625.1 Sinocyclocheilus rhinocerous | reverse complement strand
GTCAGGTGGAGATGGTGGTTACAGGGGAATTAGGTAGGTGAAGATAAGGGCAGATGTAAGACCCCCGAAGGAAATGAGTAGATACTGAGGTATCACTCTGATCCGGACAAAAGCGCTGACGCCCTGTCTGGATCACATCCCTTAGGTCTTTTACTTACCTTCCTTTGACCCGCGATTCTTCCTACCCCTACCCGTGGGCGGGGGAGGAGCGCGAGCCGCGACACTAGCCTTCTGTGCCCGTCTCTGATCCTCAAACCGAGACGGGCTAGGACCCCTGGGTTGTTCGGGCTCAGACCCGGACTTCTATCCCGGTCTTTCAGCAGGTCAGCCTGAAATGCTTGTAGCATCACCATCGTGTGCAATGAAGCGACAGCCCGACCTGCTGCTGCTGCGTATGCCCTGGCATTAGCGAGATGTCAAGGAGGGAGCCTTAAAAGAGGCCGTCTCACCCATAGAGAGATAGCTGGCCAGCGTCTCTCTATAGGGGCATCTTCTCATAACCGCTTTCGCGCATCGCCTCGATGTTGGCATAACTCGTATGCTGGATTCGATGGATGCGTGAGGAAAAGACGGCCTCTTTCATTCCTTCTCAATGTCTGTATGGAAAACAGGAAGAAAGGAAGGCTCACCTGAGCTGGAAGGTTATGGCCAGAAAAAATAACGTTCATCGAGATGACCTTGTGACGTCACTTTCTTCACCCGCTTCGCGGCAAGTAAAGCCTCGCCGTGGCGCGATCCATAACTTTCAAAAGCTCATCATACGCAGGGCAGGAGGATTGGGAAGGCTCAGCCTCAGCTTCTTTGCCCTCCTCAGACACTTCCTGCTTTTGCTGGGCTGATCCCAGCAGAGCAATGGCCCCTGAATCAGACAATGTTAATGAAATAACATCATCCTCCAGCGGCTCACTCTCGTCCACAGCCGACGATCGCAAGAGGGAAAACCCCTCTTCAAACTCATCGGCCAGATCCACCTGCGATCCCCACAAGCTCATTCCCTTCCGTGCCTCAGCAGCGGCGGGTCCTGAATCGCGGGAAGCAGATGGCTGCCCCTCTTTCCTCGAAAAAGAGACAAACGAGAGCGGAGCTTTTTCATTGGAAAAACGCTCGCAGTGCACGCCGATTGCCCCCTCGGAGACATCACGTGCATGCTCTTCGCCCAAACAAATAACGCATAGATCGTGTGTGTCATCAGATGTTAAACAACGTCAACACGGATGCACACATCCTTAAACGCTTTGCTAGTGCTCACCATAATGAGATGAATAGAGATCGCTCTTACCACAGAAATGCACGCTTCAAACAAAACAGTCAATGAAGACGAAGAAGAGAATGATGTGTAGCTCCCGGCGCCTATTTATACTATAGTCGCACCGGTAGTGACGTCATGGCTGTCGCCGGCCAACGAGTTGGTGTTTTTTCAATGTATGCTTCAGACACGGGTCACGACGAGGCGTTCCCCATAGCGACCCCTAGAGGACGCAGTTCAAAGTTCCCATGAAAGGGAACCATAACACCTTTAGTGCCAAATTTTTGATGAACAAGCTCTGAGTCATGCATAACAGTAAACTGGCACAGTCAGAGTAACAAAGCATAATCTAAATCAGCATGAGCATGAATGGAGAAACTGAAATATTTATCAAAACTATGGTCAAATTGGATAGACAGT
>NW_015641598.1:57931-75274 GCF_001515625.1 Sinocyclocheilus rhinocerous | reverse complement strand
CTGGGCTGAACCCAGCAGAGCACTGGCCCTTGGATCAGACAATGTTAATGAAATAACATCATCCTCCAGCGGCTCACTCTCGTCCACAGCCGACGATCGCAAGAGGGAAACCCCTCTTCAAACTCATCGGCCAGATCCACCTGCGATCCCAACTAGCTCATTCTCCTCCGTGCCTCAGCAGTGACGGGACCTGAATCGCGGGAAGCAGATGGCTGCCCGTCTTTCCTCGAAAAGAGAGACAAACGAGAGCGGAGCTTTTTCATTGGTAAAACGCTCTCAATGCACGCCGATTGCCCCCTCGGAGATGTGTTCTCCCGGCGCCTATTTATACTATAGTCGCGCCGGTAGTGACGTCATGGCTGTCGCCGGCCAACGTGTTTTTTCAATGTATGCTTCAGACACGGGTCACGACGAGGCGTTCCCCATAGCGACCCCTAGAGGATGCAGTTCGAAGTTCCCATGAAAGGGAACTGTTTTCAACATTGATAATAAGAACGATTCATAATTGAATCGATAATTTAGCAGCAATCACTGGCTGAAACAAACACTTTTTACACGCAACATATTTTAGGTGCTAATAATTAGATGATTGAAGAAAATGACAATTATCAAGTTACATTTTACAAAAACAAACCTTTTGAACATTAAATTAAATACAACATAACAACTAAAAGGGGCCCTTTTGCAGTGTAGGTGAACATAAACATACAGTGTGCGTACAGCGTGTTAGCATTCGTTAGCCGGTTAGCTTGTCATTCACGTTTCCATTCGCGTCTATTGCTGTTTTCTTTTTTTTTCTCTCGCTCCTCTTCTTTTCTCTCTCGCTCCATTTTTTCACAAGTTCATCAAACAACAGTGGTAAGTCAGACCGGAAGCGGGAACACTTCCCATAACACCCGATGTACTTGCTACATCATTAGAAGAATGGCATCTGCGCTAATATTAGTCTGTTTCTCTCTTATTCCGAGGTCACCGTAGCCACGAGATCCAGTCTGTAATCAGATCAGATGGTCACTGCAGTCACCCGGATCCATTCCGTATACAGCCCAGATGGTGGATCAGCACCTAGAGATGCCCTCGACAGCCCTGAATGTCAGCGGATGAGCTGGATGATGACATCACTGAATTCAATGATGAACTGCCTTTAACTGAAAATTGAGTGTTTACTATTGTCATTTTGCATTATTGAAGCACTATTCTCCTAATTAATGCTGTACAGTTGCTTTGACACAATCAGTATTGTTAAAAGTGCTATATAAATAAATGTGACTTGACTTGACATAACATTAGGTTGTGAAACACTGCATGAAATTGAAAATCTTTATTCACTTTGTGCACATCGCTTTGATTGAATATACATTTATCCACTTATTATAAAGTGTCTTTATAGAAAACAAAGAATTTTCTTACAACCTTACGTGAATTCTGTGATAGAATACATCATAAAATTTAATTCCCAGCAGGGTAACAGGTGCATTAGCGCTAACATTAGCATAAAGCTACATAAGACTATTTATAAAATTAATACTACACTTTTACTCACATCTCTCTTCAAACCACCATCCAGTGTTTGTAATAACTTCCGATTTTCATGTCCGTTAGAATGCTGCTTCAGAAGGCATACATTGAGGCAGCGCACTAGGGTTTGGAACGTAGCCATACTCAGCGTATGGGAAGGGAGGAGGGGAAAAAGTATTTGGCTTTTTCAGAAGGTATAAGCTGTGTCTGGCATCTGATGAAGGTAGTGGAGGGAAGATTTGCATTTGTTAAGCTTTAGGCAATATGAAGGTGAGGGAAAATATGAGGGCTGGATTTAGAGGCTTCTTTTGTGGACACTTGCCTTGATGAATCTTCAACAGTGGCTAATCTAATGTGTGTGTGTGTGTGAGAGAGAGAGAGAGAGAGAGAGCATTGACATCACTGTGCACATGTTGGATATGTGATTCTTAAGGTCTCCTATGGTATCTGTGGTGAAGGATGAACTAAGCCTGAAAAAAACAATCAAACAAACAAAACAACAACAACAACAAAACATTATATTGAGCATATAATCTATTGAAGCTGTATTATAAATCTTTATTCAGTAATAATTATAGATCTGTAAATCTTTAATTATTTAATAATATAATATATAATAAAATATAATGATAATTTAAATAATTTTTAAAATAATTATATTTTAAATATGATTATTTTTAAATAATTACATTAAAATAAGCATATTGCACCCTTAGTGTTGCTGTGTATATAATAATAATAATAATTTTATGGTATTTTAATAAGTGTAAAACTGCCATTTTTGTAAAACTGCCAGTGCAATTGAATTAATATACTGAATCTTTATTCATTATCAATTATAATTATTTAAATGCTTATATAAATATTTTTAAATAAAATATTTTTAAATAATTAAATTTTAAATAAATGTCTATTTATGCTCTCTTGAGTGTCTTTTGAGTGTCCATCCAAAAGCTCTGGGCAGTTCATTGAAAGCCAGTCTTACTTTTTCTATAAGTATGAGTGACAAGACTAAAGCAAGAGTCCTACCACCTATCCCTGTGGGACTGTGATGTTAAATGATGAGCCTCGGGACAAAAACGCCTGCCTTTTTAATTCAACACTTCCTCCAAATGAAGATTTACACACAGACGACTTCTCCCCTGTCAGCTCTCAGCATCTCTCTCTCTTTCTCTCTCTTTCTTGCTCTCTCTCTCTCTCTCTCTTTCTCCACCCACAAGCCACCTTGGAAAAGCTGTGAGTGAGAGCTTCTTGCCTAAATCCCCTTGATTTTTCACCCCTCCCTCGGTGCGCTCGCTGGTCGCCTCCATCTCCATCTTATATCTGCTTTATCTAAGCCATCAAATCTGTGGCTACAACATAATCACCAGCGCACAGCGGTTTGACCGCTGCCCTCGGCCAAATCAGCCACCCTGTCAGTTTTTCTTCACACTGACCTTTGTGTAAGAGGATGTTTGTTATCATTGCACTTGGATTTCAAAGCTCTCCACGCAGCTTTCACATGCATGTGTGTTCTTGGATTGTGCATGTGTGCATATGACGCTGCTTCAACTACAGGCACTTTTGGCCCTGTGGATTTTTAGTGAGAAAAATAAAACACATTTCTCACACTATTACTAGTTTAACTTTGCCTTTCAACAGTGACTAACAGTGTACATGCATCCCAGGAGAATCTGTTTTTTTCTTGAACCGACAACACTGGCAAAAATTTGGTATAGAAACTATTTTCATTCAGAAATTTTTACGACATTTCACAATTATTTACAATGAAAAGGCAAGTAACATATTGAATTAAACATCAAAATTTGTAGCAGAAAATTAACTTCAAATAATCTATATATACTGTGTGCAATCAGTGCTGTGTGCAATAAGTGCTGTGTGCAATCAGTGCAATGGCTGATGGGATATGTAGTCCGGGGTGATATGCAACAGTGTGTAGTGCGAGAGTCAATGAAAATGGAAAGGGTGACCTCTGATGGCTAGCAGACGGAAGTTCATGGACCGGATACGTAACACTGCTCCTGACTGGTGTTAGAAAAATAAACACAGACAATAAATAAAACTATAAGACTGTACAGTACAATTTTACAAGTAAATACAACAAGTGACTGAGTCATGATATTTACATTGAACAATCTGAGTAAAGTGACCATTTATAGTATTGCACGTTGGCCTTCACATTGATATGCACAGTAAGTTTACACAAAAGTACAATTTAAGTGGAATGAGTAACTGTGGTGATTTAGTGACTAGAGATAGTATTGCACATTGACATATAGTGTATATTATTGCACATATATTATTGCACCTTTACTGCAGATATAGTGTTCACATTTAGTAACCAGATATCAAGCGTAGCGTTAGTTTTGGCAGGTCACGTTAGTCAAGCTGACTCTCAGCTGACCCCCATCTACCTATAGGAATACGACACCTATCTAAGCATTCATATATAAGGTCCCTCAGTATTATCAGCAGTTTTCGCATTGCTCAATAGCTAATTACCCTCCTCCATCCCCAGCTCCTCCTCTATCAGTCAGGATTCAGCCTTCTGATCATCCTTTGAGTCAGACTAATTCTAAAATGCGCAGGGAGTTCTTGCCCAAAACAGAACCATACTGCCAATCCAAACTGTATGCTAATTGTCAATCATCTTTGACGATAGTGGTCCTGACAGAAATGATATTTCACCCTGACATACTATTTAGTGCATTGTTTGAAGTTCTGATAAATAAAGTGTTCAGACAGTGGTATTGCAGATTGACATACTGCGTATTGTACAATATTGTATATTGCATGTTGTATAGCAGCAGTATAGACAGAAGAGATTTGAATGAAATAAGTGACTGTATAGTATATAGCAGAAAAAGTTGAAATTTGTAGTTAGAATAAATCCCTGGAACAAAAACCCCGTATACGGTGTGTGAGCTTGAATGTTGAGTGTGTATTGGATCTGTAGTGTCAGTTTGAATGGGTTGGGTTGAGTGTGTTGAGAGAAAGAGGTCTGTTGGTTTGGTGGAGGTTTATGTTGCTTAACGGCAGCCTGATCCCTTTTACAGCTCTCTGATGGAAAGCCCCTTTCTGTAGGAGCCAACCACTAAATTTATCCTGCTCACATATAGAGATTGAATCCCAAACCCAGCTGGATAACCCGGCGGATCAGCCTGTCCCTGAAATACGGTACACAAACTCAGAGTGAAAGAGAGTGAGACAATTTATAGTGTGTCTTTTAATAGCATCATCCACTCTGCAGCTGTAAGTCCAGCGTTTCAGATGATTGCAGGACAGAATGAGAAGAACCTGACAAAGTCCTGTCTAAATTCTGAAGGCTGTTTAGGGCTTATGTGGCTTGGCGAGTTTGAGGAGCGGTTGCTAGGGTGTTCTTAGTGGTTGCTAAGATGTTACTGAATGGTTGCTGAGGTGTTCTGAGTGGTTGCTAGGATTGGACGATAGGGTGTTCTATGGGATGCTATTTGAGTGGATGCTAGAGTATTTTCAGCAGTTGCTAAGGTGTTCTGAGTGGTTGTTAGGATGTTGATAAATAGTAGGGTTGAAATGATCTGTTGAATTTATCGACAATAAAAATTGAACCGAATGCGATGCGTCCGGTTTAGTTTAGTTTAGTTTAGTTTATTTTCTTATATAGCACATTTCTACTGCCTTCAAAGCAGCCCAAAGTGCTGTACAATGCATTCAAGAAAACCAAACACATACAATAACAAACACTGCATTCAAGAAAACCAAACACATACAATAAGAAACACAACATCTTAAAAAAAGAAAACAAACATTACGTCTCTCCTAAATCAGATTCAAACGCCATAATATAAAAATGCTTCTTCAAAGCCATTTTAAAAGCGAACACAGAGGGGGCAGTGCGAATGGCTAGAGGTAGATTATTCCATAGCCGAGGACCGGCAATCGAAGTTTTTCGTCCGGTGTGTTTATACTTGTCGCACTTGCCGTTGTACTATTCTTTGAAACGACAGGGGGCGACGAGGAGTAATTGTCCTCTAAAACCATCGGGAATCGTGTGAGAAGTAGTAGTTTGCTGGTACAACACTCAAAACTTGATGTCTCACGTGATGAATGAGTTGATGAATGAATTAATTTCGTTATGTACAAACTGATTAGGTTGTGGGTCAGTTTGGAAGACTGTGAAACATGTTTGTTTTTAGTACACTTCACCAAACCAAACCCACACAACAAAATAATCCAAGAATCATATAATACCCAGTAAACTTTGAAAATATTATTTATTGACATTAGAACAAAACAGAGAGATTAGGACTTTTTTTTTTTTCACCGAAATACTTTTTTTTTTGTTATTACACGGAGAGTAAAGTACTGAAAAAATGTACCGTTGGGTACCGGCACCGAATTTCAGGCACTGTTACCGGTACCGGTTAAAATGTGAAGGGTACCCAATCCTAGTGGAAGACAGTGAACGAAATGCTGAAAAGGGGCGGTGCTACAGTACATAAGGTCTTTCCACCTTATTTTTGACGCAAGATCGTGCATTGCCATTTTTAACTTGAATGTGCGAGGCTTCCGGTGTCAATCGCTTCCAGTTATTTTACCTGTACTAAAACAAACCGTTATGCTGCTTGATATTGCAAACTGGTATTTGTTATCATAGTATTTTAATTCATTATCATAATCCTAAACACACAGGTTTGTAGCGCAAATAGTTTTACGGTTTACTGCATTTTGTTATTCTTTTACATAGCGGCTAATGAAGCGGAAGTCTCACACATTCACATAAATGGCAAACTTTCGCATTGCGAAATAAGGTGGATACACACACACACACACAGACACACAGACACACACACACACACACACACAGGAATAGAGACATACAAAGTCAGGAAAAGATGATAATTTGATCCGGAGGGAGATTATTCCTGAAAAGAGCTGATTTGAATTTTGCTGTGTTTTCATTTATGTCACAACAGAGCTTCTTATGCATGGTAATTCAGCCACCAAACTCAGCAGAGTGTGAGTTTACTGTGCTGGTGATTAGAGGAGCTTCAATCCCTCGGAGGATCTCGTGGAGAGGCGTCAACGGGATCACATTTGATTTGCAAATAGTTTTGATAAGACAAAAGTGTGATGTTTTGTCTTTTTTTTTTTTTTTTAGAAGGCCCTCAAAAGCTGCAGCGGCTTGGTGAAATGGCTCCATGGCTTTTTAGCTTTTCCCAAAGATGAAAGGCAAACAATTTCCATTAGCAATGTGGCTTCCTCTGGTTGCCACAGCAACATTGCTGCATCCGTTGTGATGTTTCCAGATAAAACTCTCAAAATTTAGTGCTATTATTGTGCATTAAAGCTGGTGCCATTACGGTGAATCACACAGGCATATTTTGTCCTGATAACCTATCATTGCCGTCTTATATATGGTATTTTCCATCACAGAATCCCTGTATGAAACATCTGAAAAGTCGGACAGAGAAAGAAAAGAGAAGCCGTGGTTTATTATTTTGTGGAATAGAAGGTGAGAGGAGGTGATAAATGGTCTATTGTGCCATGAAATTAAGTTCTAAAGTGCTTTAACTGATTGCTGAACATGAGAGTCAGGCCTCTCTTACACATGCTTGATTTTTTCTCCTGACTCGCAGGAAGTGGGACGTTCCTCTGTGGATCTGCTGTCGTAGACACTCTGACTACAAAACCAGCACCTGTAAGAAGAGAAAACTTAGTATGGAGGGTGAAAAACATTCAGGTGAAACATCTTATGTTACACTATATGATATATATCATTGCACATTTTGATTGTCATTGGTTCACAGTGTAATTATTTTTTATGGTATTAGTATTTCCACAATTCACAAGCACAATATGACTTAAATTAGTACACCAAAATCATGCAAAGTACAATCATGTTGCATATCATATACACAAGCTAGTATTAAAGGGGTCATATGCTGCGATTTCAAGTTTTCCTTTCTCTTTGGAGTGTTACAAGCTGTTCGAGAATAGATAAGATCCCTAAAGTTGCAAAGACTAAAGTCTCAAACCCAAAGAGATATTCTTTATAAAAGTTAAGACTGGTCCACGCCCTCCTTAAACGCCTCGTTTAAACACGCCCCCACGTCTACGTCACGATGTGGGAAGATTTGCATAACACCACCCAAATGTTCACACAAAGAAAGAAGGCGTAACTTTATTCTCGCTGTTGCCGCCACCGGCATTGGATAGCTGGCCAATCAGAGCACACCTCGTTTTTCAGACCGATGAGTTTTGTAAAAATCGACGCGTTTCAGAAAGGCGGGGCATAGAGGAGAAACAATAAAGTACAGTATGTGGAAAATAATGTGTTTTTTGAACCTTAAACCGCATAAACACATTTCATTACACCAAATACACAAAATAATGTTCTTTTTAGCAACATCATATGACCCCTTTAATATACATACACTCTCATTCAAAAGTTTGGGTCGATAAGATTTTTTATTTTTTGAAAGAAATCTCTTTTGCTTACCAAGGCTGCATTTATTTGGTCAAAAATACAGTAAAATTAGAAATATTGTGAAATATTATTACAATTTCAAATAACTGTTTTTTATTTGAATATATTTTAAAATGGAAATGTATTCCAAGTCTTCAGTGTCACATGATCCTTCAGAAATCATTCTAACTTTCCTCATTATTATCAATCTTGAAAACAGTTGTGCTGCCTTATATTTTTGTGGAAATCATGATACATTTGTTCAGGATTCTTTAATGAATAGGAAATTCAAAAGAAGCATTTTTTAAAAACAGAAATCTTTTACTTTACTGTCACTTTTGATCAATTTAATGCATCTGTGCTGAATAAAAGTCGTTATAAAAAATTGCTGCTTTTATAAAAAAAAAATAAAACAAAACTAAATCAAAGCACTCTTACCTTGTAATTGCTGTGCTCGAATCGGTTCTTCATTAGCTGGCCTTCATTAGTTGCAGTCACACTTAAGGCTGCCAAAAATCTGTTGCTTGGTTTGATTGTAAAGGCAATTAATCTGCAGATCCTCAAACATATTCTCAAACGACAGCAAATTGTAGCGAAAATCATACAGTTTGCACGCAGGAATAATTCTCTTAATGTCATTTTTCAATCACGTCAATGTCATTCTTCCCTCTGTTATTCGCTGATTATCTTTTCCTCAGTTATTCTTATCATTATTTTTTATTTAACTTGAGCACAAAGCAGAGCTGCAATGGAACTGCAGACTATCAGTGAAAACACAAAACTATCATATGACTTGAGAAGACTCAGAATATAGTGTTTGAATTATATGCATTACATTTAAGGTACCTTTATGGTGCTTTTGCGTCTTTTTTCAGGTTGGCAAGATAGAACACCATGAACTATCATTGTACAAACAAAAAAAAAGCTAGGACATTCTGACTAGCATCTCATTATGTGTTTGACAAAAGAAAGAAAAGAATACAGATTTTCGAGTGAAATACAGGTGATTAAATGATTACAAATGTTCAGTTTTGAGTGAACTATTCCTTAAAGGTAGAATAAGAGAACAAAACTGCTGCAGTGCATTACTAGATGACTAAAAACACCATTTGCTTCATTCAACCCTTTCTTATTTGATGCAGATTTAATATTGCCGTTAATATGTGTTGCAATATAAAGCACAATGAAAGAAGAGCAAATATCTTTCGCTTTTCTGATCGTGACATTGAATGTGTGTTTTTGTTTGTTCTTTTGTTGTGCATCTTTACACTCGTTTTATGGCTAATCGGGAAATCAGCGTCTGCCGCTCAGACTGAGACTTCCACAGAAATGTGTCAAGAAAGCTCAAAGTAATTCCTGCCACAGAAGTTTTTGATGAAATATGAATGGCAACAGATTCTTGTATTGATGTTTTCTAATGAATATGCATGAGTGCATATTCCCATTGTACTGATGTATGTATAAGCTTTTTATTTTTTGCCGGAAACAGGACTGAATATTTCCTTCAGAAGAGGTTTATAATTAATACGATTTTTCCTTTCAGCTGTTTTAAATTGTTTTATTGGAATAGCAGGCATGTGTGCATTGACCTAAATGTTTAAATACGCCACACCATACTTGCACAGGCACACTTAATCACTCTCTCTCTCTCTCTCTCTCTCTCTCACACACACACACACACACACACACACTCTCTCACAAACTAACATATGTATCTACACTCCAGTGCCGACAGTGATGCAGCACTCATGGGCTCAGACAAACTGACACAGGCTCTTTCTTGCCCTATTACATGGTCCCTCTGTATGTTTGCTTTGTTTCTTGTTGGCTTTGTCCCTTGACGATGCTGTGACACAAACACTGATATTTATAGCAGTTATATGTAGAACATTACTTTAAATGAAGTCCAGGACAAGATATTTTAGAGGCTTTAAAATAGGATTTAATTTTACTGTTCAGCACCACAATATGTTTACAACACTGTTTTTTTGATAACTTTATAAAAATAAATATTGAGATTAGAACTTCAGTCTGTATAATCTAAAATATAATTGATTAATTGATTAAAATATTTTTAAAAATGCGTAATTTTACAAGAAAATGAAGTGTTTCACCATGTTTCATAGAATATTGAATTTTAAAAAAGTTACATTAAGTAAAATTTAAATATGAATATTTAGACCACTTTAATATAATTGACGGTGGGCCGTTGAATTATTATTTTCATTATTATTTTATTGATGGGCGCCTTTCAAGACACTCAAGGACACCTTACAATAATAAAATACATAATTAAAGCAGAAGAGAAAAAAAAACAATACAACACAATAAACAATAATACAAAGAAAAGCATTATTAGAAAATAATGCACACCCGAGGTGGTGATGCGGCCACGACACAAACCTCAGGTGTGCATTATTTTCTAATAATTCAATGCAATGGAGTCAATTATTCCACTTATAGGATTACCACACTTCAAGACATTGTTCAGATGTTGTATTTCAAGACATTCGTCAGGTTTTTGTCCTCTCTTGTGAGTAGGATTAATTTCTTAAGCATCTCATCCAATGCTTTCGTTGCTAATTCCAAAACATAATTTTAGAGCTAGTAAAGGAGGCTTGAACCATTGATAGCAGACTAATGCAATTATTAATGCAGTTATTAGAGACTAGAGAGAGAGAGAGAGATTAAGCCTCTGTGAGTCTGTGCATCTCTCAACAGTGTTTGGCAGCAGCTTCTCTAATAGTGAAACTGTAAGTTCATCTGCTTCAAGAGCAGCACTGTTATTACCTCGCTAGTTAGAAATGTCATGTAGCTTTAATTTGCTAAAATATTTTGCTGATAAAGTCACATTTCTGTGCACATATATGTTTCTGTGTGTGCGACTCTATACTGTTTGTATGGGAGAGAGAGCGAGAGAGAGTATTGATAGTAATAAAACGTAATTTTGTGGCAAAAACACGGAAATAATATTTGTTGATAATCTCTTGTTGATTATATTTATTTGCTTGGTCAGTGTCTTTGTGGGTTTTGGTTCTTTTGCTGTTTTAGGCTGTAAGGACCTTTGAAATAACGGAAATCATTTGGCGAAGTGATATGGACATGTAATGTGGTCAAGACCTGCCTGGAACTACTTTAGCCGTGCGTTTCCCTGAAAATAATTGCACATCTTAGAACGTTCATCAGCCAATCAGATTCAAACATTCAACAGCCCCATAGTAGAAATTATAATATTTATTTATATAAATGTTTCTGGAAGTACCTTGTGTGTTGCATGCACATTTTATAAAAAATGCACGTTTTATAAAAAAGATGGTTAAACACTAAGGTACATCTTTCATTTTGAAGAGCTGTTTAGTTGCTCAAATCTGGCTCAATCACAGCTCATTTCAAGTTTCTAGGAATCTCAAGTTCATTTCCTTCCTGATGTTACAGAAAGGGATGAAATTTGAATGGGTGAATTGTTTAACTTGTTTTACTCTTTCAGGCTGATTTGCAGACTGGTTGTGAACATGTTTAGCATGCATTTTTTATGATATTTATTTTGCTTTATTTTTACACTGCCTCCTCTGAAAAAAAAGCTCCTGTTTTGGCCAAAACCCATAACAAAAGTGCAAATGCTGTGCTTAGATGCCACCCGTATGTAAGTAAGTAAAGCTTTGTTTATATAGCACACAGGTTACACAGTGCTTTAAAGAAAACTAAAATTACATATAAAAATAAAATATTAAAATAAAGTAGGGAAAGACAAAGAAAATACATTGCACGTCGTAAGTTAACCTGCATTTATTCGGCAATGCTTCATCATGTATTGTTAGTTTGTCATAGGACTGACAGATGAAGGAGTATTACTCTGCGTCTCAGACAGAAGCAGCATTGTGATGGAGATTTTATGAGGAACAAGATGGAGGGCTTTGGCTCAGTGCCTAGATGGAGAGCACAGGATGGCCTGACTGAGATTTCTTTTACAAAGCCTGCGCTGTCATCCAACTGAATATGGGTTAGTCATCAAGGGTTTCCCTGCAACTCATCTGCTGTTTAGCATACAAGGTGCGTTTTAATTTGGTAAATATACAGTGGCAGCCATGTTCATTCCCGTTGAAGCGTTTTGTTCACTCACTTTTTTTTTTAAATTTAGTTTTAACCAAATAAAACAAAACTGAATAAACATGAAATATTGACTTGAGTTTAATTTATTATGTGACAAGAATAAGATTCTCTGTTCATTTTGACTTCAGTGACTCAGGAACCGCTCTGACCAATTTAATGTGTTAGTGAGTTGTTAGACAGATAACTTTAGAGTTCAGGAATGATTCATTAAAGATATAGTTCACCTAAAAATGAAAATTTGCAACAACAAAAAAAAATCTATTTACCCTCAGGCCATCCAAGATGTAGATGTTTTTTTCTTTATTAGAATAGGTTTGGAGAAACTTAGCATTCCATCACTTGATCACCAATGGATGCTCTGCAGTGAATGGGTGCCGTCAGAATGAGAGTCCAAACAGCTGATAAAAACATCACAATAATCCACAAGTAATCCACACCACTCCAGTCCATCAGTTAACATCTTGAGAAGAGAAAAGCTGCATGTTTGTAATAAATCCGTCAATACATTTTAAACTTTCCATATTGCTTTCTCGTCTCGTCTGAATCAGGAGACAAATCTGCACAGATCATGCACCGTTTACAACTGAAAATATTCCAAAACAGTTCTAAACAAATATGGTGGTGGATTTTGATGTGAGAAGACAACAGGGGATGGACTTTGTCACTGGAGGAAGCGTCATTATGGATTATGGACTTTTATTTTAGCCAGAAGTAATGGTTTAAAGTTAAAATGTCTTAATGATGGAATTGTTTCTTACAAACATTCAACTTTTCACTTAACAAGATGTTAGCTGATGGACTGGTGTGGTGTGGATTACTTGTGGATTATTGTGATGTTTTTAATCAGCTGTTTGGACTCTCATTCTGACGGCACCCTTTCACTGCAGAGGATCCATTGCTGAGCAAGTGATGGAATGCTAAAATGATCCAAATCTGAAGAAACAAACTCATCCACATTTTGGCCTGAGGGTGAGTAGATTTTCATCCAATTTTTTAATTTTTGGGTGAACTATTCCTTTAAAAATAACCATCTTCTAAGAGTCATTGTGAATCAGAGCTGTATGCAACCAGACAGTACAGGAAAATAGAAAAATGAATTTCTATTTATTGTCATCTGTATTATTTTTAAGTGCCCAATCGTGCTCTTTCATCACATTCAATTCACACTGCAAACTCAACACTCAGCTAAAACATTTTTTTCCCCCGCAGAGCTGTAGATTTATAGCCTGTACAACTCTGCCGTTGGATAGAGGTGCAGAAAACAAAAGTATTTTAGAGAACATCTAAAATGCTTAACTTGACAAACGCTTCAAGGAAACCAGATTTCTTGCTTGTAATACACAATATCTACTACCAGACAAGCTGCAATCCAAGGACAAAGACAAAAAGTTTTCTACGTTTTAGAAGCCCATTATGTGGAAACAGCCCAACATTGCTTAATGTACCAAAGCAACAACCCAGTAACACAAAACCTTGCTGGTTGTAAACACTGTCTACAGGCGATAGGAGCATGCCATAATCAAAACACAAAGCCAGAAAGGCTTCTCTTTATAGCCTATAACAAACAAGTTTAATGTAAAAGTTTTGGATAAGGCCGGTGGGCTCATCCATTTGTCTTTAGACAATGTTTATAATCAATAAGATGCTAAATAAAGTTGGTCTTGCAAGGCCAAAGTATTAGTACATGTTAAGCTGTGTCTATATAATGGATCTGGATGGGTAAGAGGCGTAAAGGTAAATCTTTGTGCCTTGTGTTTTGATTATGGCATCGTTCTTGCATGCAGATGGTGTTTATGTTCATTAAGTTTTGAGAGGAATTCTGCGGTCATCACTTTGGTACATTAATCAGCATTTGTTCATTTTATAATGGGCAACACAGAGGAAGAAAACGCTCTGCAACAATGTTGTCTCGTTTTTTGGACAATGTTTTGGCTGTGGATGGTGTTTATGAGAAGTGTGAGAAATTGGCTGCTTTTGTAGTACATTAAGCCACTGAAGTTATTTCAGTGCAGTGTTTATCGGTGGAGAAGTGCAGACATTTAAGAACACGTTAATCAACTAAATATTATGAAAATGATTTGGTTCCAGTGTTTCATCTAAAATGGAACTGGTTCTGAATAGAAATCAGTTCTCAAGTCCCATAGTCCTTGTGGTGATAAAGTACAATCTCTTAACAGCCAATTGCATCTGGGAAAATGGCCAAGCCTGGACACTGTAGTGCTGTAAAGAGTGATGTGAAAGGTCCGGCCAGAGGCATCAGAGGAATTAAAGCATATGCTCAAAGCACCCCATTTGTTGAGTGTCACGTATTAGCAATCCTTAGGCTTGTGGAAAGGTTGACAGATTTCGAAAATCAGATTTAGACCTGAGCTTGACCTAAAACTCTCATCTCATTCCGGGCCTTTACCCTCCAAAATCACAGCAGACTATTTGACTCTCTCAAAATTGTATTCTATTGTCATATTCCTGAAAGCAGCAGTTAAAATTTTATTCTTTCAGTCACAAGGATCCATAGGAGCAGCCATTGCTTTTCCTTTTTGAGGCCTCTGATTAATGATGGAAAAAAGAGTGATCATACTCTTAAAAGCTATAACCACAAATAAGTAAATATTACAATATATTAAAACTGTTCTTATGAATATTCATGAGATGATACAACATATTATAAGGTTTTTTATAATGCATTATGCATTCATTATAATGCCTTAAGAATACCCTTATAATGTATTATAAATACGGGCTTCATAGAAAGTGTTACCGAAAATTTTGTTGCTTAAGGTCATGAATCTGAATCTGAATCCAGAATGTTGGTGTTTTTCTCTCACCACCCTCATAAAAATCCCCGGCTGAATTACCTACTGTTTTTTGACAAACGCCAAGGTGGTGTGGTAATTTAATTGCTGTCCGAATCCACATCTCTGAGTTTACAAGAAGAAATCGATTCAAAATGCACTGTTGAAATCCTTTTTGACCACTGCCGAACACTGTACGGTAACTGTTGCACTTTGCTGTAATTTGCATGCATATTTATTACTGAAATGCTGGAAAGTATTTACAAGAACGATATTTCATAACTGCTTCACCACAGCGAGTGAGTAAGAAAAAATAAAGAAAAGAAAGCACGTAAACATTTGAAATGGGTCATTATTATGGCCTTGACAGGTATGCAACACAATTTTAAAATATGTATTATATACAATTATATACATAAAAATATTATATATATATAATATATAAAATATAAACCTTATGTAAATAAGAGGTTGCATTAAGTTATTTCTGCTAATCTCCACATTTTTAATGGCATCCATAATTTTGAGAGATAAAATGCAAGACGGAAAACCATTTCAACTATAGTGCTGTTACGGGGTGAACGAGACGAGAGACGTGTGAATCCATATGCAAGGCTTTATTTACGGACGTGGTCATAAAACAGGCATGGGTTCAACAATGGCAAACAGGTATATCATGGGCAAGACACAAGAGTAATCCAGAAACAGGCGAGGGTCAATCGACGGCGAACTTAATCCAACAGGGCAATGCAAAGAGAAAATCCAGATAAACAGCAATAGGGGCAAACAGAGTCCGAACGGCGAGACAAAAGGACAATCCAAAAGACACAGGCAAGAATCAGAACGCGAGAAAACAGGCAAGGCAAGACTAAGACTAGACTATGAAAACTAGTAATGGCTCCGTAGATTAGCTATCGCTAGGTGAGTGATAAGCGCTAAACAATACTCGGCAGTTTGAGAAGGATCTGAGTGAGTGTCATATAGCGTGTGTGTGTGTGATTGGTTACAGCTGTGTGAAATCAGTGCAATGGATGATGGGAAATGTAGTCTGTGGTGACGTGTAACAGTCTGTGAAGTGAGAGAGTCAATATGATGGACGAGTGACCTCTGGTGGCGATCGGACGGAAGTCCATGGACAGGATTCGTAACAAGTGCGTCTATTTTCCGATTTTTAAACAGGAGATTTAATATTCAAATAATAAATAAGATATTAAATATGAATTTATTCTCATTATACTGTGAATAAATAACTATCACTAGAGTTTTATCGCTGAGGTGCCATGTAAATTTATTTTGACAGACATCCACATGAGAAACAGTTACCGTCCGAATAGGGTTTTAGTTATGTATTTATCCCAGATATTGCTCCTAAAATTGTTTATATAGGATAAATAAAAATAGACACAAGTGAGAATAATTTTTTTTATCTTGACTGATCTGAGCAGTTTAAGATCTTTTCTGAAACTCTAGAGGAGACTCATGAGATTACTCTTTTGCTAAAACTTTTGATTTCACCGCTGTTGAGGAGAAAAAAGCTGAGATGAAAGAGGTCTCATTTATGATTGTTCTTTCCTTCAGGTGAAACTAAGGTGTTTTGTCTGATGGCAGACTGCTAAGATGTTTGCTCAGGATTAGGTACAAAAATGATAAAATTTCTACTTCACTCAAAATTAATTAGCTGCAAATCAATTGAAAAAGGCCTTGGGTTGTTATCTAACCATGACACAAAGCCATTAGCGGTGAAATATGTGAGTGCACTGTCTCCCAGTTTCAAGTTATGAATTAACAATAGATGCAACCTGTTTGATTGTACAATGATAAACAACAGTACAATCATTACCATAATACTGAGGAAAAACATTTAGGGTAATTTGGATTGCAGGAGAACATTAACTTTGAATACAAAGCAGCAAACATTTATTCATGTATATTAAACAGACAAATGCGATTTTATTAGCGCAGATCCAATTATAGAGCGAAGAATCATTAAAGCCATTACAAACATGGGGAAATGCTGCCACATGCACTTTCACAGGGAAAAGGCTTCTCGTTTTCTATTTGTTCTCCTCACGCACGTTTTGAAATGTCGGTGTGGATTTTAAATGACTTTTGTGGCATGGGTTATAGACACATTCAGACATGGGTTTTATGACACACCATTCAGAGCGGGCGCCTGCTGTGAATTTGACACCCGTTGTGAATTATGTTTGATATTGCAGAGACATTTTACTGGTACGATCACTTGGTAATGATGTTTTGCCATTTGTGTCTGGGATAATGCAAATGGCTGTATATCTCTTTTTTGACACAGCACCTCATTGCAGGTGTTATATCGTGACAGTGGTATTGTCATCGTGACATTTCAGTGTCTAGAACCGAAATAGTATGGTCTGTTGTAAAGATGTTTTTGATTCGTAAATGCAAAAGCGTCATGCCCATTTAAATAGATTTTTCAGACAAGTGGATTTACAATGC
>NW_015641598.1:51904-57742 GCF_001515625.1 Sinocyclocheilus rhinocerous | reverse complement strand
TATATATATATATATATTAGTTATCTACATATTAGAGTTTTTATTTATATTATATGCTGAAATATTTCCCTGTCAGGTTTATGTATGAATATTATATTTTGAAATTATATGAAATTCTAAGAAATATTATTTTGTTTCATATTTACTGATGCGTACCTTTTGCGAAGGTGGCTTCAAAATACATGAACCTCACACTTTAAAATTGTGCTTCTGCTCAGAATGAATCAAATGGAAACTAATCCTTGAATGTAGCCTAATACAGCCATTTCATATAATATTTAAAGCGCAAGAGAAGCTGTGTATTTCATAAATAGATCTAACTAGCGGAAATTCATAAATATAAATGAATAAAACATATGCCATTAATAAGATGCAGTTGATTGAAATCTTCCGCAGCCCCAATGTTAGGAAACTCTGCTCTAGACTGTCCTAAACATTTGCAGTGAACTACTAAGTCATGTTTTTATTGTCTTTGTTTATGTCTTATCTCACCCAGGGCACAAATTTGGCCAGGACTGTGACTAGTGTCTCCTCAAAAATAGATGCATGATGCCCCTGCAAACCGTGTTAGTCACGTCCACCATCCTTCTTCTTAAATAAGATGAGAGATTATGTTGGTGACACCTTGCTGAGTCCGTCAATCACTCTGACCCAGAGCCGGTGATAAATATTAAACCCAGCACGTTTGCGTATCTGTTTCAAAACGCTGTGAGGGTGAATTACGTGCTAGACACAACAAAAGTGATAGCAAAGATTTAGCCCTCACTGCCCTGCATTCATTCACTTTGATGAGTTCAACTACCTTGACTGCTTGCAGAGGACGTACTCTGAATGAGGTGCATGTGTGTAAACCATTGTCCTGTGGAATAACTGCATGGTTTTAAAGAACAGAAAGAGTATTATGTGAGAGCTGTGTGATAGCTATGTCAATTTCTTAAGGTTAGTGATTGAAAAATGAGCTAGAGATTTCTGTGCACAGCATGAATTTCAGTAAAATGTGTTTATAAAGTGGTCAGATCGATCACATGTTATTTTAACGTGAGCTAGAATGAATTGGGCCATTGCAGAGCATTTCTATCAGTCGTTTTTCTTCCATTTTCCAGTAACGTGATTAAAACCTGCAGAGACTGTGAATCAGAATCGAATCAAGTGCTTCGTGCAGTCACTGAAGAGAGAGACGCCTCATTTGAAAGTGATTTCAGGGAATCACATTAGTGTTAGTGAATAGAACTGTTCTTAACCTTTGTATAACACATTCACTATGGTACTGTGAACTCACTTCCACTATGAACCGAAACAATTAAAGGAATAGTTCAGCCAAAAATGTAAATTTGCTGAAAATGTACTCACCTTCATGCCATCTAATATGTAGATGAGTTTGTTTCTTCATCAGAACAGATTTGGAGAAATTTAGCATTACATCACTTGCTCACCAATGGATCTTCTGCAGTGAATGGGTGCCGTCAGAATGTCCAAAAATTACAATAATCCACAAGTAATCCACACCACTCCAGTCCATCAATGAACGTCTTGTGAAGTGAAAAGCTGCGTGTTTGTAAGAAGCAAATCTATTATTAAAGGGGTCATATGATGCTTTTTTAAAGATCATTATTTTGTGTATTTGGTGTAACAGAATATGTTGACATGCTTTAATGTTCAAAAAACACATTATTTTTCAAATACTGTACATTACTGTAGGTCCTCTATGCCCCGCCTCTCTCAAACGCTTCGTTTTCTACAAAGTCCCTCCTTCAGACAAGTGCAGTCTGCTCTGATTGGCCAGCTGACCCAAGCACTCGTCGGAAATGTAACGCCCGAGACAACTTTTTCACTGGAGAAAGCAATATTATGGATAGAGGACTTTTTTATTTTTTTAATTCGAAAAAACAGACAAACAAAAAATTGTTCTTTGATGGACTGGAGTCTTGTGGATTATAGTGATGTTTTTATCAGCTGTTTGGACTCTCATTCTGACGGCACCCATTCACTGCAGAGGATTCATTGGTGAGCAAGTGATGTAATGTTACATTTCTCCAAATCTGTTCTGATGAAGAAACAAACTCATCTACATCTTGGATGGCCTGAGGATGAGTACATTTTCATTTCTGGGAAAGCTGTTCATTTAAGTTAGTAACATTTATATATTGTGAAACAAATGTAGGCTAGGTGTTTTTTCCAGTGTTACTGATGCAAAGTTTCTGTCAATACCAGTTTCATTGTCAGAGGATTAGAAAATATTTGTATGTCTCTAAAATGATTATACCTCACCAGTCCAACAGTGAGCAAAAAGTATTTTTTCTGTAGCTAGACTGTAATCACTGAGCCTCTTTCTCACCATTTCAACTTTCTGTTTCTCTTCTGTTTTGTCATGCGTGCAGTGAGATGTATCAGATTGGAAAGATTGTTTCGAAACCCACTGCTTATCAGCTGTCAGAGCAGAGGGAAAGTGAGAACGAAAGAGTGAGGTGTTGCAGAGAGGAAGGGAGTGTGGGAAAGGAAATGTAAAACCGATTAAAATAATTGAAAGCCAGTAAAACATTCCCCTGAGGGGTAGATATGATTACTGATCAGTCTGCCATGGTTAGATTTATGTGAATTTTTTCAATAAAAGATCAAAATGATTAACAATGCAGATTTATTTTCACAGCCTTCTTTGATCATATTTACCAAGGGTGCCAATAATTCTGACCACGACTGTATATATATGTATGTGTGTGTGTGTGTGTGTGTGTGTGTGTGTACTCTATATAGCTAAAGCTGCAAATTCAACTCCTTGTTACAAATATGGTAGAACCATCATCTATCCAAAAGACGCCTTTGTAAATAATCGTCCTGACTTGTCTCAATTCGTCAGCAAATCCTTTAGCTTGATGTTGTAACAGAAACTATGGACTCTCTCTTTTCTAGCACTTTAGATACGGTTGCTCCATTACGCTTAAAGAAGATTAAGGAAAACAGTCTGACACCATGGCATAACGAGCACACTCAAAGCTCAAAACAAAACTAGAGGTATTTCATATTGCTTGGAGGGAAAGTACTTCTACTTATAGAAAAGCTCCAAAAACTGCTAGATCTGCTTACTTTCCGTCTCTTTTTTGAAGAAAACAAGCACAACCCCAGGCATTTATTCAATACAGTGGCTAAATTAACGAAAAATAAAGCATCAACAGATGCAGACATTTCCCAACAGTACAGCAGTAATGACTTTATGAACTTTACTTCCAAGATCGATACTATTAGAGATACATTTCTGACAATGCAGTCATCAGCTACAGTATCGCATCAGCTAGTCCACTATAGATACCCTGAGGAGCAATTCCACTCATTCTATGCTAAAGGAGGAGTGTATATGGCACAGAAATACTCTGTCATACGTCCAACTCGTTTTTGAGACTCGTTTTGGCCATGTTTAGCATGAGCATCCAACTCTTTAACAGTGTAAACAAGTAAGAATGCATGAAATAGCACTAGACCTCCCCTTTAAAGAAAAGCAACTAGAAACCATAGTGAGAGATTCTATGCTGTAATGAACCATTTTTCTAAGAGGAAGTTTTACGCTAATTTACAATCCAGAAAAAAAAAATTTACACACACACATATATATATATATATATATATATATATAATGGGGGGAAAGGTAGCTTTTTACTGGAAAAGCTGCACTATTTTAGTTGTACTTCTGTCACGAAAATTGAAAATTTGAAAATTGTACTGAAGTTAGCAGCATCGCTACTTTTAGTTAGTCACTCCCCAGTCCCCAACGCTGGATCGTTCTCGTTTCGTTTGACTAGAGAGGACATTTCAGGCAGGCTGGCGCCCTGCTGGGAGCGGAGAGACAGGGTCTCTCATATAACTGCCCCCACATCTGTCTCTCCACGTCTTTGTGGGTCTCGGGTGTCTGCTGTGCTGTTTGTGTCTCTGGAGCCTCTCTATTACATCACTGACCCAGTTTGCAGAACTTTCACCCCTTCAGATCTCTGACCCGCAGAGCCTGGCTTCATGCTGGACACTTTAGTATGTGCATGTTGTTTTTGGGCTGCTTTGATCATGTTATTGACTTGTAGGAGAGCATTTCAGGTTTTTTTTCTTTTTTAAACCTGTTTTTTTGTGCATCTCTCAGCTCAGTCGGGAGAGCATCAGACTTGTAATGGAATAGTTGACTCAGAAATCAAAATTTCTGAAAATGTACTCACCCTCAGAACATCCAGATTTGGTTGAATTTGTTTGAGTTTGTTTCTTCATCAGAACAGATTTGGAGAAATGTATAATTACATAATTTGCTCACCAATGGATCCTCTGCAGTGAATGGGTGCCGTCAGAATGAGAGTCCAAACAGCTGATAAAAACATCACAATAATCCACACCACTCCAGTCCATCAACTAACATCTTGTGTAGTGAAAGTTCTGTGTAAGAAAAAAATCCATCATTAAGGGTTTTTACTTTATACTGTTGCTTCCAGGCCAAGATATAAATCCATAATCCATAATAACGCTTCCTCCAGTAAAAAAGTCATCAAAACATATTTGTTTAGAACTGTTTTCACTTAACGGTGCTTGATCTGTGAATATTTCTCTCCTGATTCAGTTAAGAAGATTTTTTTTTGCTGGAGAAAGCAATATTATGGATAGAGGACTCATATTTTAGCTGAGTGCAGAGGTTTTAAGTCAGAAACGGCTTAATGATTGATTTGTTTCTTGCAAACATGCTTTTCACTTCACCAGATGTTAATTGATGGACTGGAGTGGTGTGGATTACTTGTGGATTATTGTGATGTCTTTATCAGGCATTTTGACTCATTCTGACGGCACCCATTCACTGCAGAGGATCAGTTGGTGAGTAAGTGATGTAATGCTACATTTCTCCAAACCTGTTGAAGAAACAAACTCATCTACATCTTGGATGGCCTGAGGGTGAGTACATTTTCAGCAACTTTTTATTTTTGGGTGAATTATTCATTTAATCTGAAGGTTCAGATGGAAGCCTCATAGTTCATTGAGTTCCTGTAGCTCAGCTTTTAGCGCATGGTTCTAGTAGTGCCAAGGTCATGGGTTTGATTTTCAGCTGCTTAGGATAAAATGTACATTTACATTTAATCATTTAGCAGACGCTTTTATCCAAAGCGACTTACAAATGAGAATAGAAGCAATTCAGACCAATAGGAGGGCAACAGTATACAAGTGCTGTAACAAGTCTCAGTTAGTCTAGAACAGTACAAATACCAGTTTTTTTTATCCAGAAAAAGAGACAAATAGAATAAGTAAATGCTGGCATTAGTTAACATTAAACATAGTTAAAAAGATGGCCAAAGACTCAGCTGCTCGAATTGAGATAGGCAGGTCATTCCACCAGCTTGGAACAGTCCAGGTAAAGGTCCTTGAGATTGATTTCGTGCCTCTTTGGGATGGTACCATGAGGCGTCGTTCACTTGCAGAACGCAAGCCTCTGGATGGCGCATAAGTCTGAACTATCAAGTTTAGGTACTTTGGTGCAGAACCAGTGGTTGTCTTGTAGGCAAACATCAGTGCCTTGAATTTTATGCGAGCGGCTATCGGCAGCCAGTGCAAACTGATGAAGAGAGGTGTGACGTGTGCTCTCTTCGGCTCATTGAAGAACACTCTTGCCGCAGCATTTGTGTGAAGCTTAGCTGATCATCAATCACAACTCCAAGGTTCCTGGCTCTCCTAGAAGGAGTTATGGTTGACGAACCTAGCTGTATAGAGAAGTTGCGATGAAGTGCTGGGTTGGCTAAAACCATAAGCAGATCTGTCTTTGCAAGGTTGAGTTGAAGTTGGTGGTCCTTCATCCAGCCAGAGATGTCTGTCAGACAGGCTGCAATG
>NW_015641598.1:44822-51397 GCF_001515625.1 Sinocyclocheilus rhinocerous | reverse complement strand
GGATGGCTGAGACCACAAGCAGTTCTGTCTTCGCAAGGTTGAGTTGAAGGTGGTGGTCCTTCATCCAGCCAGAGATGTCTGTCAGACAGGCTGCAATGTGAACAGCTACCGTTGGATCTTCTGGTTGGAATGAGAAGTAGAGTTGAGTGTCATCACCATAGCAGTGATAGGAAAAGACCTGTTTCTGGATGACAGATCCTAATGATGACATGTAGATGGAGAAGAGAAGTGGTCCAAGCACTGAGCCCTGAGGAACCCCAGTAGCAAGAAGTTGTGTCTTAGAAACCTCCCCTCTCCAAGACACCCTGAAGGACCTACCTGAGAGGTAAGATTTGAACCATTGGAGTGCAGTTCCTGAGATGACCATCTTCATGAGGGTTGACAGGAGGATCTGCTGGTTGACTGTGTCAAAAGCAGCAGACAGATCCAGCAAGATGAGTACTGTGGATTTGGAAGCTGCGGTTTCTTAAGCAGTGGGGTTACTCGAGCCTGTTTAAATGCTGTGGGAAAGGTACCAGTGTGAAGAGAGTTGGTGATGTGAGTGACTGCAGGTATAACTGAAGAAGAAATGGCCTGAAGGGGGTGAGTGGGGATAGGATCAAGCAGACACGTAGTAGGATGCTTGGAAAGGACAAGTTTGGAAACGTCTGCCTCGGAGATGGGAGAGAAGGAGGAGAGAGAGCGTGTCCAAATCTCAACAACATCAAGCACATTTAATATTATCCTTCAGTCGGTGTGATGAATTCTCCTTGCTTTGGCAGTGACCAATGAGGTTTTTCTCTGAAGAACTGGCAGGCTGCTGTCCTGCTGGAGTCTGATCCAAACTAATTTTCCTCAACAAACACAAAGCCACGCATCACAGACACTGATTGTTATGCATGAGCATTTTTCCTCCTGCACTTAAATGACTAATGAAATAAGAAAGTGGAGGCAGAACTGTTTGTAATTATTCAATGTATTATTGAAGTGAATTCATTATATTACAGTTGTTTTCGTTTATGCAGCACTCCAGAGATTTTGATTAGCTTCACATTGATTTCCTGCCCAGATGGGTTCCCATGATCCTGAAAAAACCCTGTAAATATCAGGGATTTCAAAAAAAGTCATGGAAATGATTTAAACCTTAAAAAGTCACGGAAAAATAATCTTGGGAATTTCTATAGTCAGTATGAATTTTTCTAGTTATGCTTAATTCTAGACTATGAAAAAGCATGCAAATTGGTCAGAAAATGTGCAAACCCTGGGTGTTGCAATGCATGAAATCAGAGAGAAATGTCAGCAGCAGTGATTTAGTCTGTCACCTCTGTTCCTTATTTAATCGGTGACTGTGACAGACAGAAAAGTGTAAGAATTTACCCAAAAAAGTCGGTAGGAGAGACACCCGTGAACAAAATTATTTTGTTTTGAGTCAGTGGATGCCAGAGCCAATGGAACCAATGGAAAATACATAAAACTAAGCCTGCAAAGCATATAAAATACATGTCAGAAATATCACATTTTTTTAGACAAAAAAAGTTATATATATATACAGTATATATGTATGTATGTCTTTCAAAACAAATGTTTGCATACATGTTGAGTGTCATTTGTTGCATGAGGCTTTTATGGCTCATATAGTATGATATAGTAAGAATATGAAGTTCATGCAATATGCAATTTGGTGCAATTCTGGTAGCTTGTAATGTAAATCAATATGATCTATATAACAGTATTGCAGCATGCTTTCATAAACTGCATATGCAAATATCATGCCACTCTATATTTCTCAATAATATGTCTTAGTAAGATGATATTTAAATCCTTAGTTTTATGATCAAATCTCTATAGTTTCAAAACATATAATGCAATGCAATACAATAATGACTGAGAGATGAACAAATAAATGTTTCTCAAAAGCCAGAAGATAATCACGTTAAGATGATTTTGCTAAATTATTTATGGCTAATCAAGGAAACAGTCCAGTTAATGTTCTTGAAATATTACTAACAATATAAAAGTTATTTTTAGGTTTACTTTATACAAATCAGTAAAGATTTCACAGCAGAAAAACATGAGAAGCACAAGCTGAAGGTGGACGTTTGTACAATTATACTAAAAGGCTGTTTACTTTCTAAAAAAGAATAAACTATCAGTCAGACGACAGAAAGCATGTAGTAGATTGTGTGCAACAGGTTTTTCAGCAAAGTTGGTCAATTTAGAGGCCTCAGAAGTTTGTGGATGAAATATGATAGGCTTTATAGGGTTAACCCTTAGATTAGATGCAGTTGTAATAATCCCACAGTGCAGCATTAGCGTGTTGAGTTTAATGACAGATCATAATATTGATTTGACCAAGAAGTTGAGAAAGAAACACACTGAGTGTTGCTTCCCCAGCATAACATGAAAGGCACGAAGGCCTCCAAAAAAAACCCCCAAAAAACCTGCTGGCAGTGCGCAGGACTAAACGAGGGGAGGGGAGAGAAGAAGATGGTCTGAAATAAAAGCAGCTGTTCCTAAAGGCTTGCTGAATACGCATTATGTTTATGGGTGCCGCTGGAGCTGGTCTCCACCAGCCTCTGGAGAACTAAGCAAACCAGACTGCTGGCGAGTCTGACCATCTGCAGGACAGGCAGGAAACTACAGGCCCAATCTGTGGATCTCTAACCCTCCTCTTCCTCCGGACTGACACGCAGTCGGTGAGTGTGTTGGCTGCCTGGACTGATCGATCGGCTTGGTTTGTCTGAAAAAAAGTAATGAGGAACATTGGGCTTGTAATTGTATTTTAAAGGAAGTGTGCTTGAAAGGGTGAGTTTTGTAGTCATTGTTAGCGACTGAAAGACTGTGGCGATTGACACATTACTTCGGTAACGAGCGCTTGCCCTGTGATGACAAATAGGAGATTGGCATGTGTTTGCTGTATAGGTAGTGATTCTGTTAATGATTATTTTACAGCTTGATGAATAGCATAATGATTTATATAATTGAAAGAATAATTGGTCCTAACTAGATGCCTCTTGTGGTTTTTGTTTTGTTTCTATATATTTTTTTGTAATTTCTGTGTAATTTATTATTATTATGATATATGTCATTATTCATATATGTGAAAACCTGGAATTGCAGCTGTGTGCGGAATTATCTTCCTTGCGTGGGTTGCGAGTCGGCACGGCTTCATATTTAATTATTCCAGCTGCTGTGAGAAAAGGCTATACACGATCGGCCACCTGCAGGATCCTCACATGCGATAGCCTAGTTGCCGGGACAACTTCTTTATGTTTACAGACGTGACATAATGACGCCAGCAGCATGCTCGAATTTCCCGCGAAAACCTACCCGTACCACTCAAATTAGAAAACATTATTATAAGATAACCGTTGTGAATCGGGCTAAAGTAAGGCGATAGTTTTGAACACTGGCTGGTTATGTACTTGCTCAAATATTGATTTCGGATCATTTTTAACCCAAATAAGTTACAGACTTCAGCTTTAATTAACTGCTAAAGCAAAATGATGACAATGTAATAATTACAAACTTCAACAGAGTATTTACACAAGTATCAGTGTTGGAGAAAGGCTAACTAATGTAGAAGTCAAATCCATAATCCAGTTTACTTACCTAATGTGACATATTTGGATATTCAGAAAAAGAAAGATGTCTGGTGGAACTGGTGGATTTTGTGTGTTAGGGGATTTTTTTCCATAAAAAATTGTTGTGGAAGCAGTTTTTACTCAGAAATTGCTAGTAAATATCACAAACAATTACAAAAGAAATATCAATTGAATTAAATGTGAAATTATGACGTAGAAAAACTAAAATAGTATTTTCTTGTAAAATGTACTCTAATCTTTGCTTTTTTTACTACTTCAAAACGTCTTTTACAGTGTTGTTGGTTTTTGTACCAGATAAATACTTCTCTGATTGCTTGTATACTGTAATGAATTTTAGTTTAATTTGGGAAACTGCAGTTTCAAGGTAGCCTCACAAGCACTGAAATATATGTAGTTCAATTCCTGCATATAAACACAATATTGTTGCAGTTTCCCCATTTTCATAACAGTTTAATCAGACGTTCAGTTCAGCAGGTTGTGGATCTTCAGCTCTCTCAGAAACCTGACTCCACCAGCCAGCCTGGTTTAAAATAAGTTCGATTTATTTTTGCGGCTACTTGGCGCCTAGATTACTTCACTTTCCTGTCATGTGAGCTCTGGACTGTACATGACTCATTACAAGATAACCTCGAATTGTTGACACACTTTAGACGTGAGGATTTGTACGATCTCAAGGCGAACGCTTTCAACAAGCACAAGCTCAATAGGAAACTAAGCCTGCCATATAGAGCGCTGTCCTAAATATGAAGAACAAGGATCTTCCTTCATCTTCTCTAACACAGAGCTGCATTTAAATGCATCTAAAGCGCAAGAGTAGCTGTTACCAGGCTTATTTTGGGTGGTGGATATCTGTGGTTGCTCATCCTTCTTGACAGGTTGATGGGTTTACAGCACTGCCCCCCCCACTCCAGCACGGCTAAATAGAGTACTCTTTACCCGCTGATGTTATGTACCACCACTCATGATCATGCATCGTATGACTGCTGTGCATTTTAGAAATGTGTTTTGGCTTCAGGTTTTTTTTTTTTTTTTTACCTGTTTAGGCATATTGTATATATAGGAGTGGGTGATATAGCTCCAAAATTTTTATTTTATTTATTCATATTTTCAGTACTTGAATCAGTATGTCAATATTTATGCATTTCCTTTGACATGGAAAAACATTTTTTTAAACATGGGTATATTTTATAATGTAGCTCTAAAATGTATTTTATTTATTCATATTTTCAGTACTTAAATCAGTATGTCAATATTTATGCATTTCCTTTGAAATGGAAAAAAAATAAACATGGGTATATTTAAAATATAGCTCTAAAAATGTATTTTATCTATTCATATTTTCAATACATTAATTATTATATAAATATTTATGCATTTTGCATTTCTTTTGAAATGGAAAAACATAAAAAGCATTGATGTAACCAAACAGTCATTGTTGCAAGTAGATTGCAAATGTTTCATGTTTAACAACATTTGAAAGCAAAAATCTAGTTAAAATCTAACTAATCTAGCCATATCCCCTAATAACTATATTCAAAACTCGTATCATTTTCATTTATATGCACCAATTTAATAATACATAATATTATTAACATCAGACATTTGAATAAGTGGCCTATATAATAATAATAAGAATTATTATTATTATTGTAAGGATTTCTATTATTATTATTTTATTTTATTTACATACAATTTACTATATGATATGGGGCTGCTGAAAAATATAGTAATAATAATAATTATTATAAAAAAAAAATTTTATCAATTGAGGAAACGAAGGGGCTTATTTTTATTATATGTTATGTTTTTTAGGTAAACATGAAATTACAATTTCAATGTATGTTTATGATCTCTGAAGAAACAAAACAAAAAACAAAACAATGTTTGTCTTTTTGATAATCAACATCAAATGATGTGGTGACTCCCAGTGGAAATGAAAATATTGAACCAGCATCTGATAAAGTAGGAGCTCCTGTTAGAAACCAACAGCTCAGAGACTTGATTTGATCAGGCTTTACTTCAACACTTCTCTTCCAACCGTGTGACTCTATTCTGGTATGTAATGCTCACTTTTTATGATCCCATAAATTCCTAATCGATAAAATCAAGTACCTTCCATTTTGACGTTGAGAACCCTGTTTCACAGAAATATGCCACATTACTGAAGTCAGATGCATGATTCAGAGGAGGTGTAGTATAATGCTAAAGCATCAGGCTGGAAACTGTTTGGTTGTAGACTCAAAACCCACAGGAGATGATGCATAAAACACCATAGTGCCCTTGAGCAAAGCACTTAACCCTAGGTTGCTCCAGGGAGATAATAATAAGTGTACTTTAAGCATTAGATAAAAGCTTCTGCTGCATGACAAATAATTAAGTAAGTAAATGTGACACTGGAATAACTTATAGGAGCACATAGCAATGCCTGACCAAACATTGCAGCATTCGAAGCCATTAAAGCATATATTTCATTTACAGATGATTTAAAACACTAAGCTTCCAGCACGTTTCAACTGCAGATGTGAACCCAAAACACGCCGTCTGATTCATCTTTATGTACCTATTTAATAAATGCTTCAGTGCCATAAATAAGTCTTTAAATGGAACGAAATCATTAAAAGTTAATGAAGAGTTCATTTTGCTGATCGTGCAGCAATACAGCATTTTATATCATGATAAGCCTCGCTGCTTTTATTGCAACTGCAGACAGTCGCCAACCATTAGTGCACTCTGTAATGAATGTTATACGATTATAACTGGGTGAATCTCACAAAACCTGTCAAGAAAATGTTTTGGTGATTTTTCAGTCCAAAAGCAAAAGAAAAAAATTAGAAAGAATATTTTGCAGAAATTGAATGAAGCCTATTGTTAAATGGGAGGTATTATTGAGATATTTGGGATTATGAAATTGAATTTTTTGACATTCATATGTGTGTGTGTGTGTGTGTATGTGTATATATATATATATATATATATATATATATATATATA
>NW_015641598.1:6548-44529 GCF_001515625.1 Sinocyclocheilus rhinocerous | reverse complement strand
TTTATTTTAGTTATAAATTAAAATGTACTTTGTATATTAATATTAATATAGTATATGAATAATTCTTCAGTCTAAATGCAAAAGAAAACAATTATATAAGGTCTGGTGTTCCCCAGGGTTCATTTCTTGGTCCGGTACTGTTTTCCCTTTATATGCTTTCTCTAGGGTCTGTTTTTGACGAGTATGAGGTCTCTTTTCACTTCTATGCAGTTGACACCCAAATTTATATCCCTTTGAAACGCGATAACAAGCAGGCCATAAAGCCTATTTTGGATTGTTTTGAGGAACTAAAACTTTGGCTTGCAACTAATTTCTTGAGACTTAATGAGAGTAAAACTGAATTTATTGTGTTTGGCTCAAATGAACACTGAGTGTGCATGATTTTGAATTTGCATCTCTGTCACCTTATAGTACTACATGTGTCAGAAACTTGGGTGTCTGATTTGATAATAATCTCAAATTCGATAAGCAGATAAGTACCGTGGTTAAGTCCTGTTTTTATCATCTTCGTCTTCTGTGAAGCCATTTCTGTCCTTAAAGAAGTTCGAAATGACCTTATCTATTGTTTTATTATCTTTTTTTTCTTGTGAACTTTTCAAATAGTTCAGTATTGCTTATGTGTTTCTTGATATTTATTTAAAGAACTGTTTTGTAGATGCTCTTAGTTTAGTATGAATGTTTGTGTGTGTGTTTGTCTGATATGAATAGAATAGTTCACCAGCATAAGCCAGCAACAGATTCTTGCACTCATCCTAAATGTGTTTCGTTTACTGGCGTGTGATGAGATCCCCGAAGCATTTCCCACAATGCTGCTGTCAGTGCTGTGAATGGTTTTCTTAATAATGAAACACAAATAGAAAAAAAAGGCCCATACCGCATTTCATATTCATGCATTTGCTAACACATCCAGAGCACAATCATTTACTTTAATTGCTTTCTTCAGAAAAAAAGATCTTTCTTCTTTTTTGTTGAAAGTGCTTGTTAGATCAACTGATTCTTCTATTTCAAAGCATGTCTGATCTATTTAAAAAGTCAATGCTGTCCTTAAAAAAAAGAAGCTCTGATTAAAAACCTAGTGAACTACTGTACCACACAAAAGTGCATACACAGATATATTAGGTATTTCGATAGAACAAATACAGTGTGAATCTCACAAAACCTGTCAAGAAAATGTTTTGGTGATTTTTCAGTCCAAAAGCAAAAGAAAAAAATTAGAAAGAATATTTTGCGTAAAGAAATTGAAGCCTATTGTTAAATGGGAGGTATTATTGAGATATTTGGGATTATGAAATTGAATTTTTTATTTGGTGACACTTTGCTTAAAGCCTTTATATATAATGCATTATAAAAGTAGTTTTAATGCATTAATTATGCTTTGTAATGCACCTTATAATGCATTTGTATGATCTCATGAATAATTGTAACCACAAGTTATAATACATTATAATACTTAACCATTCATCGTTGCACATTTAAATAGTATATTGCATTAAAACACCTGACCAAAAAACCTTCAAATATTATAATGCATTTTAACTTTGATTACAATTGAAACAAACTGGCTTTGAAACAATTTTCACTCAGAAATCACTCAAATAATTACAAAGAAATGGCAATTAACTAAATTAAAGATTAAACATGAAATTTTGAAGTTGAAAGACTGAAACTATTTTTTTGTAAACATACTTCAGCAATTGCTGTTTTATTTGCAACTTCTAAAAAATGTGTAATTATGGTGTACGTGTCAATTAATATTAATTTATTTTGTATTAAATTGATAATTGACAGTTCTCTTGCAATTTTTGGTGGATTTTTTCTTAGTGCTAATTGCAGTGCATAAATTGAATTCTGTATGAATACAGGAGCACCCTAAAACGCTGTCTAGGTAGGCAGCTTGGTAGGTTTTGGTACAGAGTTTATCATAGAGGATTGAAAAAATATCTCAACAATCACTACAAAACTGCATTAGCTGTGCTGTATGCCAGAAACATGTTCAGTCACATGTGACAGACTATTACACACCTCTAATTCAGTTTAAATTTGAGTCCTTTGGAGGAATTGAGTAGTTGTACACCCACATTAGTGCAATTTTCTTTGCCTATACGTCAATATAAACATGCACTAACACCGAGGGTGGAATTAGATGCTCGGTTCGAGCTGCCAACAGCTCATTACCTTAATGAGGTTTTACAGCAGCCAGAGAGACACGTCTTCATATTCGACAATGTCTAATTGGGTTAGTGATGGGCTGACGGTGCAATTGATCTCAGTGATGCTTCTGGATGGAAGTGAGAAAGCCTTCGGTCGTGAAAGTTCCTCCCCCACCTCGCAATGTTTTCTCATTAAGGTCTCACCTCCGGCTATGTTTAGGCTTGTTAGAAATACAGCATTACTTCATCCTAAAACCGACTCCGAGGTGGCTGGCCTTTGAGACGGCGTTGATGGATAGCCTGTTGTCTTAGCTAGAATTGCAACCTGGATAGCTATGCAAACTCTCACAGTTAAATGTAGGACCAGCCATTTGACCTTTGCAAATATGACCTGTGGTCGCATGTGATATTAAACCCGTATCTGCTCTGCATCCAAGAATATGAACTCCTTGTAAGGTGCTTGGCTGAATACTGAACAGGATTCCTGATTATTCAATTTAGCCTGGGCTGTCGAGTGCAGAATGTTATGTCATTTTATTGTCGAGTCATTAGTGAACTGTCATTTGTTGTAGATAAAGCAATTTATCTTCTTTTTTAATGAGCAACACAATTAAAGTCTTAATGAAGCCTCTGTATGACTCCCAGATTGCTGTAATCAGTCTTTATTGAAGTTTTTAGAGACACGTTCCACCTTAAAAACCTGGTGCATTAATCTATGCGTTGATTTAACAAAGTGAGGACCTATAAATCTGCGGATAAAACATTCAAATAGTAATGCAGATTTATATATTCATCAAGGGATAAATTATAGACACTCTTTTGACTCTTTTTCAATATGCCCTGCAGCTAATCTTGCTTGTATGCACTAATGACCTGGTTTAATTTGGTAGTGTTTGCCAAGTCAAGCATCACTATTAGTATTGTTCATATTTACGCATGGTGGTTTGAACAAACCCTGAATGTTAAGTTTTTAATCTTTCACCGTTTGTGCTACAGACGGAGAGAGGTGTGCTGTTACTTTTCTGTGGCAGGTTTTGACCTGGGCCTGTACGTAAAACATCCTAGCAAACACTTAGGAGTGTGTAAAAATGAAAAAATGATATCTCGATAATTTCTGGAATTTGGTCAATAATGATAATTAGACATTATTTTGCTGAGTGTGTTATTGTGCTGGTATTTTGATAGGTTTACAGTAGGACTGCCGTGGACAGCTGACTCCCAAAGCTTTTGATATTCTTCATATTCTGTTTTTTTTTTTTTTGACATACTTGATAATGTCAAATCGCATATCGTTTAAACAACAATTATGATATTATCGTAAACAATATATATTGCACAGCCCTACCAACCACCCAGAAGAACCTAGAAACCCCCCAAAACACTAGCAACCACCCAGAATACCCTATAAACCACCCGAAACTCCCTAGCAACCAGTTAGCAACCATCCAGAACACCTTATAGACCTTATGTGTCAGAGAAACAAGTGCACAGCCATCTTTATTAATGTTCTCTTTGAACTTCCCTTTTTTGCTGTAGCTCTATAGCAGTGTTACTCATTGCGCGGCTCGCCAAGCTGATGCTATTTATGACTGGATGCAGCTTTTGATACTTCGCGGTAAAAGTGGCTCTCCGATTGACTTTGCCCTATCAGTGCGGCTCCCATGAAAAAAATAGTGAAGACCACTGCTCTATAGCATCGCTATGGAAGAGAAATCAGCTGGTGAAGTGGATTTACTTATTGTAGAGTTAACGAAAGTTATCATGTGCATTGTAATGTTCAAAGTAATGACATAACAAATGTCAGTCAACCAGAAAGTTTTTAAAATGAGCGGATCATTCATAAATTCGTACGACCATACCTTCACGCTGTTGAAATACAAACTGGAAAACAGAAGACAACGAGCACAAAGCTGAAAAGGGGCAGAGCTACATAAGGTCTATAAACCACCTGAAACACTTTAGCAACCAGTTAGCAACCACTCAGAAAACCCTAGCAACTCCTTAGCAACCACCCAGAAGACTAGCAAACAAATAGCTGCTAGTAACTCTAGCAAAACTCTAGAGTTAAACTCTAGTAACTCTAGCAAACCCTTAGCAACCATTCAGATCACTTGGCAACCACCCAGAAAGCACTAGCAACCACACATAAGCCCCTAGCAACCACTCAAATAACTCTGCAACCTGCCAGAACTGCCTAGCAACTCCTTAGTAACCACCTAACCACTTCTAAGATCCAAAAACACCCAAAACACCCTATCAACCAGTTAGCAACTACACAGAACACCCTAGAAACTACCCATAACATCCTAGCAACCAGTTAGCAACAACTCAGAACATCCTAGATACCACCCAGGACAATTTTACAACCACCCAAAACAGCAATTTAGCAACAACTCAGAACACCCTAGAAACTACCCAAAACCCCAGCAACCACCCAGAATACCATAGCAACCACTCAAATAACTCATCAACCACCCAAAATTCCCTAGCAACCAGTTAGCAACTACCCAGAACACCCTAGTAGTCACTCATGATTCAGCATAGCAGCTCTTTTAGCAACCACCCAGAATACCCTAGAAACCAGTTAGCAACCACCAAGAACATCCTAGCAGTCACTCATATGATTCAGCCTAGCAACTCATTTAGCAACCACCCAGAAGACTCTAGAAACTACAAGAATACCCTAGCAACCACATAGAACTGCATAGCAACTCCCTAGTACCCACCTAACCACTCCTAAGACCCTAAAACATGCATAACACCCTAGAACCACCAAAAAATACCCTAGCAATCTTTTAGCAACCACCCAGAGGATCCTAGAAACCAACCAGGACAATTAAGCAACCACCCAAAACACCCTATCAGCCAGTTAGCAACCACCCTGATGACCCTGGAAACTACTCATAACATCCTAGCAACCAATTAACAATCAATCCAGAGGACCCTGGCAACCCCTTTGCAACCACTCAGGTCACGCTGAGAACTGCCTAGCAACTACTTAGCAACCACCCAGAAGACACTAGCAACCAACTAATACACCCAGCAACCGTGCCGAAGATCCTAGCAACCCTTTAGCAGCCACTCAGATCATTTAGCAACCACGCAAATCACCCTAACATCCACCCAGGACACCCTAACATTGTAGCAATGATTTTTTTTTTTATTGCACGGACAAGCACCACTCTATTTTTCTTCTGAAAATATTCAAATCTAATTGGTTTTTGTTTGTTGATTTCTTTCCATCTGCAGGTAGCGTCGCAGCATCCAGGACAGGCGCGCTGGACGAGAGCGCCCACTCCGAACCTGTCCCACTGAAGAACCGCATGGCTGTGTACCAGGCGGCGGTTTCTAAACAGGACAGAGCAGGCTTCTCCAGTTCGGTACGCTTCACACACGCACACACGGGTGAAATCCGATCAAAGGAGACTCATTTGGGATGGAAAAACCAGATGTAAACAGCAATCGTACCACTTGTGAATGAATTGCACAAGACATATTTTAAAGGGATAGTTCACCCGAAAATGAAAATTTGCTGTTAATTTACTCACCCTCAGGCCATTCAAGATGTAGGTGACTTTTTTTCTTCTTCAGTAGAAAAGTAAAGTAGATTTTTAGCTGAAACTGTGGTCCTTGGTGAATCATAAAATACAAGTCAACAGCTACCAGTTTTTTTTTTTGAGATTTAAAAAAAGCACACCAAGGAACACAAAATGAATACCTGTGGCTCTTGATGATATATTGAGGTCTTATGAAGCGAAACGATCGGCCTGTGCAAGACATTATTCACAACATTATTACCTGTATTCCAGACCCTCAGGCAAACGGTCCAGAGTAATGTCTGGTTTTTGAATGAATCATTTTTTTTAAATGGTTCTTTTTAGTGAACTAGATGAATCAGTTCATCAAATTTAACTGAACCTTCTGAAACAGTTCATGGCTCGAGCAGCACAGATCAGCACAGTTATTCAATCAAAACTCACTTTTGGACGTGCCTGACAGTCACTCCGACTTGAAATAAGCCAATATACCAGCATATATGATCCAATGATGCTGCTTTTTGCCAATTTGTTCAGAGCTCCAATTCCTCCTAAAGTCACTGAACTGAGGAAGCAGTTCCCACTCGGACAGAAGACCGGTGAGCCGGTGATATACGCATGCGTGAACCAAACACTTGAATGAAGGGGTAAAATGAAAGTTTTTATGGTTTCTCATGGTTTACGTAAAAAGGTGAGCTGATGAAGACTAGATTATTCGCTTTATATGCTTTAGACATGTAAAACATCCACATTTCACATTATTATTGGGTGCTTTAATAATTGCGTATACGTTACAACACTGAATCAGTTATTTGAACCAGAAATGAACTGTCCAAAATAACCAGTTCAAGGAAAATAATCAGATTTCCCCATTGCCCAAGGCTCTGGATTACAGGTATTAATGTTGTAAAACAATGTTCATTTCCTTGCACAGACCCATGGTTATACTTTGTAAGACCTCAGCATATCATCAGGAGTCACGGGTATTAATTTTGTGTTCCTTGATATACTTTTTTTACTCTCAAAGATTTTCATTTTATGATTCACCAAGGACCACGGTTTCAGCTCGAAATCGTCTTTACTGTTCTACCAAAGAAAAAACTCACCTACATCTTGGATGGCCTGAAGGTGAGTAAATTTTCATTTTTGGTTGAACTATCCCTTTAATTCCAGGTGTAAGTGGGGCTTATGTGATTCTGCTTCATCACTGTCAGCCATCAGTCATATTTAGACAAGCCTTAAGATCTTCTGTTGAGCAGACTACCGCTATTTACTCGGCAGTTCCCATCCGGCTGTCTGAGTGCCATCAAATTGATCAGCCAATATCATTTCAATGAGGCAAATGAGGCACTCGTGCGGCACGCAAACTTGTAATGTCAACGTCTCATTAGAGCAAACGATCAAGGCTGATAAATTCTGACTTCTGCGTTTAAACTGTGTGAGGACCGAGCGCTCGTGTCAAATTCATGTATAATTCCAAACTCATTGATTTACACAGTAATTGCTGACTTGATACATCAAATCACAAAAGAAACCAGTGTGCGTTTGATTTGCACCCCTTGTCCCGGTAATGGAGACAGAACGGTTGACAGACAAACGCATTGATGAGGACAGAGAGGGAGACCAAATGAATTAGACAAGCTTTGGACTTCAGCAGGCAGTGACCTATGACTATGCAGAAACCACAGGTCTCCAAGGATTTGGCAGTTCTGGTGAAATCTCCTAAAAAAGGTTTCTAAGAAACAGGATTTAGTGACATCAGTGGTGGTTTTGATTCAGGTGCCTTAGCTGAGATCTTACATGAGGAGAGCACAGTCATTTCTTCAACAGTATTTGTTGCTTGATTTCCAGTAAAACATCTAAACATTGTTAAAACAAGAAACATTTAATTGAGAAACCAAATGATACAGCATAAGACTTGTTTTCAGAGAATATATGTGACCCTGGAGCACAAAAGCAGTCTTAAGTCGCTGGGGTATATTTGTAGCAATAGCCAAAAAAACATTGTGTGGGTCAAAATGATAGATTTTTCTTTTATGCCAAAAATCATTAGGATATTAAGTAAAGATCATGTTCCATGAAGATATTTTGTAAATTTCCTGCTGTAAATATATTAAAACTTAATTTTTGATTAGTAATATGCATTGCTAAGAATTTCATTTGGACAACTTTAAAGGCGATTTTCTCAATATTTTGATTTTTTTTTGCACCCTCAGATTCCAGATTTTCAAATAGTTGTATCTCGGCCAAATATTGTCCTATCCTAACAAACCATACATCAATGGAAAGCTTATTTATTCAGAAAAATGTACCCTTATGACTGGTTTTGTGGTCCAGGGTCACTTATACTACCGTTCAAAAGTTTTTGTTTGAGAGAAAGAAATTAATACTTTTATTCAGCAAAGGCCCATTAAATTGATCAAATGTGACACATTTATAATGTTACAAAAGATTTTTATTTAAAATAAATGCTGTTCCTTACTATTCATCAAAGAATCCTGAAAAAACATGTATCACGGTTTCACAAAAATATCATTGTTTTTAACATTGATAATAATAAGAAATGTTTCTTGAGCAGCAAATCAGCATATTAGAATGATTTCTGAAGAATCATGTGACACTGAAGGCTGGAGTAATGATGGTGAAAATTCAGCTTTGCATCACAGGAATACATTACATTTTCAAATATATTCAAATAGAAAACAGGTATTTGATCAAATAAAAACAACCTTGGTGAGCATAATAAACTTTTTAACAGCCCCAGTCTTTTGAACAGTTGTGTATGTTTTTATATTCTCTGAATTAGGTTTCTTAACATGTTGGCAGTTTGTTTTTCTTGTGTTTAAGCATAAAGCTCACTCAATTTTAGATTTAGGAAAAAAATACTATTACTATATACTTCATTTAGAAGCCTTCATTTCCCATATTTTAGAGACTGTTTAGGATTTTATGTTACATTTAGTGCATTCTCAAGGCAACAGTGTATTTGTGATGCATCTTCTTCATCTCGTCTTCTTCACTGGCAAAATAAAAAGATTAACACTGAATGATACAAATTTAAAATCTCAAATCTGGGTGACACAAAGCTTCATGTCCTTGACACTCCAAAGCCAGAGTGAGGTGAGGGGCCGGATGCCTCTTTGCACCCAGTAGAGAGGACATGTGAGTGTGCAGTGACATCATTGTTTTCTGTGGCTTTGTCACAGTGTGAGAGTGAAATGTGATGATGGCTGACCAGTGGGAGTTCAGCACCTCTCCAGAAACCCAGTTCTCTCTGTCTCGCTCTCTTTCTTTCTCTCTCTGGTCGGCTGCTAAAAACAGCACTGCATGTCCGCTCTGCGCCAGTGGAGGTCAGATCCCTACAGGAGGGTGAAAAGTACAGAGAAGTTACTGTTTCTGCTTCAGTACAAGTTGAAATCTACCGGTAGTATTAGTGGCATAATGTCGGCTATAGTAAGGCACTTACCAGTCAAATACGAAAAGTAAAATACAAAGTGTGTTTATGCCATATGTTGTTATGTTGTTGATAGAGCTTAACTTGTGTTAAACCTGGAACATTCCTTTAAGTTGGAGTAATGGTTTAAATACATCAATGTGTTATTTAAAGCAATAGTTGTGGTCACTGCTGTAATATAAGAGCATTTTATAAGATGGATGATATGCCATGATGAAATATGTACTATGAAGGTCTAAGGAAAATTGTAACAATTAAAAATAGCATTTTTGCTTTGAAAATACAGTAGAGTACAAACATGTCTCTTTTCTATACAAATTGGGCTCATTATAGATGGTGCATTTATACACAAAACTCGTTTGTTCACAAAACACATTATTTACCTACAGCAATTAATGTTAAAGGAATAGTTCACCCAAATATGAAGATTTGCTGAAAATGTGCTCACCCTCAGGCCAACCAAGATGTAGATGAGTTTGTTTCTTCATTGGAATAGATTTGGAGAAATGTAGCATTGTATCACTTGCTCACCAATGGATCTTCTGCAGTGAATGGGTGCCGTCAGAATGAAAGTCCAAACAGCTGATAAAAACATCACAATAATCCACACCACTCAGCTGTGTGGACTCTCATTCTGACGGCACCCATTCACTGCAGAAGATCCATTGGTGAGCAAGTGATACAATGCTACATTTCTCCAAATCTTTTCCCATGAAGAAACAAACTCATCCACATCTTGGATGACCTGATGGTGAGTAAATTTTCAGCAAATTTTCATTTTTGGTGAACTATACCTTTAACTGTTGCTGTCAGTCAGTTTGTTTTCATATTTTTATTGGTCATGGCTACAGTTGTACATCAAATGATGGAGAAGAGTGTTATAACCGGGCATATATCCAGATGCAGTGTAGTCAAGTGCACTTTCATCATTTTAAAGAGCTGATTCAGGTGTCTGGATCGCAGTGCTGGAGTGACACTGTACAGTATGTCAGATCATATAAGTCTGCTGTATCCTACATCTGATATTTAGAACTCAATTGCAATATAGAATTGCACCATGCAAACCGCATTCGTTAATTTTGTGGATGGAATTAATTAATTTGCTAAATTCATAAATAAAGCAGGCTTTGAAACAAAGCAGACAACGTGCAAATAAACAACACTTCCAGCAGGCGTCTGCTGAGTAAATGAAACCTCACAGTATCAGGGCCTCACAATATCTTGCCATGCAAATAATTCTGTCATGCTAAATCTTAAAATGTGAAATGTAAAGCCACAGAGATAATGAGATGTGGGCTGGAATCTGTGCTGTGTGTGTGTGTGTGTGTGTGTGTGTGTGTGTGTGCCTGTGTGTAAGCCACTTTGTCTCATGAATATATGAATATTTTTGTTCAGTGGTGGAAGATGAGAGACAAGTGATCACACTTTTACTCCCATAATCTTGCAGCTTTTGTAAAAGCATAAATCTGCTTAGCATTATTTTCAACGCAGGCGGTCTCTCTCTGTCTTTGTCTCTTTCTTCATCAGGTCATGGAGGAAGCCGAGGTTTGTTCCCCGCCTGGGGGTCTGGCCAGCGTGCGTAGACAGTTTGAGAATGAGGGCATGTCATCATCTCACACGGTCACCCAGATTCACCAAACACACAGATCTGTGCAGGTCAGTGTTGGAAGATACTTGGAAACTGCTTCTCAAATTTGTAACTCGTAATATACACTGTTCAAAAGCTTGGGGTCAGGTTTTTTTATTTTCTTCCAAAAATATTAAGCAACACAACTGTTTTAAACGTTTATAATAATAGGGAATATTTGAGCAGCAGATCTTGTTCTTGTTTTTACTTTTTACTTTTTGTTTCAATCAAATAAATGCAGTCTTGATTAGCATAAGAGATTTCTTTCATAAACATAAAAAAAAATCTCACATATATATGTTATAATATACAGTACATATATTTTTTTAAAAGTTTTTTTTACTACTTAATATTAAATAAGCCTTTTAGATTTGTAATGGTTGACATATTAGACATATGTTGGCATATTTATACAGTTAAAAATTTGGACACGTTTCTTCAATCTTTATTATAAGTATTTTACACGTTTTTTATGACTTTACTATTTTTTTTCTTCAAACAATGGTAATTATTGTAGTGACAAAAATCTTTTTTCCTACTTACGGTTATTTTAAGTAATATTTCACAATATATTATATTTAAAATCAATATTACACAATATATTAAAATAGAAAACAGTTATTTTAAATAATATTTTAAAATATTACTACAGAAACAATAAAAAAAAATGTACTGACCCCAAACTTTTGAACGGTTGCATAAAATCAAATAAGGAACCTAGTTATTTTGCATTGCAGTCGCATGCATCTGCAACAAAATGTTTTCGATGAATAAGAACATGCAGGCTTTTTTATATTTAAACATTTTGTGCCAAGTTTGTTTATTTTATTTAATAAATATATTATTAAATATATTTTTAACTATATTTGAGCAAATCGTCGGGATGGCTTACAAGTATACAGTATATGCATACTGCTATGTATGTGTATTGAAAAGAATTAAGTGCTAAAATGCATTTGAGATGCATTGACTTTGATTTTGACTCACTTACATACAGAATCTTGAATGAATGAATCTTAATGTCTTACTAAAGTGTCACACATCATTACACACATATCAGTCTAGCTTCTACCCAGGCGATTTAGGCACAAGAGAATCGTGACTGAACATAAAGAAGAACACATTCATATTTTGTTGATCTTTTTGGTGCTTATGAACATTTTAAAGTCCTAAAACTGATCCTAAAGGTGTTTCACATCTATCTTTTGTTTTCTATTCTAATATTCAATTGTAAAATTAAGACTTGGATGCAAAACTAGTTCAAATGCAATGAAGTGTATGGGTGTGAGATGCTAAAATACAGGACAAATGTGTCCCTCATTCATCAAATGCAAATCCATCATATGCAATTCTGTTCCTTTAAATACAGGACACTTGTGTATTATTTAGTATGCTTGGCAACCCTAATCGCCGTTAGTTTTAGTTATGGTACAGGTATTAGACGCTATAAGCATGCATGCAACTTCCACATGAGCAAAAATACTTCTGGTGTAGAAAAGGGAGTGTGTGCATGGACTTTCAGAATAAGATTAATCCTCTTACAGCTGACCTTACACCAAAACCCGAAATCGGACACAATAACAAGTCAAATCTGTATCTGCATAGATTCTCCCAAGCTTCTGAAGTCCATTAGCATTGCCACACACGCTAATATTATGCATGCAGCGCCTGCCCCTGAAAAAATCAGATACTGCTTGCAGTAAGAGAAGCAGAATGGAGATAAATTTTGGTCACAGTCTGTGCAATCCAGCTCTGCCGATCCAAATTGAATCCAGTCCACCCATCCATACCAGTGGGTCTGAGCGTGCTCTGTTCGCCCTGCAGGGACGAGGTGGCTTCAGCTCGCTGATAGAGGGGGAAAAAATCAGACTGAATACAGAATGACAGGAGAAAGTGGGAGATGTGCTCTCATCTCGTCTGCCAACACATCAGCGCTCATGTGCTCTAAAGCCGCGGCTCTCAATCTGTGCTACCTGACGTGAATCAATTAATGTAAAATATTATGAAGCATAGATACTTAAATTCAGATTTTTCTTATTTCTAATTTCTGATTGATGTACAAATTAAAATGCGCTTCATCCAGTTTTAAATGCGAAATTTGGCATGCTATTCAGTACACTTCAAAATTTAGTAATTGGCTTCCTTTCAATTTAATTGAGTTAAGTTGGCAACAAGCCACAGCATGTTGATTTGTCATTTGAATTGGCATGAAAGGCAGAGGAATTCAAGAAAGACATTCAAAAAAAAATTGAGGTGAGAATATTAATTAATTAATTAATTACTGACCACAAACATTTATTTAAATGTTTTTTCTTTCTTTTTTTTAAAATAAGAAGACAGTGATGTATTTATTTATTAACATTTTTGCTTGAAAATACAATAAAGTACAACCATGCCTTTCTATGCAAATTAGCATCATTATAGATTGTGTTTTCTTTCTCAAAATTTGTTCATTTACAAAAAGCATGTTCTACCTGCAGCTATTAATTAGTTAAAGGGGTCATATGATGCGATTTCAAGTTTTCCTTTCTCTTTGGAGTGTTACAAGCTGTTGGTGCATAAAGAAGATCTGTAAAGTTGCAAAGACTAAAGTGACGACAGTTTTTTGAACCTAGAAGAGTACAAGGCTAGCTGTGCACAAAGGGTCAATTCCGACTTTGCTATGACAATCTGTGCGAATATTAATGTACTTGTTCATCATTGTGTCAGTGTTTTATTCGCAAGAACAACAAAGTGACGAAACGCGCTGTGTAGAGCAGTTTGTCCGTTTAGGGCTACTGTAGAAACATGGTGGCGACTTCCATGTAAGGGGACCCGCGGTGTATGTAGATATAAATTGCTCAATCTAAGGTAATAAAAACATAACGGTTCATTAAATAAGGTCTTTATACACCTCTGAAAACATAGTTGCGTATATTATATTGCATTTCTGTCAATAGATCGATGTAAATATTACACATGGCACCTTTAACTACATTGTAAAAATGATTTCGAAGGTTGTTGGAGTGCATTTTACAAGAAAATACTATTTCAGTTTTTCTACTTTAAAATGTCATGTTTAATTCAATGTGTTACTTGCCGGTTCTTTGTAAATGTACTAGCACTATAGTGCTTATTAGCATGCATATTACTTATTCGTACTTATAAATGCGAGTCTTGTGAAAGGGCCTTGTGAAAGGGCAATTTCTGAGTGAAAATTGTTTCTACATCAAACTTTTAGTGAATTTTAGTTTGTTTACGTATTTTTACCGGAGGCAGCAATTTTGTAACAGGCCTCCTTTCAATTGAGTAGCGTTCAGCTCCGCTAACAGTGAATGTTCTCATAATTTTGGGTAACGTTCTGTCAAGGTTCTCTCAAAAGTTACGAACAAACATTATTCCAGTAACGCTATTAGAATGTTTGTTCAAGTGATATTGGGAGGAGATAATGATGTGGAAAGTGCTTATTAGCATGCATATTACTTATTCGTACTTATAAAGCACATATTAATGCATTATTGTGCATGACCATATTTAAGATCCCTTAATCCACACCATATCTAAACTTAACAGCTACCTTACTAACTATTAATAAGCAGTAATTAGGAGTTTACTGAGGCAAAAGTCATAGTTAATAGTGAGAATTAGACCCCAAACTAAAGTGTGTTATATTTAGTATACATTTTATATTGTGGTATATTTTGGTATATTTAGTCCAGATATACTGTAAATATAATATAACATTGTGAGAACCACTGCTTAAGATGTTTAGATCAGAAAATCTGTTCCTCTGTTATTATTATTTATTTTTTTTGTAGCTTTATGAAATCAAGATGCAAACATATACAGACATATACAAAGTGTAGTTTACTGAACATTAGAAGAAATTACCACATAAAATAGCTCAAGTTTGGCAGGAATCCGTAGCTCACAAAGAGAAGCATGTTGTAAATGATAAGCACGGAGTAGACAAATGAGAGCATAAGCTGACATTATGTATAATGCAGCGGCTATTTGAGAGAAGGATCAAAGTGTTCTGCTGCAGAAGGTCATCTCATTATCTGTGCTTTCTGTTGCTCGTGGTGACACTAATTTATTAAACTTGTTTGTGTGTGCATGTTGGGGAGGAGGCGTGTGTATATTTAAACTATAACTTGTGTCACATTCTGTGTGTGTTTGGTATGTAGGATCTATTTTTGAGGGGGGGATTTTATCCTTTTTCTGGATAATGAGGTCTGTTTATCTACGTAGAATTTAGAGCAGTGTGCATTTTTTCTATAGGTTATTTTCTGTTCTGATTATCTAACAAAACCCAAAATGACATAAGCCATATTTAGGACTTTTAAACAAAACATGTTTAAAACACATTTCTTTTTTTGAGAACGATCCCAGTACCTATTCAAGGTCTGTCAATTTATCTTACAAAACTGATTTTCCCTGCTAAATTAAAGCAGGAATAAATGGAGAACTAGAAATTCCTCTTAAAATTAAATGAACAAAGAGTCAATAATCAGTTTATTAATTTAAAAATGATTCAGAAATAAATAAACTTTTGAAATTGCCACAAAAGTTCTGTTGATGCGAGTCTTGTGAAAGGGCCTTAATTTTTTTAACACTGTAATATATCAATGAGATATATATCATTAATAAAAAATAAATAAAAATAAACATTTGAAACTGACAAATAAAGATATTTTTAAATTCATATTTAGTGAATGCTAGCCAGCCATATAAATGCAAGGCATATGCAGCATGAACCAATCAGCTTGTGCCAAGTCGTTTAACTCTCTGAATATCATCAGTTACGTTAACACCCCGTCAGAATGCGCCATCTAGAGTTTCATGACTGAACTATATATTTAAATGTAATTAAATATGCAATTTAAATGTTTGTTTATAAATCACTTTAATATATTAATATACCACCTGACAGTTTATTAATTGCTATAAAATATGTATTTTTTCCTTGAAAGCCTACTGTACCGATTGCCTATATATCAAAATGAATCGATATCGAATCGAATTGAATCGAAAGCTTGTGAATCTAAATCGAATCGTGAATTTTTTCTCAATACCCAGCCCTACAAATAGCTTTTCTTTATCCTTTTGTCAATCAAGTTAAAAGATATCATTAAACAGTTTGCATCTGAGCGTAGCTCAAATAAACTTTGTCCTTTTTTCCCCAATTTCAAATGCTTTTTTGCTTTGAATCAAAGTTTGTAGTGTTGTGATTCATCTCAGAGCCGGTTGGCTTGGTTAATGACTTGGAACTCTTTATTAAAGTGTTTTTTGAAGTCCCTCTGGAGAAAATGAAAAATGCTTCACCAGAAGCCAAGCAGCTGAAGCAGTAGGCGGTCACTGTTGTGCTGTTGCTTTGATGAGTGTTTTTAGGTCTGATTCTCAGTCACCTTTGGTTTTAATGATGCAATCTACATCAATGTATGTCAGCCGTATCTCTTTTAATGATGAGCGTGTGTGTGTTTGTATGCGTATTTGGGCTGTTTTTATGGATTAGTATTGATTTCGTCCCTGTTGATGATATCACACTTGTTTATGCACAGCTGCATGTGTTTGTGTGTGGGAGTGGGAGTGGAACAGATTATAACATTACAAAATCTGCTCATCCAAGGGCTGAAACCATTAAACCTGCCATTTAACAGTAATTGACGCCGACTAATCTTAATCATGAAATGGAAAACGAAAATGTACAGATTAATTCCAAGCTTTAATTTGTGTTTGAGTAATGCAGATTTCATGCAAATATACATAAATGAATTTTTGATTTTATGACGTTGTTTCCCTGAAATGATATTGACAAACCATGTGTTTATTACAGAACGTGTAGAGTCTAGTATGTGGCTTTTAATTCAGATTGTTCAAACATTTTGATAAGTCATGAGGTTTTAAGAATAGAACCTGCAGAATTTGATGCCTGTTGGTTTGATATCTTGTTTTCTAATGCAATGCAATTCATAAAGTTCAAAAGTTTGGAATCATTAAGATTTTTTATGGTTCTTCTGCTCACCAAGGCTGCATTTATTTGATCAAAAATACAGTACAAACAGTAATATTGTGAAACATTATTACAATTTAAAATAACAATTTTCTGTTTTAATATATTTTAAAATGTAATTTATTTCTGTGATCAAAGCTGAATTTTCAGCATCATTACTCCAGTCTTCAGTGTCACATGATCCTTCAGAAATCATAATAATATACTCATTAGCTGCTCATATATTATTGGTGCTCAGTTAGTAATAATAGTTCTTCTTATTATCAGTGTCTTTGATGAATAGAAAGTTCAAAAGAACAGCATTTATTGGAAATATAAATCTTTTGTAACATTACAAATGTCTTTAACTGTCACTTTCGATCAATTGAATGTATCCTTTGCTGATTAAAAGTTTTAAATTCTTTAAAAAAAAAATAATGTATCAGTTTCCACAAATAATATTACACTGCAAAATGGTTTTTAACATTAATTATAATAAGAAATGTATCTTGAGCAGCAAATCAGAATGATTTCTGAAGGATCATGTGACACTGAAGACTAGAGTAATGATGCTGAAAATTCAGCTTTGCATCACAGGAATAAATTACATTTTAAAATATGTTCAAAAAGAAAACAAATATTTGATATTGTGGAAAATATTTCACAATGTTACTGTTTTACTGTATTTTTGATATAAAAAAGCAACATTTAAAATTCTTAATTATTCCAAATTTTGACCAGTAGTTTATATTTAAGCAGTGTTGGGGGTAACGCATTACAAGTAACGCGAGTTACGTTATTTGCCAAAAATATAACTTTTTTTATTTTAAAAACGAACAAGCAAGCCCTGTCCAGATTTAAAAAGTAACGCAAAAGTAACGTAATGCATTACTTTCCATAAAAAGTAACTAAGTAACGTAATTAGTTACTTTTTTATGGAGTAACGCAATATTGTAATGCATTACTTTTAAAAGTAACTTTCCCCAACACTGTATTTAAGTGTTATGTGATTTTCTAAATACTTTTTGGTTCAATACTAGATAGAAAATGAAGAGTCCATCTTTGAGTTGCAGTGAGCTGCAGTTTCATGCATCTGTCAGAAATTGAACCGACTTGTGGCAGTCTGTCCACATGTCAAATCTGCCTACTTACCTCCCTGTCACCTGCTAGTCCAACTGAGTAGAGAGAGTACAGCTGGTGCAATCAGGGGATGGATGTCAGAATAACCAGAGATAGATAGAAATGAGAAAAAAGGAAAAGAGTGTTTGCTTATCACTTTCTGTGTAAATTTCTGTTCACAATAGAGAAATGCGGTAACACATTACATACACAAATATATTTGTTTGTGACTAAGAAAAGGCTGTGCAGATAAGATATTTTGAGAGTAAGGAGCTTTTGTGAGCACTTTTCTTGGTTTTTGTCTCATCCTCTAACAGCCCTTGTCTCCTGTCACGCAGGAGGTGTCAAATTCATCAGTGCTGAGTGTGGCGAGCAGCAGCGGGGGTCGACAAGTCTCGCAGCAGGTCTTCCTCCAGGATGAAAGGGTACGGACATTTCCAACAGCCCTGATAACTAATAACTCTCAACTTCACAAGTCCACAAAAAAGTCAGACACTAACAGTAGCGGATCTCACCAACAGGAGCTACGCTGACAATCATACCGCTCTTAATTTATAGCTCTGAATCTCTATAGTGTCTTATTTCGGTTTACTATCTGCTGTGAAATGTCACTGCAACCAGTCAATTGTCAATAATGTGAAAATGTTATTTGGAAGGTGTAGGTTTTAGCAGCATCACATCCACATGAAAACATTTACATTTATGCATTTGGCAGGCGTTTATATCCAGAGTGACTTGCACTGCACTCAAACCCATAACTTTGCCCTCCTTATAATAATCTCAAGGTAAAGGATGCTAAAAGTGATTAGAAATGAGGACAAGGGGAATACATAAAGTTTTGAAGTGACCCTGCAAAAATAGGTGTGAGAGTATAGTCCAGTAGTATCATTCATGGAATATTGATTGTTCAATCGAGTGAGCAGATCAGCGTCTGTTGAGAGAATAAAAATAAAACACTAAAACCCTGAAACTTTGCACTTGATAAGGTTAAAAGTGCTTTTGCCACAAAGGTTCTTGTGATGTCAAGGTCACATTGAAAATTCACAATAATTTTCTGTATTGAAAAATATGAAAATATATAACAAATCAACATTAAAATATCAAAAATGTTATATTGCTAAAATATATTATAAAATTAATACAAAAATATTATATTAAAAAATATTTTACCTCCTTATGTGTGGCTCATCCGATCAGAATTTAGAGTCTGAAATATATATATATATGCATAGAGGAGAAGCAATAATGTACAGTATGTGGAAAATAATGTGTTTTTTTAACCTTAAACCGCATAAACACATTTCATTACACCAAATACTCAAAATAATGTTCTTTTTAGCAGCATCATATGACCCCTTTAAGGCCCTTTCACATGACGTGCATTAGATTAAATGTAAAAATTCTATAATTTACATAATTTTAAGAATAAACTAAATGAAAATAAATGAAACACCTTGTTTATTAATTGACCTTGTAATATAAAAGTCAGTTGAAAAAAAAATAAAATACAAATGCTAAATTTACTGATGGATAAAAATGGCAGATGGCAGAACATTTACAACTTAATTAATAAACAAAATGCATTATATATTAAGTAGCCATGTGGTAATGCATATTTTTGTATAATCTATTGAATGAAATTTTACAAATGAAACATTTTATTGAAAGTTGAAAGTTTGAAACATTGAAAGTTCATGGACACAAACCAAAAGATAAAATTAAACTACTGTGTATGTGAGATATACTCTTATATTAGGGATACCTTATTGTCCCCATTTCCATGTTGAGAGATTTGAAAATGTATTTACTCAGTATAGTATTATAAGCTCAACTGCTAAAGCATGGCACTAACAACAACACCATGTCTCTCCCAAGGAATGAATGCACGTACTGATAAAACAAAATGCTTATGAAAACATCTGCCAAATGCATCAATGTAAATTTGTGCCAGAACTGATCATTTAGATCCTGTGGGTTGCACTCTATTTAATTCTCACATATGCCACTAAATTAAAGTTGTTGTATTTATTTTGCTACATTACAGGCTGCACGTGATCAAATCCCTCATAACCGGGAGGTTATTTCCAGTTACGAGAATCATCTCAATGAAACGGGTAAGTTTACCAGCAGTAATTTATAGATTAGTTCTGTGTCACACAACAACTCATTCTTTGGTCTACAGTGCATTTTGCAGAGGCTCACAGGATGTATTTAATTTTAACTTTTGCTTCCAGAGGAGGAAGAGTACTATCCAAGGCTCTCGACTAAAGAACTGGCACAGCATTTTGAAAAGACTATTGAGGAGGCAGCCCCCAGCAAGAAAATTAAGGTAAGTCCTTTTTAACCTACATATCTATTCTGACACATGAATGTATTATGCTTTAATAGGATTCAGTGCATAAAGAGACTCTGCTTACCATCTTTTTACATGTTTCTATGAGTCCCTCCACTTTCAGCAGCATAGTTTTATTGAGACTTGAGAGCCTGTGTTTATCTCTCAGTGTTCTGACATTGTAATTGTAAATTCACTTTACATCTGATATGAGTTATTTTTGTGTCTTTATTGTGCATCTAAATGACAAAGCAAGTCTTGCTCTCAACAAATTTTTTTTAATTGGTTTTTGCTTGGGAAATTAGTTTACTTGAGTATCAACACTGCATAAGATATTCAGGCTTGTTTTTATAGATTGTGTCTTTAATACGAGTGTATTTTGTTTTTGACAAACATATGAACATACAAACGTATAAACGTATAAACACATTAAAACAGAAAACATGTCTTACTGTCTAATGCAGTTTTGCTTCTCAAGTAAGTTTTCTTGTTTTAGAGATTTTCACATATTTTACTTGGAAAATGTCAAAAAGACTAATTAAAACTCATTAAAAAGACATTTTTGCAGTGTGCTGTAATTTTCAAGTGAAGTACATAATATTGATGGTTTTAGGGAAGTGTATCTAATATATTCATGAAGATGTTTTTAAGTATAGCAATGCATTGGGTTAGATAAACCATTTATTTAGTAAATTGATAACTCTTTCAAATGCAAAGGGCACACATAGTGCTGCGGCTGAGCAGTTACAAAAATCAGATAACTTTTTCTTGTAATTGTGCAAGGTGGTGTTCTTTATTTATTTTATTTTCTGCTCATGCAGAACCTTTTCAGACAAAATAGAAAAAAAAAAAAAAGATTTTTAGCTTCAACCACAAAAAAAAAAAATTTCCCTGGCCTTTTTAAATGCACAATAAGGACACAAAAATACTGAAAAGGCCTTTAAAATAATTTGCCCAGTTTTGGACATTCAGTTAAAAAAAAAAAAAATGTAAGTACTTTTCTGATCCAGCTGAAGTATACAGTAGGTCATTTCAGAGCTCCACTGAATTATGTTCATTATTCTCTCTCTGAAAAAGATTGAACGTGACAAAAGTCGTTCACAGCTGCCATCAGATGTGAGCGCGTCCCATCAAACTGTGAAAAGTGAAATATCAAGAACTCTGAACAGTGTTGCCACAGACAAAGAGGAAGAAGGTGATCCGAGTTCTGAGTTTGCTTTTGATGATGATGATGATGATGATGATGATGATGATGATGACGACGATGATGATCTGGAATATCTGCCACCGCCCCCACCGAACCTACTGGAGGAACCTTCAGATGTTGCTGAATACTTTCCTGAGCCTCCAGTGAAACACACAGTGAACAAACAGCAATACTACAGAGAGAGGGAGCTATTAGAACTGAAACGTCTCTGCAAACACATTCACCCTGATGTCAGAAAAGACCTGGAAAGAGATTTTTACGATGACGAGGACATTGAAGAAGTAGGAGACGTTCAAGAGGCAGCATACCAGTTTGAACACACCGGCAGCAATTCAAACGGAAGCCCGGAACGCAAATATTTGGAGTGGGACGAAATTCTAAGAGGCGAAGTGCAGTCCATGCGCTGGATGTTTGAGAACAAACCCTTGGATTGCATTAAGGATAACTCGGATAACGAAGAGGATAGCAAAAAGATCATTCAGCAGGAAATCATTCCTGGAGGTGACGTTAAGAACAGGGCTTTGATGTTTCAGATGCAGCCCATGGATACACTTGGAATGCAACGTGATTCAGCTAAACAGAGCTATCTAGTGAATGAAGTGGGGAAAAAAGATGTGCGTGCGGCCGCCTGGTTGTTTGAGACAAAGCCGATGGATACTCTAAATAAAATTCACACTGATGATGAGCAAACCAAAGAAGTCATCTTCACACAAGAAGCCACCGAAGGGGATGTTAAGTCTCTAAGGTACATGTTTGAAAACCAAGAAATGGATTCTCTGGGTGACACTGAAACCATGGATGAGAAGCAGCTGCTGAGCCTGAAGTCTGTACTGGAGGAGATCAAGTCAGAAGTGAAGAAAATCATATGGATGTTTGAGACGCAATGCTTGTGTGTAATCAGGGAACACTCCGGTGAGATGGTTTTGATTACTTCTGTCCGCCGAGAGGAGACGGAGAAAGGTGATGTCAAAACATCAAGATGGCTCTTCGAAACGCAGCCTTTGAATGACATTGACATGGACCTTTCTCAGGTCAGGCTGATCTCCAGTATTTCCATGGAAGACAACCAACTAGGTAATGCAAAAAGGGGAAGATGGCTGTTTGAGACAAAGAGGCTTGACTCCATAAATGCCCAGTGGGAGAGACTGCAAAAGCAGCAGAAAGATGAGATTCTTGGGGCGGATATACACAAACACTGCATGGTGTTTGAGACGCAGCCTATGGACACACTTAAAGATGACGCCAACTCCAGATATGTTGCCACAGAGCAGATTATTGGAGGTAACGTTCGCTCTGTGAAACACTTATTTGAAAACGCTCCACCGGATGAACTCAAAGAGCTTCCAAAAGTGGGAAAACTAAATAAAAAAGCAGTGTTTGAAGAAGGAAGAGGTGATGTGAGACACCAAAAATGGGTGTTTGAAAATAAACCTCTGGAGAACATTAAAGATGAGGATGATGAGGTAAACCGACTTAAGAAAACCATAGCATCTGATGAAGAAAGAGGCGATGTGAGAAATCAAAGATGGTTGTTTGAGAACCAACGTTTGGAAGGTATTCAAGAGGAAAAGAGAGAGTTTGTGAAAACAATTGATTCAGAACAAATAGATAGAAGTTACAAGGGTGATGTTCGCAGAAATTGTTGGGTGTTTGAGACGCAACCGATGGATACATTAAAGGATGATTCCAATGCCAGGCCAGTGAGTGCAGAAGAAATTCTAGGAGGTGACGTTCAGTCTGCCAGACACTTTTTTGAGACCGCTCCAAAAGATGAGAGGAAAGAGCTTGCAGAGGTGGGGAAGCTCAAAAGAATGATGACATCTGAGGAGAAAGGAGACGTTCGACACCAGAAGTGGCTGTTTGAGAGCCAGCCGCTGGAGCAGATCAGAGAGGAGAGAAAGGAAATAACAAGAACGGTGAATCTGGAGGAAATAGAAAATGTGGATGTGAGCAATTACAAGCAAATTTTTGAAACATTTGATTTAAGCCAATATGACGAAAGTCAGAAGATTCAAGTTGAGGGTGTCACCACTGGCTCTGTTAGATCAAATAAAGATCTATTTGAGTCCATGCCATTATATGCACTGCAAGACAGCTCAGGGCATTATCACGAGGTCAAAACCGTACGGCGGGAAGAAATCGTCAAAGGAGAAGTCAGAAGCTGTCAATGGGTGTTTGAAACTCGCCCTATTGACCAATTCGATGAGAGCATCACTAAATTCCAAATCATAAAGGGCATAACACAACAAGAGATCGAATCTGGAGATGTCAAGACGGCAAAATGGCTCTTTGAAACCCAGCCTCTCGATGCCATTAAGTATTTTAGCAATATTGAAGATGAGGAGTGTGTTACTAGGGAGACGGCAGAAATAGTCAAAGGTGATGTTAAAACCTGTAAGTGGCTTTTTGAGACCCAACCTATAGACATGCTTTATGAAAGGGAAGAGCTTAAGAGTACAAAAGATTCTGGTGAAGTTCAAAAAGGCGATGTGAAAACATGCACTTGGCTTTTTGAAACTCAAACCCTTGATGCCATACAGGATAACTCAGAGACGGTGTTGCAAACTCGCACTGTGAAACAAGAGGACATTCACGGAAAAGATGTCCGCATGGCACGTTTCCTGTTTGAGACGGAGAACCTGGAGAACATTGCTGGAGGAGAGCGAGAAGCTTTTAAGAGTGTTACTGAGATAGACATACAATCTGGGGACGTGTCTCGGATTAAATACATATTCGAGACCCAATCTTCTGACGTTATGAGCTCAACCTCTGAGGCTTTCATGAGACAGCTGAGGAGTGCTCAAGCTGAGGATATTCAGAAAGGAAATGTTGGAAACTGCAGATGGCTATTTGAAAACCAACCCATAGATAAAATCTCAGAGACCCCCGGTGAGCTAAAAGGGGCTCACATGATACAAGATGTTCAGGGAGGCAATGTGGATAAAGGCAGATTAATTTTTGAGACCTACACGTTAGATGAGATTCAAGATGTGTCCTCTGAGGCCGAAATGAGAAAGCTGCAGAAAGTCATCAGAGAGGATGAGGAAAAAGGAGATGTGAAAACATACGCCATGATGTTTGAGACTCAGCCTCTCTATGCCATCCAAGACAAAGAAGGCCATTGTCATGAAGTGACCACACTTACAAAAGAAGAAATACAAAGAGGTGATGTAGTGGGAGCCCACTGGCTGTTTGAAACAAAGCCTTTGGACTCAATTAGAGAGACGGATGAGGTCTATCTTTTAAAAGCCGTTACAGAGGAAGATATCCTAAAAGGTGATGTCAGCTCAGCAAGATGGAGGTTTGAAACCCAGCCCCTTGATATGATTGCAGAAGATGCCAAAATATCAATCAAAATGGTCGAGGACATTCAGGGAGGGGATGTAAAGACAAACAAGCAGCATTTTGAATCTGATGCTTTGTCTCAAAAGTTGGTGCATACTGTCAGCATGAGTGAGATTCATAAAGGGGATGTTAGGACAGCAAAATGGATGTTTGAAACTCACACAATTGATCAGATACATGCTGAAAAGTCAGAAGATGAGATGAAAACTGTTGTTATGGAGGAACAGCTAAAGGGGGATGTCAAACAGTCTGTGTGGCTATTTGAGAAGAATCCTCTTGATCATATCAACGAAAGTGATGAAAGTAAAAAGGTAATTTGTGAAGAAATCCCCAAAGCAGATATCAAAACCACAACGTGGCTTTTTGAAACTACGCCGTTCATTGAATTTAAAGAGAGCAGCTTGGAGAAGACAGAAATCATTGGTAAAAGTGTTAAAGCCACCCTCGACGAGCTGTTCACCCAAAGAATGGTAGACAACAAAGGTATCATCATCGAGGCAGATGAAATTGGAGACGTCCACATGGCTAAGTACAACCTCATGAATAAAGAAGCTCCCCAGATCCAAAGAGAAGAAATCATTAAAGGAGATCTGCAAAACATCATGATGAACCTCCTCAACAGACAGGACAAAACCGAGAGGGGAATCCTGATAAATGCAGAGGAGAGGGGAGACATCAGTGGCACCGTACAACAGCTGCTCCAAGAGCACAGCAGCACCTCTGTGGAGAAAGAGGAGATAATAAGAGGTGACATTCAGGAAGCCATAAACAACTTGTTGAAAGAGGAGAGCACTGGCAAACAGGGCATTCTCATTCAAGAAGACGAAAAGGGAGATGTTCGAATGACGATCTACTCTTTATTCAATTCTCATGAGGAATCAAGCAGTCTGAAAGAAAATATAGTTGGAGGTAATGTGAAAGGGTGCCTAGAGAGACTTTGCAATCCAGACACAGAGGAGATTGTGAGAATTAAAGTGGATGAAGCAGAGAGGGGAAAGGTGAGCTTTTATTCTACATGCATTGAGTCAGGTGCACTGGATTACCTCAAAAAGTTGCAGGTAGAGCCAGATGAGGCTGACCCGGGTGAAATTGAAAAAGAGGAAATCATCTGTGGTGATATTAAGGGAATGAAACTCAGTCTGACACGTAATCAAGCTCAAATCGGTCGTCTGGTGGACAGGGAAGATATAGTCCCAGGCTATGTTCATAACACAGTTAAGGTTTTCATGACCGTGCCTCCAGTCTCATTTGAACATTTACAGAGAGAAGAGATTGTGAGAGGAGACCTGCAAGCAGCGATGAATTCACTAACACAGTCTGTAAACCAGACGGTTGTTTTGGAGAAAGAAGAAGTAATTCGAGCTGATTTACCTACAACCCTGAGGTCTCTAGAGGAGGCCCAAAATCAGCCAAGAGAGGTGGAAAAGCCCGAAATCATTACTGGTAACATCAAAGGAGCGCTGAAATCACTAAAAGACTCTGCTTCAACCAAGGTGGAAATTGTCATAGAAGATTTAATGCCAGGTGACATCAAAGGAACGTTGAAATCACTGGAGGAGGCCAAACATGCAGTGAGAGAGGTGGAGAAGGAGGTGATTGTAAAGGGTGACATTCACACAGCAATACTGAGTCTACAAGAAGCGTCAAATGAGGGAAAGGTTTACCAGCAGGAGATTGGTGTCCAGGGAGATGTGAAAGGCAAGATTCAGCTCTTACTTGAGCCTCCTCCATCTCCCAGAATGCAACGCAGGGCGAGCACAGAGGGTGACGTGAAGCTTTCCATAAAATCACTCTATGACACCCAAGAGCAAGTGCAATCAGGGAAAGAAGAAGTGATAAAAGGAGATGTTAAGGGCACAATAAAATCCTTAATGGAAACAGCACAGAGAGCTAGCCCAACGATTCCCCGAAGGCAGCCGATAAGAAAGGTCAAAGTTCCTGCCAAGACCCCATCTCCATCAGTGAAAGACATCCCGGCACAGAAGCCCATCCCTGCCGTTAAAAACCTGGATATGAGCACTGAATCAAAGAGAAGCGCTCACATGCAATCAATGCAAAACAGATACGCATCTCAAGAGAGCACTACAATCACCAATCACACCACAGCATGCAGCCAGGAGACAAAGACCACAGTGCTGGAGCACAAAACAATTGTTCAAACACATGGCATCAAAACATTGAAAACTGAATTCCGTAACCTCAAAAAAAGTGGCTGTAAGGATTTGATCATACTGGATAAAAGAAAACAGCAGGACATCTGTATGCCACCTCCACCACCTGACCCTGAGCCCCCTCTGCCTCCCCCTCCAACAATGCCTCCGGATTATGATAGCATCTCCTTCCCCACTTCTCCTCTGAGCATTAGGGGTGATCATGATCTTCCCCCTCCCCCTCCCCCTCCTCCTCCATGTGATCCATCCAAGACAGAACTCGACCTTTTACCTCCTCCCCCAACCCCACCACCTCCTCCTCTTGCTACACCCACAGCTGAGCTAGAACTCCTCCCTCCACCTCCCACAGAACAGGAGCTAGACCTCCTTCCGCTGCCCAACATAACACCATCCAAACCCACTAAAATGTCTGTCAAACCCGTCAAAGCACCAACATTGTGCAAAGTACCCAAGCTTGAGCCAGCGATTTCATTTGAGAAAATGGATGTGCAGGCTGCACAAGAGACCAAGAGTAGAAAAAATGTCACCACATCATCAGTTAAGTGTACTGTGATATCCTCCGAAATTCAGTCTGCATTTACAAAACAGCCACCTGAGTCTCCACGGCCTCCCAAGAAAGTTTTCACTCCTTTGACGCTCATCCCACCCTCCTCTCCTCCTCCGCCATGCAAATCCCCGGTGAGCAAATTCAAAACCCCATTAATACAAGCCGAACAGAAGTACAGACAGCAGAGGGAGGAAAGCTGCACGCCACCTCCACCGCGCTCCCCGGCCTTTGAAATCTGCATGCACGAGTCAGTCAGTTCAGCCCTTGAAATGCTTTCTTCAGAGAGCACAGGCACAGTGCAATCAGAGGCAAGCATATCATTTGATTTCACTCAAGAGAGAACTCAAAAGAGTGTGACCAAATCCGAATCAGCCACAGACTCATATGATTCATCCAAGCACACAGCTCTCTCAAACGCTCCTCCAAGCAAGGCTTTGATCGCTGCCACAAATGAGAAATCTCCTCCAGAATCTTCTGTTATTTCCTCCGTTAAACAGAACATTATCTCTAATCAGTCATCACAGGGATCTTCGGGTCAGCAGCAGACCACCTCCACTTCAACTAAAAAGAAAAATAAGGGATCCGTGACGACCAGTATACAACAGGTGACGAGGACGGTTATTAAAAACACAACCAAAGAAGAAATAAAGGCCTCTGTTAAAACAGACAAACCTCAAAGTGTCTCTAAAACTGAATCCGAGAATGTTAAAAAAGATGTGAGCAGCATATCTTTATCTGAAGACAAAACAAAAGAGGAAAGCTCTTCAAAGAAAAATCGAGAAAAAAACTCCCCTGATCGATCCAAACCAAACAAAGAGAGTCAAATTAAGGATGCTGAGCAGAAGCAACAAAAGGTCGACAGTCAAAAGGCAAAGAAAGTTAGTAAGAGCGCTAAACTGGAAAGCAAGGAGAAAGCCACAGTGGAGCAGGAGAATGTCCAGGTGAAAGAAAGCAGAGAAAAAAGCCCCACAGAAACAGAGAATAAAGTAGAGAAAGAGGCCAAAGAGAAACCTGTAGAGGGGCCTCCTGCCACTCCGAAAAAGAAAAGGAGGAGCAAGAATAAGAAAGACAGAGAAGCCGCTCAAAGCAACAACGGCACACCCATCTCGCCCACGGAGGCCACGCCTGCTGAGCCTAAGTGGCCAGTCCTGACATCTGATAAAAAACAAGAAGAAATCACGGTTGTGCAAACACAGCACACCATTCATGCGGGACACACTGAGGTGTACAAGGAGGTCATCAAAACTGAAAGTACAGTCCAACAGCAGAGTTTCCAGGAGGAGGGCGCGACTGTAAAACTTCAAAAGCAGGCCAGTGGAAGCCAGCAGATTCCTGAGGAATCAAAAGATGAAAGCAGAAATGTTCCAATAAAAATGACAGGCAAATCTGCACAAAAGGAACCTGCTGAGTCCTCAGCAGAGAGCTCCGGCACATCTCTAAGACAAGCCGAAGCGCAGAAGATGTTGTCTCGTATCTCAGAGTTACAGGGGGTTGGAGGAAAAATGGACCCTAAGTCTGTGAAGACGCTGCTCAATGAAATGCCCGCCTGGCTTCTGGGGCCAGAAGAGAAGAGTGATTTGGAAGGGGCAGCTGTCGAACACAACGAACATAAGCTCAAAGAAATTCTCGCTTATGCTAAAAACCTCATTCAAGCAAAGCTAATTCACGTTGTTGGCACAATTGAAAAGCATGAATGTGAGGCCACCTCTGAAAAATTAGTCTCTAGTGGAGCCATACAAAGAATTTCAAAGATTTCCATTGGTTCTACAAAGTGTGAAACACAGAAGGTGGTCAAAGAGAAGACGAAGACAACGTGCAAGAGCCGAAAGCAACAAATGAGCAGCGTTACAACTCTTGGCCCCAGAGCTCCATCTCCATTGTTACGGATGCGCTCTCCCTCACCTACATTCATCACCATCGAGTCCACAAGGAGAACCGACTCGCCACAGAGAGCAGCACCCTTGCCTTCCCCAACGCCACCGACACCTCCTCCACGCAGATCTGAGACGGCAAGCTCTCGCTTAAGCAGGGCCTCCCCTTCACCCTCAAGCCGTGCAGATAGTCTGACGCGACTCAGAAATGTCACAGCTACGCTCTCCCGTGGTGCCTCGCCTGATCCGGTGCCTCACGTGGTGCCGGTCACAGGAAAGAAGTCCGAAATTGTGGAATCTCCCGCCACGTTCCAATGGCAGATCAAAATTGATTCTAAACCTGCTGAAGAGCAGAAGGTTGAAGAGGAGACTCTTGGGTCTTCTGAAACGCAAGTGGTGACCGTTGAAGTGAATAACGCTAACGTAAGTGGAGATGCCATTAATATTCCAGAGTGTTTAGGCCCCAACACGGAGGATGCAGAGCCTGAAAGTGCAGTAAAAGATAAGGAAAATCTCGCAAAGGTTGACCTGTCTGGACTAGCCAAGACAATTGAGACGTCAGAAGAGAAAGTTGGTATTAGAAAAGACCCAATTGACAATACAGAGAAGCCTGGCAGGGAAACTGACGACCTGGAGTTTGATACGGAGAAGAAAGCAAGACAACAAGAGGATATGGCTGCTTTCAACTTGAAGAATATTAAAAATGTTTTTGAAATGAGTGAGCAAAGTTCCCCCATCAAAGAGCTACAAAACAAACAGGAGGAACAGGAGTCAAGAGTGAGTGAAATTGCTTCTGAAGGTTCAAAGCCTGAGCTTCCTCCTGAGAGGGAACAATGCTCCCAGCTGAGCTCCCCTCTGCTTGTGCGCAAAGATGTGAAAGTAGACAAGTCTATCGATCCAACAGGCTTTTCAGAGACCGAAACAGTCACTGAACATTATTCTTCTGTTGATGAGTTCGGCACTAAAATTATTGGATCAAGAAGCACCACAATGGTTTCCACGCACACTCAAAGTGTTGCGACGCAACAGGTGCCGTTTTCCTATGCTGATGCTGTGAAGAAAAAGACGTCAGAGGTAAAGGTGTCACCTGAGGCCTCTGCAGAGGAACTGATGAAGAACTTCCATAAAACGTGGACAGAAAGTGAGAGTGTGTTCAAAAGCTTAGGTGTCACAGGTGAGAGAGCCAAGCCGCCTGCTTGTGCATCAAACCGAGACTGCTGTGCTGGGTAAATATGCCTGCAGTGCATGATGGGAATGAAATTTAACAGCAAGCTACTTGCAAAACTCCTGAGGTACATTACCGGGTCAATCTGTGTGTTTCTAACTTATGTCTTTCCCCAGGTGACAAGTCCACATTTAGATGAGTAAACGTGTATGTGAATGTGAACAGTGAATGTGAATGTGAACAATTGTTTCACTGAATGTGAATGTGACAGTTATTTGCATGTTAATAGCTGAACATTTAACTTGAGTTTAAAGGAGTTTGAAGTTTGTTTTCAATTAAGTTTGAGTTTATCTAAATAGGTGTCCTTTATTTTTTTTCCCTCTAATTAATTAATTAGTTTGTTTGTTTGTTTATTTATTTATTTATTGAATATCATGCATACATTTGTTCATACTATCTGATATATAACTAAAATAGATGTCCTTAATTTTTTCACCCTTTTTTTTAAAAACTTTTTTTTGTTTTTTTGTTTATTTATATTTGCTGTATTATTATTATTATTATTATTATTATTATTATCTTATTTTATTTATATTTATTTATTGATATAATTGTATTTTTTGGAATACCACACATCTACCACATATCACTGAAATGAGTGTCCTGAGAAATCACAGAGTCTGGGGAGCAGCCTACACTGTTTTTTAGCCAGTCAGAACTGCTTTCTGCTTAATCTCACTTGCAGCACCATCACAGTTTCAGAAGGACAGTTTATCAGCTTAGAATTTCAAATATCTCAATAACACTGAGTGCTTTCTCCATAATTGCCATTCATCTCTGTCTCGTTTGCATTTGAGAGTGCTGCAAGAATCAAATGTACTTTAAAAGCAAAATGTTTTAGCGATTGATTCAGAACACTGAACGAAGGAAAACAAAGCCTGATTTTTGTTTCTCTGTGTGACCTGAGAAACAGCAACTTGTAGCTTTTATGTTTGTTTGTTTGTTTTTCGAGACTGTCTGTGAGTTTGCAGGATTATTTCATTTCCCAAAATAACTCCACTAATTATAACCCAATTGTTATTCAGACTTCTATACACTCAGATGAGGGGGGAGGGGGGAATAGAAGGCTAGATTAAAAACAAATGGTAACCCAGCATTGGGTGCCTATTGAACAGTATGCATGTTTTACTAAACTAACCTAGCAAGGTGGGTTACCTAAAAACACTATGAAAATGGTTTAATAAAATGAGCAATTAAAGAAATTTTGCAAATAACCCAGCTTTTTTAGAGTGTAAAGAATCAAATTTTATTTAGATTAAACTATTCATTTTGTCATATTCATGTTAAAGACCTCAGGTGTCATTCTTTATCTCCAGATTTGAGAAGTATTAATGCTTTGATGTATTATTGTGTCTGAACATGTCTTTCACTAATACTGTTGTTAACAAACTTGCCAATAACCTTACATTGCAGTAGTGGATGTTGTTCGATGTGATTTGCCTGCATTGCCCAGATGGAGGACTGAGTGTTTGGCAAAGTGATGCGTGGGAATAACTGAATTGACTAAAACTTCTTTTGCCATCTTGCCAGATTCGAGTACCAAAGTCGGAGATGTGTGCAGTGTGCAAGAAGAGGGTTTACCCCATGGAAGGCCTGATAGCCGACAAAAAGAAGTTCCATAAATCCTGTTTTTTCTGTGAGCACTGCAATAACAAATTGAGGTATGTCATCAAATATTGTAATATGATATTTGATAAATATTGCTTATACTTAGGAGTTTCAGTCAAAAATGAAAATTTGCTCAAAATGTACTCATCCTCAGGCCATCCAAGATGTAGATGAGTTTGTTTCTTCATCGGAACAGATTTGGAGAAATGTAGCATTACATTACTTGCTCACCAAATGGATGCTCTGCAGTGAATGGGTGCCGTCAGAATGAGAGTCCAAACAGTTGATAAAAACATCACAATAATCCACACCACTCCAGTCCATCAGTTAATGTCGTGTGAAGCAAAAAGCTGCATGTTTGTAAGAAACAAACCCATCATTAAGAGATTTTTAACTACAAACCGTTACTTCTGGTTAAAATATGAGCCAATAATCCATACAAATTCTTCCTCCAGTGAAAAAGTCCATCCCCTGTTTTCCTCTCACATCAAAATCTACCAGTATATTTGTTTAGAACTAATAGTGCTTGATCTGTGCATTTCTCTCATGATTCAGACGAGATTATCTTTTTACTGGAGAAAACAATATTATGGATTGAGGACTCGTATTTTAGCTGGAAGCAACATTTTGAAGTCAGATGTCTTAATGATGGATTTGTTTCTTACAAACATGCAGCTTTTCACTTCACAAGATGTTAACTGATGGACTGGAGTGGTGTGGATTACTTGTGGATTATTGTGATGTTTTTATCAGCTGTTTGGACTCTCATTCTGACGGCACCCATTCACTGCAGAGGATCCATTGCTGAGCAAGTGAAGACATTCCCATGAAGAAATAAACTTATCCACATCTTGGATGGCCTGAGGGTGAGGCCATCCAAAATTTCAGCATATTTTCATTTTTGGGTGAATTATTCTTTAAAGTAATCAGATTTTCACCTGTTGCACGATGATAAAAATTCCATAGATTCCTATAGATGGACCCGAGTCATATCTACCCTAGCAACAGAACACCCTAGCATTGTTGTGACGAGTTTCTAGTGTGTATTGTTGTGTTTAAAAAGGAGCATAAACAGACAATTTATCATATTTAGCATTAACATAAATATTCTAGTACGTCTAACAATGCAAGTATTCCAACATAATCAATTCTAAATTATTTTTTTTTGCATAGAGTACCATTATTTGCAACTCTAAGATAAAGTATCCTGCATAAAACCATTCAAATGGAAAGCTTGCAGTGCAGTTCTCATTTACAAACTGTGTGAATGCAGACACCTCTATATATTTTCTGAAATATATGAATTATGAAACTTCTTGTCTGACAGCCTTGGAAACTTTGTCTCTCTCCATGGACATTTATACTGCCATCCACATTATAAACAGTGTGTATTGTTGTGTTTAAAAAGGAGCATAAACAGACAATTTATCATATTTAGCATTAACATAAATATTCTAGTACGTCTAACAATGCAAGTATTCCAACATAATCAATTCTAAATTATTTTTTTTTGCATAGAGTACCATTATTTGCAACTCTAAGATAAAGTATCCTGCATAAAACCATTCAAATGGAAAGCTTGCAGTGCAGTTCTCATTTACAAACTGTGTGAATGCAGACAGCTCTATATATTTTCTGTGATTTATGAATTATGAAACTTCTTGTCTGACAGCCTTGGAAACTTTGTCTCTCTCCATGGACATTTATACTGCCATCCACATTATAAACAACTCTTCAAGTCTAAAGGGAATTTCGAGGATGGATTTGGACAAGGGTTGCAAAGGGAATTACTGGGCGTTCGGGATGCAGGGAATACAGACCATGACGCATCGGATTGGAGATATTCACTTTCACAAAGTAGCATGTGCTCGCTGTCAGACGTGTTTGAAAAAGAAGCAAATAAACCCGATCAGAGCCCTAACAAAATTTCTGTAGCGTGGCCTCCGCAAACAGCCTCTCCAAAAACGACATTCTCTTTGGATCAGGATGTGAAATTGGTGAAACCCGTTTGGCCCCCAAAGAGCGAAACTTCAAAGTCTCCTAAGTACCAGCGTCGGAAAGCAACTCAGCGGAGCACACTTTAGGAGGAGTGCAACACGGCCTCAGGGCCGGCGGTGAAAGAGGAACGGGGAGAGCAAGGGAGCCATCTCATCGATCAGCGACACACAAAGCATGTCACAACAGCATGAAGTGTTGTGGGAGCTTTAGAAACACGAGGACACATCACGATGATGAAGAGCTTCGAATGCAGGGTGAAAATCTCGCCGTCAGACGGGTGAGGAAAGGTGGAGAGAGAGACGGTGGAGGTGAAAAGGTAACAGGAAGTTGATAAGGATTTTGGGAAATGATAAATATGTTGCGTATATATAAAGTAGGCGCAGGTTCAGACAGTTTGTGTGTTATGTTGAAAGAAAGAACTGAAAGAAAGTGAAATTATGAAGAAACAGAAATCAATAAAAAAAATAAAACAAGGTTATATTTTACTCCATGATCGAAAGGTAGAAATATGAACTTACATTTTGCATAAAGAAAATAAAGCCTATTTTCATGACAGTGAACATTTTTTAATTGTTTGTTAATTAAATTAAAAAAAAATTAGAAATTTGAATTTTTTAAGTCAATTCTGTTCTTTTGAACTTTCTATTCATCAAATAATAATAATAATAAATGTTTCCGCAAAATATTAAGCACCAAAAAATGTTTTGAACATTGATAATAATAGAAAGAACTAGTGCTGGGCGTTATGACCAAAAATTTATATCACGGTATTTTTCAAAATTATACCGGTTTCACGGTACATGACGGTATATTTTTTTCATGCATGACCGGGTGTTAACCATATTTTCTACTGATTGGGAGAGGAAATACTGCAGTATATTGAGTAGCAAATAAACCTGATCAAAGCCCTAACAAAATTTCTGTAGTGTGGCCTCCGCAAACAGCCTCTCCGAAAAAGACGTTGTCTCTGGATCAGGATGTGAAATTAGTCAAACCCGTTTGGCCCCCAAAGAGCGAAACTTCAAAGTCTCCTAAGTACCAGCGTCGGAAAGCAACTCAGCGGAGCACACTTTAGGAGGAGTGCAACACGGCCTCAGGGCCGGCGGTGAAAGAGGAACGGGGAGAGCGAGGGAGCCATCTCATCGATCAGCGACACACAAAGCATGTCACAACAGCATGAAGTGTTGTGGGAGCTTTAGAAACACGAGGACACATCACGATGATGAAGAGCTTCGAATGCAGGGTGAAAATCTCGCCGTCAGACGGGTGAGGAAAGGTGGAGAGAGAGACGGTGGAGGTGAAAAGGTAACAGGAAGTTGATAAGGATTTTGGGAAATGATAAATATGTTGCGTATATATAAAGTAGGCGCAGGTTCAGACAGTTTGTGTGTTATGTTGAAAGAAAGAACTGAAAGAAAGTGAAATTATGAAGAAACAGAAATCAATAAAAAAAATAAAACAAGGTTATATTTTACTCCATGATCGAAAGGTAGAAATATGAACTTACATTTTGCATAAAGAAAATAAAGCCTATTTTCATGACAGTGAACATTTTTTAATTGTTTGTTAATTAAATTAAAAAAAAATTAGAAATTTTAATTTTTTTAAGTCAATTCTGTTCTTTTGAACTTTCTATTCATCAAATAATAATAATAATAAATGTTTCCGCAAAATATTAAGCACCAACACCGGGATTGCGGTATTAAATAAATTCATATCATAACAAAAATAAACACCGGTATTCGGTATGAACCGGTATACCGCCCAGCACTAGAAAGAACCATTATTAATTTCTGAGCACCAGTAATAATCTAGCAGCAAACCAGCATATTTTAATTATATATATATATATATATATATGGTCTATTATAGTAAGATATATATATTATTTGCTTGGCGTGCTTAATAATCATTCAAATCACAATGCAAATAAACTTATTGATTCTAAAAACAGGCTTTATGCAGGATATAATTTATTTGTTTGTATTTTTATTTTATTTTATTTATTTATTTAGTTTTTTTTTTTGTGTGTGGTTAGAATATGACCTGGTCATGATTTCATGATTAACATGAAGTTGCTGGACATTTTTTAGAAAGTCTATTAAAATGTTATATTTGCAATGTACAAGTTCAAAATTGTAATAAAAAATAGCTGATATTCAACTTTGGGGTGCCAAATATGAGGGTCTATTTTTTGCAAACTCTATATTCTAAAGCTTCTGTATTTCTGTACACTTTACTAATCTGAAAATTATGCAAAACATTTCAGTTCTGTTTAGGATATCTATTTGAAATTACTCACAGCATTTTCTGCAGTGCATTTTCTGTGTCCATGGAGAGAAGACAAATTTATCACTAAATTGACCTCTTTAGATTTGCATATATTTTTGCATTCTTTATAAGGTTATACTGTATCCTGGGGATTCTTTCCACATTTCAATCTTTTTTTTATTATTATTATTATTTTTTTTACTTCTTCCTGTGCAGCACCTGGAGTGCTGTGTGGGAGGAAGATGAACAAAACACACATTTGTAAATCTCTTGTCTTGTTTATAATAGAAGTGTATTTCCTTCTCTCTCTAAACAGAAAATATTGTGTGAGGAAAATTATCTTTTTTGAGATGTCTTCTATGATTTGTACTGGACAATCCCTGATCATTAAATTAAGTTGGGCTGGTTCACAAAAAGAGCTTGCTAATTTATTGATGGACTTACAATAAGGAAGTCTTGATTTCACAGTTTATGCATTCAGGTTAATTTCTTCATTTTATATGAATGAGTAAATAAAAAATTCTTTACTCGTGTGGTTTAAAACACGCATGCTGTTCATATTTCTTAAAAATGGCTTGTTTTGTTGTGTTGAGAGTTTGCACTATAGTGCATTGAGGCTATTTTTTATTGTTTAGCACAGCAGTACAGTGTACTGTTATATTTGAAAACACTTTTCATCGAGCATAACCTTACTCTTCTAAACATCATCGAGAGACTTTTGAAGTAAACGGTACTGACACGTAATCACATGAACTGCTGGTCATTTCAACTGCACTTCAGCTGTTACTGTGCTTTAACTGGAATCCCTTAGCATCACTCACAGTGAGAATTTCAAGGTGTAGTTTTTAAGCAAACCTGTAAGACTGTTGTAAATCAATAGCTCTTGCTGTACAGTCGCCTTAGAGAGAAGTCTTAGATTGATGGAAGCTGGAACACTCTTTTTTACAGCAGCTGCAGCTTCAAGACCTCAAAATACACTCATCAGCGCCAGCAGGGCGTTATCTTATTTGTATTGAGAACAAACGAGTAAAATAGAACATACATTAGCATTCAGTTATTTCTTTAAAGAAGTGAATATGTTTCGTCAGCAAGGATGCATTAAGTTGATCAGAAGTGACAGTAAAGCATAATAATGTTGCAAAAGATTCCTTTTTCTATAAAAAGTATTTTTTAGTATTTTTAAAATACAAAAATACAGTAGTTTATTTTGATACTTGGTGTGGCTGCTGTATTTTGTAGTTTATTTTGATACACTTAAAATTAAGGTATTTGGTATTTTATTTTCAAATACATTTTGATGTATCTTTACCCATCCCTGGGTCCACTCTCTTCCATAGTTCGATGACTGTAGTGGGTTTCTTAGCCATAACTTTGTCCCAAGGATTTTCCAGAGATTTTCAGTTGGGTTTAGATCAGGACTCTGGGCCGGTCATTTCATTATTTCAGTGTTCTTGGCTTCAAGGAACTGCTTTACCCGTTTTGCAGTGTGACGAGGACATTGTCTTTGGCTGATTGGGAGATGCTTGCAGGGAAGGAACCGCATCTTGCT
>NW_015641598.1:0-4836 GCF_001515625.1 Sinocyclocheilus rhinocerous | reverse complement strand
GCTTCAAGGAACTGCTTTACCCGTTTTGCAGTGTGACGAGGACATTGTCTTGCATGAAAATTGCAGGCTGATTGGGAGATGCTTGCAGGGAAGGAACCGCATGTTGCTGAAGGAGGTTCTGATCAACATTTGCATTCAGCTGCCATGTATCTGTATAAGAGACCCAACTCCTGCTGCACAAAACATCCCCCAAACCATCACACTTCCTCCTCCACTTTTCACTGACTACTTTACGGACTCAGGCTTTAGTCTTTCCCCAGTTTGACAACGAACAAAATGTTTCCCATCAGACCCAAATAAATGAAACTTGCTGTCATCACTAAAGTGAACTTTGGACCAGTTCTTGTCTCTCCACACAACATGCTCCTCAGCAAAGGTGAGCTTAGCCTTTTTATTCTTTCTGCTGATGAGAGGCTTGGTCACTGCAGAGTGTGCTTTCTGTCCGAGACAGATCCATACCCTGTTCATCGCTGAACTGGCAAGCAATTCCAGCTGCAGTGTTGAACCGATTCCCCATTGAGAGTCACTGCATTATCCTGTCCTCTCGTGCATTCATCTTACGTGGACGACCAGCCTTTTTGGGGGATTTGAATAAATTAGTGTCATTGTAAAGCTGGAATATTCTTGAAATCCCAGATTTAGAATGACCAGCTTCTCTTGCAGTGGCTGAAAGGGTCGTCTCTTTGGCCTTCATCTGGACCACCTCCTGTTGCAGGGTTTCAGTCACCTTAGAGCAGTTCGCCGTCTTGCAATCTCAGTGAAAATTGGAGGAATACTGCCAGTTAAATAGGGTCTGTCATATAATTAAGGAAAGGGGCACCAGGTGCCAGATTAACACCAATAATTGGAGGAATCTGTAAGTGTTCTTTAATTTTGATCAGAGTTCTTTTTCAAATATCTCATTGAAGTTTTTTATACTGTCAGAATACAATTAATTTATGAAATACTGTATGCTTAAAAACTGCCCTTCTACTCCTGTTAGGATATCTTCAAATAGGACTAAGCAGTGATCTTGAATTTTAGGAAATTGTAGGTTGTTCTCTAATTTTGATATCCACTATAACTGTTTCCTTGAAAATATTAAGCAGCACAACTGTTTTCAACATTGATAATAATCAGAAATGTTTCTTGAGTAGCAAATCAGCATATTAGAATGATTTCTGAAGGACCATGTGACACTGAAGACTGGAGTAATGATGCTGAAAATTCAGTTTTGATCACAGGAATAAATTACACTTTGAAAATATAGTACACTAGAAAAAGTTATTTTATATTGTAATTATATTTCTCAGTTTTAGTATTTTTCCTGTAATTTTGATCAAATAAATGCAGCCTTGGTTAGCAATAAGAGACTTCTTTCAAAACAACATAAAATTCCAAAACTTTTGAATGTCAGTGTAGGAAATAGCCTACTAGAAATTATGTTGGACTTTACCTTTTACACTTTTAAAAAGTATCAACTTTTATTAGACCTGCTTTGTAAGTTCAGACAATATCATTCTCCCTCTCACACCATTTTAATATTAACGGTCATTATACAAAAATATTTGACTGCAGAATGTTGCAAGTGGTCAATCAGAAACAAGTATTGCAAAGATCCATGCAATTTTATTTAATAATAAAAAAAATAATTTCATGAAATTACGCCATTAATCATTTTCTGATTAGAATTATAAAATATAATAGTTCTATTTAGCATATTTCTGGCATTTTTTCTGACAATAGTTTTATATTGCATGCTGCATTAGCACATACATTACCTATAGATCCAAAGAAACCTACAGTATATTTAGATCTAGAACTGTCATGTCGAGTGAAATACTTTCCCTTTAAAAATGAATGAATTCTGGAAGAGCTGAACATGTTTCACAAGCTCTTGGTCTGAATTATCTATGGTTTCTCACTGATGTGGGTGTGTCATGTTTTCGCCTTAAATGTGATGCATGTATTAGTTCTCCATACTTCTCAGGGCTCTCTACAGAGTGTTTATACAATCCAGCAGTCCATCTACTGTAGATGTCAGAAACCATCACTAGATCGTTTATTTTTAGATCATCTCAATTACTAAGCTCTCATATTTAGGCGACTGTAGCAAGTGGTTTAATGCTGTGAAATCATTTGGCCTCTCGTCTCAGTAGGGTGTGAGCTAATCTGAGCCATTCATCCGACACGAGTGGAAAAAGCCAAAGAAAAGAGAAAGAAAGACGGAAAGCTTCACTCTTCAGCTTCCCTTTGTGTTTAGAGTTAGTTACTCTCATCTCGCACACACTTGTCTGGCTGGATAAATATGATGCGTCTGTCTGTCTTTGTGCTTTCATAAAACCTCCAAGAGCACATGAATCATTGAGCAAAGCCCATCTTCCACAGAGACGCTGTCAGACGATACAGAGAGCAGGATGGAGCTCACCTTTCTTACCCAGGTACCTCAGACTGTTTTATTTAAATAACTTTAAAGAAATAGTTCACGCACAAGATGAAACTGCATTACAATTTATTCATCCTCATATCCGTTTTCATGTCAATTTTATAAAAATGTCCTGGTCACTTTTCACATGCATTTACAGGAGTTTCAGGCTTCACAAATTATTTAAAAGAATCAGAAAAGATGTCCATTTCAGCCTTGCACCAGTATAGTCTTATGCAGGATAATTATAGTAAACTATAAAAGAAAAGAAAATGTAAAAATAATGATGATAATAATAATAATAAACATTAACTGTTAAGTGAAATAAAATCAATTATTACAAACAAATTGCCAAGGCAACTTTTCTCATTTTTATTTAGTTTAAGTTGGTGTACTAAAATAAGTAAAACAAAAAAAATGTATAAGACTATACAGACAAAACATTAAAATAAAAAAAATAAATAAAAAATGACAAAAATGTAAATAAGTAAAATAAATATTCAAAATATAAACTATTACCTATTATTAAAAACTATAATAGTATCTCATTTGTACTAAAATAACACTCATCTGAAGGCATAGATTTGTGTCAGAAACTGAAATTTTAATCGGTGCTTATTATTAATATACCTGTCCAAGGAACAGTGAGTTAAACAGATCAGTTTGATTCATAAACAAATCATTCAGATTAATTTTGTGAATCAGATCTTCCGATTCTTTGAAAAGATTTGACTGAAAGGGATGATTTGTTCACAGATCTGACATTGCTGCTATCATGAATGTTGCATGAAAAACTAGAGCGGATGTCCACCTTTTCTATGAACAAAAGCGTTATATTTCTGTCTTCTCTTACTCAAACAAAGCTATCATGTAATATTGAATATAATTGATTTGGAATATATTCCATGAGTCATATGGATTATTTTTACTTTATTTAAAGCTTTAAAGCTCCAGTCCAAAACTGATTGTAATTGCATAGGAAAGAGTGACCAGTACGTTATTAAAATTTCAACCAGATAAAACGTCATGATGACAGATTTAGAATTTTTTGTTTTGTTTTGTTTTAAACTGTTCCTTTAAAAGAAGAAAACCGAAGCATGGCAGTGCATGGCTGCTTTGTTACCATGGAGATTGTGAACAATGACTTTAATTCAACAATCATTTATTATCCTTTGACCTAGTTAAAGTCATTTAGCACAAAAATAGAATTTTTTGTGACATCAGTTGTTAAAACGGGCAACTCAATTACACTGGCAGTCAAAGTGTGACACTTACTCATACAATTAATTCAAACTCTAAAATTACACGAATGGAAGTACAGTATATGTGAATGATGTAATGATCAAAATAATGTTTCACAAATAAAAACTCTTATATTTGAGCTTCTTCTTCGTCTAGATTCCAGCTCTGCTCATTCTGACATTCATCAACCAGCTTTCTGAGGTGCATGCTGGGATGCTTTCAGACAGGTTTGAAGGAGTTCACATGAAAGCCGGACACCTGATGTTTTTGCTTCACTGTCTGCTCAGTCATGCAAGGAATAGTTCACCCCCAAAAAATTAAATTTTACTGAAAATTTACCCTCAGGCCATCCCAGATGTAGATGAGTTTGTTTCAGATTTGGAGGAACTTATGAGAGACTTCAAAACAAATGAGCGTAACAGCACACATAAAAAAACTCAGAAGAAACACACTGAGGTAAAAAAAAATTCAAAATGTAAATAATGTTCTTTTTAGCAGCATCATATGACCCCTTTAAAAGCTGATAGGACACTGATGAAATTATTGCTTCAGTTTACACCAACAAAAATCTCAGTGATGCAGTGCTTATGTGGGGATATTTTGTATGGAATATGGAATATCTATGGAATATCTGCTGATATGAAAAGTTTGCTGTATATCGTAATAATAAATAGCATTTATGACAGAAATTATATTTTGTTTTCTTTTTACATTAAACACATTAAATATAATACATTTGCAATATAATCTGTATTTCCATCTCAGGTTTAGGTCTTAAATTTCATATAAGGTGGCATTATAAAGGTCTTAAATTTAACTTGTTCATATCTGTAGAAACCCTGAATTTAGCATTACATCACTTGCTCTCCAATGGATCCTCTGCAGTGAATGGGTGCCGTCATTTGTTGTTCTCTCACACCTAAATACACCCACATACTTGTTTCAGACTGTTTGTGTTTGTAAATGGTGCTTGATCTGTGCATATTTCTCTCCTGATTCAGATAAGATGACTTTTTTTACTGAATAAAGCAGTAATATGGATAGAGGACTCATATTTTGGCTATAGAGGCAACGTTTAAAGTTACAAAACTTCTTAATGATGGATTTGTTTCTTACAAACATGCAGCTTTTCACTTCACAAATCATTAATTTATGGACTGGAGTGGTATGGATTACTTGTGGATTATTGT
>NW_015641597.1:0-510 GCF_001515625.1 Sinocyclocheilus rhinocerous | reverse complement strand
TCCACCTTTTCAGCTGTCTCTGGACATATGTGGTTGGATTTTCTGCGTCACCCAGATCTTGTCCTTTTAATGATTAAGGGTCTAGTCTGATTGGGTATTCCGAACGCAGTGCCTGCCACACTGCTGGACGGAATGCATCAAAAACAATTCCATCCATATTATGAGAGTTCACTGCTCTGTCCAGAGTAGTTGTTTGAAGAATTTCATCCATCTTTGCCCCTCCTACTATTTTAGCCAGCAAAGCTTTAATGTCCCCCACAGCCAAAAGTTTGCCCATAGTTTCTTCCTCAAATACCCTTATCCATTTCCCAGCCCCCTCATGAATATCTGGGAGGCGAGTGACCAGCCCCTCGAGGTCCTGTGAGGCCCAGGGGACATACTGTCCCTGCGCACCCTTGATTAAAATTGGGAGTTGTGCAGCCAGTGGTCTGAGTGTCCCCTTTTCTCTTATCCTCTTATCCAGATTCAAATCTAGTCACAGCTGATCTTCATGAGGCAAGTCAAGTCACA
>NW_015641596.1:665-1330 GCF_001515625.1 Sinocyclocheilus rhinocerous | reverse complement strand
TAGCAATATAAGTAACATCTCCTGTATCAAAAGTTTCAGAGCTACGGGAAGCAGGAAATTGCAGTCTCTTGCATGCTGGAGATAGTGTCATCAGTTTGTAGAAATATTTATTTCAGGGCATTCTTGTCTAAAAGTTTTCAATGTCCCTCCAGTTGTTGGAAACATGTAGGCAAACAGTGAATGTCCTATTCACTGAAACATTTTAATTTTAAGTGCTTGAACCTTTGGGGAAAGCTTGCTGCCATCTAAATTCATCAGTACCTTCTGGAAGAATTCAAATGTGAACTTGAGACTTTGAGGGTAGCTTAAGTTGAGAGCGTAGATCAGTCCGAAGAGCATTACTAATCCAAAGGAAATACTCTTTAAGTGTTGTAGCAGCTTTACACCCTCTATCACAACTCCACACTGTAACTGATTTTTGTAATTTGAACAGTATTATACTGTAATATGTACAGTAAGATACTGTAAAATGTGTATACAGTATTTTACTGTAAACCGCAAAGGATTGTGGGAAAATATACGGTCGCTACTGTATTACTTCACTACTGTAAATCAATGTACAGTAGTGAGCTTGCCCGTGAAAAACTGACCAATGGCAAGGGAGATTTCTTTTTTGACTGTTTGGTTGAAGTGGCCAATCTGGCCATAAAAGGACAAAAGAGAAA
>NW_015641596.1:0-638 GCF_001515625.1 Sinocyclocheilus rhinocerous | reverse complement strand
GGAGTTCTTTTGTGAGTGGTAGGTGGAAGTAACTGTAAAAGGACAAAAGAGAAATGAGCCTGAACAAGGCTTACGTTTAGTATATTATTTTATGCAAAACTGCGATATTTTAAGATGTTTTCACTTGTTAACAGCAAACATTATTCATCGTGTCATTTTTCATGTCAGGAGTTGGAATCTTTTTTTCTGACTGATGGCCGGAATGCCGCCAAAAGGCTGATAACATCGACTGCTGAGTAAGTTAAGGTCACCATATTAGACGAAATAACCCTTAGTTAAACCGAGAAACACGTTTGTATGTTCTGCTGCCCTTTAATGCAAGTTAGCTCCTCTGACGAGTCGTTATTTAACCTTAACAGCGAATTAACGTGAAATACTGAGGTAACGTTAAAGTGCGTTAGGCAACATCACTGTTTCAGTGGAGATTTTAAACAGTATTTTCTAGTACTTATTTTGTTTGTTATTTTCAGATTTCTAGTCTATGCTTCTTTTGTTTGTTATTTTCAGATTTCTAGTCTGGATGTAGTCTGCAACGTCGGATCCTATTCTTGTGAATGTCATTATCGATGATAACATCAACTGATAAATTAATGATGTAATTTAGCCGAAGTTAACTAACTTAGTTGAACAAAGAGAAG
>NW_015641595.1:0-579 GCF_001515625.1 Sinocyclocheilus rhinocerous | reverse complement strand
ATCCCCGTGATGTTGTCAGAGCTCACTACACCCCCTCAGCCGCTCTAACCACTTGGGCTGGAGCCCGTTGGATTCGAGAAATCCTCGCCCACGCCCAGGCAGATGTGAACCACATGCTGCACCAATTACAGAAAATGACTGTAACCCAGGCTGAATTAAGCGGGTATAACCGGCGTCCCAAACGATTTTTGGGCGTTAAGCTGGTACAATCGGCGTCCCAAATGATTTTTGGGCGCCCCACTGGGGGCTGCTGCGGCTGTAGGAACTCTGTTTAACATCGGCATGAATACCGCTAATGCTGTTAATCTGGCCACCGTGAGGCGGCATGTGGGCGAAATCCAGGCTGAAATGCCTGGGATACGACAACAGCTCTTAGTCCAGAGCCACGCCCTACAGACCTTCGGGAAGTCGCTGAACGGCACCATCACAATTCTAAATACCCATAGCACCCTTCTAAATCAAACCATAAAATCCATCAACAAACTATTTTCGGTCGTGCAAAGCGATTTAGCCCAAACGCAACTCCTAACCACACTCATGACTGACATGCTACGGGAAGTAAGCTCCTCGATCGATAAC
>NW_015641594.1:648-2222 GCF_001515625.1 Sinocyclocheilus rhinocerous | reverse complement strand
AACTTTTCCACAACATTCTAATTTATTGAGATGCACCTGTACTGTCAGACTCTCGGTGCATTCCAAATGGTATATATCGCCCTCCGAAGGGCACTTCGGAGTGAAAACAATCATGGCCGCCATATTGAAGGGTTGTTCCAAACCGAAGTGCTCAAAACTGGCCACTTCAAAGGGCCCTTCGGAATGAATGATTTTGAAGGGTACAATTGATGGACACTTCGGGCTCCCATGATCCTTTGCGCATATTCTTTGCATGATGACGGTGCCTCCGTGTGGGCATGTGATGATGCCGCAGAAGGGCACTTCAAGAAACAGTTGTTTGGTCCCCTACACCCTTCAACCCTTCGAAGCTCTCACTCCGTAGGGTAAACCCTTTGGAGGGATTAGGGCATAGGGATGAGCCCTTCCGAATAGAACGCAGGGTCTGTTTCTGTCTCTTGTGTTTTGTTCCCCACGTGAGTCTGCCGGCTTCCGGGAGGGGGGAGCAATGTCAGACTCTGTTTATGTCTCTTGTGTTTTGTTCCCCATGTGCTCCATGTCCTGGTTTTCCCCCGTGTTCCTCCTATGCCCTTATTTGGTCCTTCCCGTTCCTGTCCTTATTAATATCATTGGTTCCAGGTGTTCCCTGTTTAGTTCCATTGATCCCAGGTGTGTCCCATTAGTTTCCATGTGTATTTAAGCCCTGTGTTTCCAGAGTCCTGGGTGCTGTCTCGATCGTCGATCCCCTTTCCTACGTGTGTTCCTTGGTTCTATGTAGTAAATAAAGAGTGTTCATGGTGAATTCTCCTACGTCTCCTTCGCTCCTTAGCTCCTTAGCTCCTCGCTCCGACACAGTAGGCAACACAGTAACTGAATACAGCACCGATAACAGTAAGCGGCGCCCCTTCTCCCCGTTTTGTTTTCGTTTTTTGGAAAGTGTTTTTGTTTTCCGTGTTTTCCCCCTGCGATTATGGAGATTGCTGCATGCTTCATCGCGCTAGCCCGTAGAGATCTCCCCTTTGTCGAGTATGCCTGGGAGTTCTGTGGGCTCGCCGTGGCGACGCCATTGGATGACGCCACCATCAACTCTCTGTTCTGGCACGGGGCCAATTATCACCGCCCCGTGGATCTCCCAGACACCACGGGACTACACTGGAAGAAAGGGATCCTCCGGTGTCTGGAGAGCATCCTGCCACGAGCCAGAACCAGTCCGCCGGCCACGGCACTCTCCAGCCCGCCGGCCGCACCGTTCTCCCTTAGCCAAAGGAGGAGGATGAGGAGAAAAATTATGTTCTCCGCCCTCATCCTAGCCCCTGAGCTCGCTCCAGTGTCGGCTCCAATCCCCGAGTTTAGCCCAGAGAGGGCTCCAGTCCCCGAGTTTAGCCCAGAGAGGGCTCCAGTCCCTGAGTTTAGCACAGAGAGGGCTCCAATCCCCGAGTTTAGCCCAGAGAGGGTTCCAGTCCCCGAGTTTAGCACAGAAAGGGCTCCAGTCACCACGTCCAGCCCAAGGAGGGCTCCAGTCCCCAAGTCAAGCCCAGGGAGGGCCACAGTTCCCAGGTTAGGCCTACGGAGGGCTTCTAAAAAATTCTCCCCAA
>NW_015641594.1:0-604 GCF_001515625.1 Sinocyclocheilus rhinocerous | reverse complement strand
TTTTTTTGGGGGGGGGGTAGGGGTCCGTCCGTGGAGGCTGGGAGGCCATGTCGGAGCAGGAAGTGTGCAGATTGCCGAGGCCAGGTATCCCGAACTGTCTGCTCCGCCATGGCTCCCCGAGCTTCCTGTTCAGCCATGGCCTCCTGAACTTCCTGCTCCGCCATGGCCTCCCAGTCTGCCGGCTTCCGGGAGGGGGGAGCAATGTCAGACTCTGTTTATGTCTCTTGTGTTTTGTTCCCCATGTGCTCCATGTCCTGGTTTTCCCCTGTGTGCCTCCTATGCCCTTATTTGGTCCTTCCCATTCCTGTCCTTATGAATATAATTTTTTCCAGGTGTTCCCCGTTTAGTTCCATTGATCCCAGGTGTGTCCCATTAGTTTCCATGTGTATTTAAGCCCTGTGTTTCCAGAGTCCTGGGTGCTGTCTCGATCGTCGATTCCCGTTCCTACGTGTGTTCCTTGGTTCTATGTAGTAAATAAAGAGTGTTTATGGTGAATTCTCCTACGTCTCCTTTGCTCCTCGCTCCGACACAGCAGACAACACCGTGACACATACATATATGCATTTATGTATGTATGTGTGTGTGTGTATATATATATGCACAC
>NW_015641593.1:356-529 GCF_001515625.1 Sinocyclocheilus rhinocerous | reverse complement strand
AAGGGGGGCCACCAGAAGAACCTTGTGTTTTTGTTCCCTTACTCATCTGATTACCTGTGGGATTAGAGCGATTCGGGGGAAAAGCATAAAGAAGGAGGTTGGGCCAATCGTGGGCCTTTTAGAAATAAATTGGGCAGTGAGAGTTGTCTTCTGAGGCGAAGAGGTCCACCTCG
>NW_015641593.1:0-215 GCF_001515625.1 Sinocyclocheilus rhinocerous | reverse complement strand
GTATATGCGCTGCTCTCAGCGAGCGCAGGTTGAGTTGAGCCCATTCCAAGAAGTGCTCTACCAGAGTGAAGAGACGCTTCGAGGAGAGGCCTCCCTGGCGATTTATGTAGGACACCACAGACATGTTGTCCGATCAGATTAGCACATGGTGTCCCTTTAGGACTGGCAGAAAGAACTGACAGGCTTGACATACTGCTAGCATTTCCAGGCAGTTG
>NW_015641592.1:0-1807 GCF_001515625.1 Sinocyclocheilus rhinocerous | reverse complement strand
GTGTCCGTGGATAGAGGGGCGGGAAAACACATACACCAAGTATACACATACACAAAAATACACTCTCTTCAAGTGGATAAATAACTTTGTGTGAATGTCGTGAAAATTAGAAGTGATAAATGAAATTTAGCCAGTACAACCTATTAAACAGACTGTAATTCAGTCCCTCACAGCCTCATTTTCATGTGGAGAAATGAACGTAGAATTAAATATAGCATCTACATTGACTAAGGTCTAAGGGTAGGGTTGAGCGATTTGTTACGTCAGCTGAGAGGCGTATATGTGGCAATGTCATGACTCATGCGTGTATATAGATGCTCACGCACACACTGTATCCCGTTTCTCCTTTTCTGTTCTTTCTCTGTCCAGCTGTGTGACCTTCTGTTGGGACAGTAACTGCATGGTTTTTACACATGAAACAGGGATGCATGCAGTTCCACTTTATATTTAAAAAAAATTTATATTAATTAATAATAATAACAAAAATTATTATTATTATTATTATTCAATCCACAATTAGAAAAGGTTGTAGTGCCAAACACCAAAACCAAAAATCCAGTAGGCAACTAACATAAGGTGCGTAGATCCAAAATATACAATAATATAAAGATGAAAGAGATCCGCACTTGTCCAGATTCAGCCAAAAAGGCTTATTACATTTATTGCTCAGAGGTCACAAAAATAAGTGCAAATGTGTGTTGATAGATATCAGAGGTCACTAAAATAAGTGCAAATGTGTGTTGATAGATAGATAGACCCAAGCAGGACTTAAGTGCATCTTTATATGTAATTTTATAATTCTTTTGTCTCTGAAATGATTAAAGCATACTGTATTGATGTGTCAACACATTAAAAAATTTACTTCTGTAAAGCATGACAAATGATTATTAAAACATAATGATTTGATGTATACTTTAAAGATAAACCTTTAAAATTATTTTTAAAAGTGTACGTAAGTGTGTTAAGAAACAGTCAAAAACGTTTCTCTCTTTAAGTACACTTAAATGGCCTTTAATTTGAGTAATATATTATCTGCGAGTACAGTGTTTTGAAATACAGATCTAAAAATACAGATTTTTAGATTATACTGCAAATGCACATTCAATACATTTAGTTTTCATAAGGACAGACAGACAGACAGACAGACAGGTAGGTAGATAGATAGATAGATAGATAGATAGATAGATAGACAGACAGTCTAATGTTGTCCATCTATGTGTTGTATATGTGGCAAGATCAAGCAAATATATTCCTAGTTACACACTCAAATGTCTAGAGGTGTCCCTGTGTGAGACAAACTGTCAAGTCTGGTTGGTTTGAGACGTCTCGTGCTGTCAGACACACACACAAACACACACACACACACATACAAACACAAACAGAGTGGAACGTCTGGTTATTCAGCTACACATCTTCACGCTCTAGACTGTCAAACTTGCTCAGCGGGATTATTTGTATCTATATTCAACGGTTGAAACTCTGTGTCTCTGGAGATGAAAAGCCTCCATATCATTGCTACAAATATAAAGAGCATTTTGATCTTTCTATAGGGGGCATAATGTGTTCATTTATTTTCATTCAGTTCTAATTATTTGTAATTACTGATACTGGCAGATTTACTTGTGTCACCTAATCTTTCAATTACAAACAACATGATTAGAATATTAGCTTAGATGTTCTATACTTTCCATATAGCAGATATTCTGCTTTAGAAAAACTGTTTTGTTACATCAATTTCAACCGGCTGAAATAGAAATTCTGGTGGCTCTATGAAGATGCTGCATATTTTACATGTAGTGTTGAAAAT
>NW_015641591.1:784-934 GCF_001515625.1 Sinocyclocheilus rhinocerous | reverse complement strand
GCTTCTACGATCTCAGTCGGTGTGTCATCAGAGCAGCTTTGGCAGCCTGCCAGGCCATTACCCTGCGCCGACTTGTGATTTTGAGCATATCGTGCTTCTATGTTGCGCCCCTGGAGGGCCATGAGCCATGTGGCTATGCGTGCGTGTGTG
>NW_015641591.1:0-142 GCF_001515625.1 Sinocyclocheilus rhinocerous | reverse complement strand
ATCTCCTGTTCCAGCTGGGTCATAGGCCATCGCGACAATGGCACCTGTTGGTTCAGTTTCCTATAGTCGATGGTTGGCCGCCACTTGCCAATTGCCAACATCCGTTGCCGTGCAGTTATTGAACAGGATGTACACTGCCCGA
>NW_015641590.1:0-1464 GCF_001515625.1 Sinocyclocheilus rhinocerous | reverse complement strand
AGTATGCCAGAAGTCCCCGGATGGTCTACTATTTCAGGTTGATTTCAGTGTGGATCCATGCACACTCAGATGGCTAATATTGCTTATATATTACTATATACTAATATATATAACATGAATAAAAAGTGTTAAAAAACTACAAACATGTCGGATGTGCTTGACCAACGGTTAAGTAGAGAGATTTAGATAAAGGGGTTTGAGTTACTAATAATCAACATTTAACCTGGTAAAAAAAAAAAAATTATTTAATGTTATTTGTGTTATATTTCATCTGCAACAGCAATGTAAACTTTTATAAACATCCGTTTGGTCGTTAACTTTTAAATGCATTATGCAGAAAATATGAGCAGAAAATTCTCCGCATGAAGACCCGCGGCTCGCAGATCAACGTGCTACTTAATTTCTCTCCAATATGGTAGGAAGATAAATTAAATGAAATGTGGAGGATGTTAACTGTGACAAGATGATTGACAGACCAGTTTACAGTGACAGGATTAACGTAATTGTGCGACAGAGCGGACTGTTAAAGACGCAACTGTATGATGTGATAGTTTGTCCCAAAGCTTGCCTACTCTTCTACTACACACTCAAAAGTGTGTACTTTTCCTTCACCATTCACCAAAAGAGTACGTACTTTAAGGGCGTAGTATAAGTAGGCACATTTGGATGCAGCAATGGTTACTACACTCCCAGCTAACACAGTGACGACGTAACAGGGCCGGATCATATTTGTCGCTACGACGTACCAAATAACGTTCCAGTTACGCAACATTGTGATTTCCATATTCGTCGTGGCGACGTTATTGTGGTATGTTGCTGGAACGTGGCGAGTACGTCCTAACGACCAACTTATTTGTAATATTCTCACCTGAGGATGTGCTCGAACTATTACCTTAAAATCCATATAGAGCGTATAAACATTCTCTGCTCTAAAAATAAACCTTCTAAATTCTAATGGTTTAAAGTGTTACAGGGGATTTTTTGTGAATACATTCATTACATACATGCAATGCAAACAAATACAAAAACATATTCAGTTCTAATAGAAAATGGCCAAGAACACACTGCATTCATTTATTAGTCAGTTAAATAATGATTTTATCAGTGAAAATTATCAATAATTATCAGTACTCTATTGATATAACTCCCCATAATTTGGTGCAAAAAATAAAGGCATGATAAAAAGATATGAAACGATTCAGTAGTTAGTCATTATTACTTTTTTGCAGAAATAAGTTAAATTGTTTGCTGTACATGAGGCACCTTCTACAAATGTCTGGTGATGTGCTTTAACATTGCTTCACTATCAGAAGCGAAACCTAAACATTATTACAATTACCAAAGCTTTGAGCTTCTCAAAAGATGACAGAAATAAAAAAAATAACAATATTCATATTGTCACACTCCTCGGGAGGCAAAGAGCGAGGAACGAGGAAACACAGAGATAACTTCAATTCACAGTCT
>NW_015641589.1:355-593 GCF_001515625.1 Sinocyclocheilus rhinocerous | reverse complement strand
TCGCGTCTTTTGCGCGCTCAAGTTCGTTATTTCAAATGTAGATGCACGGCAGGCGCGATCATAATGGAAGTGACGCGGTCGCGACGTGGTCGTGACGCGCAAATTTTTTCCAGGGGCATCCGCGCTGCATCGAGATTAAAACATTTCAACTTTTCAGAATGCCGCAAGCGCACCGCGGGTCATGTGACAAGAACCAACCAATCAGCTTCATCCTTTCCCGTAACAACATTGAAAGCTC
>NW_015641589.1:0-204 GCF_001515625.1 Sinocyclocheilus rhinocerous | reverse complement strand
TTGCCGAAACTTCCGCGTCTTCATGGAGAGCGCCGGTCTTGGTTGCTTAGCAACGGCAGACGCCTCCGGAGCGCAAGCGCCCGAACGCTTTGGGAAAAAGCAGAAAGCGGCGCGCCTAGCGTTTTCCATGCGTTTTTAGGCGCCACATGTGAACGGCCCCTTATTCTGTTACGGCTCTACGTCACGAAGTAACACATTTGCATA
>NW_015641588.1:0-1178 GCF_001515625.1 Sinocyclocheilus rhinocerous | reverse complement strand
ACAGTAATGCATGCAAAACTTAACAGTGGAATCTGACTTAAAAATTTATCTTTTGAAAAATCATACTTTCTCATTAGTTGTTGCCATCTATCTATATTTCAGTTTACATTAGGTTGACCTTTATGCGGGATTCTGTGCAGGAGAAATTGAATTTATTAGTCACAGAAAATCACACAAGTCATATCTGTGAAATCTGCCTGTGAATTAACATATGCACTTTCCAACACTACATATAAGAGAGAGCAGTTTAAGACAAACTCTGTAATATTTTAATTGTGTAGTATCCCATTTATAAAAGCAATAAGGTACTCAAGGCATGTTGTATTGTATTTGTATGATTTGGCACATTTCAAATCACATAAGCTTATCTTCACAAAATGGCACAGCCAACACTTTTGTAGATACATTCATATGTGATATGATTTGAAAGCAACAATTGCACTTAAAAAACAACAACCAGGCATTGTTTAATGATAGAACTTCAGTAATTAGAACTAAAATGGACAACCATGTATAAATGAAAATGAATGCATATTTGTCATATTAAATAGAATTTACAGAATTATGGGCTGCTGGTTGTGAGACATTATTGGTAATTCAGTGTTCAACAATAATGCTGATAGGATAGTTTGCAGCGGCTTCAGAAACCCTCCACCTTCCCCAGCTCCACCTGTATAGGTCTGCTATGAAGTAATTTAATGTATGTTATATATAGGGGTTATTTCATATATATTGTATGTGCAGCAGCAGTATTTTCTACATGCTCACAGCAGCATGTCTGTGGATGTATTGGCAGTAGCAAGTCTTGGTACTTGCTCTGCTGCAGCAGCAGCAGTGTAAGCAGATCTGTTCTGTCAAGACCAGATACATTCACATAGCCATGTATATTACCATGCTAATTTTTCTGAGAGTTGACAGAACTACTAGTAATAACTATATAAACGTGCTAAGGTCTGATGAGTGAATGAGGTTAATGAATATTAATTACATTTCCTATATACACTCAAACTGATTTGCTGAAATCAAAAGGCGAACTGTAATAGGTGAACGCTAGCCAATTGAATTACATCTTGAGCATTAGTTCTGCCCCCTACCGAAGAAAGCGGCAATGACTTCTGCTTGTTCTTAAAGGCTAAATAATTTCAAAGTAACTCATTCATTTTGACTGTAAATCTCTC
>NW_015641587.1:941-1133 GCF_001515625.1 Sinocyclocheilus rhinocerous | reverse complement strand
CAAGTTTCACATTTAAGTATTTTGATATATCATTGGAACACAAATTACCTGTTTTCTCTCGTCTCAGAACAGTACATGTCTGCTGTGCATCTGCTATTGTAACACGGTAACTTTTAAAATATAACAAATATTTTATGAACAAATAAATCAATTAGTTGTTACCTCTATCCATTTACATTCACCAGGATCTTA
>NW_015641587.1:0-478 GCF_001515625.1 Sinocyclocheilus rhinocerous | reverse complement strand
TTCTGCATTTTCACAAAAACTCTTGTTAAAATTGGTTATAATGCTCAACGCTGCAAACCACAGAATAATCTCACAACTAGACTTGTGCCGGTATTCGGTGATGCGATATATCACGGTAACGAATATGCACGATATTGTTATCGTGGGCACTTCTAAATACCGTGAATAATTATATATTACAAATTATTCAGAATTTTGAATGCATTTTAAGAATACTTTTCCCATCAACTGGTCAAAATGCACAACACCGCTGTATGCTGCGTGAAAGACACATGCGCACTGATGTAAACAAGCGCGGACGAGAAGCGCACGGCGGAACATGTGAGAGACGCTCTGGAGGAAAGCACTTTCACTCTCTGACAGCAGATGGCGCTAAGCTGCAGAAATAATAATAATAATAATAATAATTCATTTAAACACAGCTGTTACCCCAGAAACCCTGTAAACAAAGCAGCTGCTCTACTTTCTGTTTCTGAAT
>NW_015641586.1:0-1079 GCF_001515625.1 Sinocyclocheilus rhinocerous | reverse complement strand
AAAATATAATGTTTAATATTTTAAAAAACAAAGCAGCACAAACAACATTTTTACCTGCACAAACGAAGCACAATCAAACGAGACTATTTCGGGTGAATTTGGAGCGTGTGGGGGGGCTGAGTGACCTGAGAATGACCTTTAAATAAATATGTTATATCTAACAAACCAAAGCAGCACAAACGAAAATTTTTACAGCATAAACCAGCACACTTACTATGGACATACTGGTGAATGTACCTATTAGTTAATGTATAAGTTACACAGTACTCAAGTTGGGGGGTATAGACATGGGCCAAGGTACTTATTGAGTAATTGATGGTAACTTGCCTCATCTCTAACGCCCCTGATTCTCTAAACTAATTGGTCCAATAGAGACTTTGGATTACGTACATTCCTAATAATTATGTGTGCAGTCAGAATTTACTTTGGACTTATACAGTAGCTACTAGACTCATATTTGCACTTGCAAATCCTGACTGTCATGTGTCAAAAGCCCTATTTAAAAGGACTGTGCCTGCTAAGTATTAACACAATGCAGAGTCCCAACCAACTTCCAAAGCATACCATGAGGACTTGAACTTACAAATATCCATAATTTGTCAAAGTTTTGGTAAGCACACAAAACTCTCGGTGCTCCAGATGGCCAGTCCGCCACTGCGTGAAATACATGGGGAAAAAAAAAAGTAAAACGTGCACACATTAATAATTCGTTCCATCGTTTTAAGTAAATAGTGTGCACAATGATATTTCGTTCCTTCATTTTAAGTAAATAGTGCGCACAATAATATTTCGTTCCCTCGTTTTAAGTAAATAGTGCGCACAATAATATTTTGTTCCCTCGTTTTAAGTAAATAGTGTGCACAATGATATTTAGTTCCCTCGTTTAAAGTAAGCTGTGCACAATAATAATTAGTTCCTTCGTTTTAAGTAAATAGTGCGCAATAATATTTCGTTCCCTCGTTTTAAGTAAATAGTCCGCACAATAATATTTTTGTTCCCTAGTTTTAAGTAAATAGTACGCACAATAATATTTAGTTCCCTCGTTTTAAGTAAGTAGTGCGCACAATAATATTTCGTTC
>NW_015641585.1:0-502 GCF_001515625.1 Sinocyclocheilus rhinocerous | reverse complement strand
TGGAGCACTGAGCAACAGTCCAGTTCTTTTTCTCCTTAGCCCAGGGGAGATGCTTCTGACGTTGTCTCTGTTTCAGAAGTTTTCCTGAAGACGTCTGAGCGTGGTAACTCTCGATGCACTGACTTTTCCTGAAGACGTCGAGCGTGGTGACTCTTGATGCACTGACTCCAGCTTCAGTCCACTCCTCGTCAAGCTCTCCCAAGTGTTTGAATCAGCTTTGCTTGCCAGTATTCTCAAGCTTGCGGTCATCCCTGTTGCTTGTGCACCTTTTCCTACCCAATTTCTTCCTTCCAGTCAACTTTGCGTTTAATATGCTTTGATACAGCACTCTGTGAAGTAATGATCTTCTGTGACTTACCCTCTTTGTGGAGGGTGTCAATGATTGTCTTCTGGACCATTGCCAAGTCAGCAGTCTTCCCCATTATTGTGGTTTCAGAGAACAAGAGATACCCAGAACTTATTCTGTAGGGATGGTCATTTAATGAAACTCAAATGTAAATAT
>NW_015641584.1:0-525 GCF_001515625.1 Sinocyclocheilus rhinocerous | reverse complement strand
ATTTGTGTAGCACATTTTTTATAAATATATTTACTGTAGTCTGTAGTCTTCACTGTCTTTACAGCTTACACATGGGCTAGTAAGATTGAGATAAATTTTTTTTGTAATAATTATTGTTAGTTTATTATCATTAAAAGGTATCATGTATTAAATGCGGATAGCAATAATAAATAAATAAAAATACTTCTATCCAAATTATATTTCTTGTAGCCATGTGGAAAATGTTTTCACGGGGTGACTAGATGGCATTGTGTCCTTTTGGCGTATCCCCTGGTTGAGAGTCCCGTTCTATGGTGATGGATAAAAAATAAATAAAATTGTGCCCCGTCTCATTTACATTTTACCAGGTTCAAATCTAATAGCTCAAGCTTTACGCTTGATTTATTTATAACACATTAAGCTTGAATTATGATGTGAACATCCTCGCTTAATTGTGCACTATTTTTGGATAGGCTAGATTACTTGAAAATATCTTATAGGTCTAGCTGTACGATATATCATAAACAGAAGAATGTTACTTACCGC
>NW_015641583.1:31260-32738 GCF_001515625.1 Sinocyclocheilus rhinocerous | reverse complement strand
CCTAACAATCCTTTAACGGATTTGAATTATAGAAATGCGATAGTGAATTATGTGTATGCCAGTTTAAGGAGATGGGTCTTTAATCTAGATTTTAACTGACAGAGTGTGTCTGCCTCCTGAACAACGGTAGGTAGATTGTTCCAGAGATTGGGCGCTAAATAGGATAAGGATCTGCTACCCACAGTTGATTTTGATATTCTAGGTATTATCAAATGGCCTGAGTTTTGAGATTGCAGCGGATGCAAAGGACTATAATGCAGTAATATCTCGCTCAAGTACTGAGGAGCTAAACCATTTAGGGCTATATAAATAATTAGCAAGATTTTAAAATGATGTTCAATAGGGAGTCAATGCAGAGTTGACAGAACCAGGCTAATATGGTCATACTTCCTGGCTCTAGTAAGAACTCTAGCTGCTGCTTTATTTTGGACCAGCTGGAGTTTGTTTATTAAGCGCGCAGTGCAACCACCCAATAAAGCATTACAATAATCTAACCTTGAGGTCATGAACGCATGATCTAACATTTATGCATTTGACATTGAGAGCATAGATAGTAATTTAGATCTATTTTTAAGATGAAAAAATGCTGTTTCACAAATGCTAGAAACATGACTTTCAAAGGAAAGATTGCTATTAAATAGCATACCTAGGTTCCTAACTGATGACGAGGAATTGACAGAGGAATATAGAGCTGAGTAGCGTCAGCATAACAGTGAAAGCTAACACTATGTTTCCTGATGATATCTCCCATGGTTAGCATGTAAACCATGAAAAGTAACTGCCCTAGTACTGAGCCTTGTGGTACTCCATACTGCACTTGTAAACGATATGATACTTCTTCATTCACTGCTACGAATTGATGACGGTCAGATAAGTATGATTTGAACCATGCAATTCCACTAATCCCAACATAAAGGACATAGTTGTTAGGAGACTACCTTTTCTAGTATCTTTGACAGAAAAGGGAGATTTGAGATTAGTCTGTAATTAACTAATTCTTCAGAATCAAGTTGTGTTTTTTTTATTTTTTATGAGAGGCTTAATAACAGCCAGTTCCCTTTCAGTCGGTCACTCCGAGTCACGTCGGTGACCGACGAATTGGGATATCGTTTCGATAGACCAATCTACTTCGAGTGTAAACTAAACGAGCCAATGCACATTGGCATGCAATTATTGCATCCAGCTGCCGCTGATCACAGCGTGAGTATAATAAGGCAGCAGGTGCAATGCATACCAGCTTTTCGCTTCGGAGCTGAGCGACAACATCGTTCTGCTCTATATTAATTTCGAGAACTACGAGTTCAGCACGCTCTCGGAAGCTTTCTGTGTACCACCAGTGTGCAGCATCCACCTGGATGATGCGACGGCAGCCATAGTGCGCCAGAATGCCCATCACACACCAGCTTATTGGTGGAGAGGAGAGGAGAGTAATGAAACCAATCAGCAGATATGGGGATGGTTAGGAGGCCATGATGGTC
>NW_015641583.1:23508-31250 GCF_001515625.1 Sinocyclocheilus rhinocerous | reverse complement strand
CAGACAGACCACAGGGTGAGCACCCCCTGCTGGTCTCCCTAACACCTCTTCCAACAGCAACCTAGTTTTCCCAGGAGGTCTCCCATCCAGGTACTGACCAGGCTCAACCCTGCTTAGTGTTAAGATGAAAGTTCTAACACACACACACAGCAATTTGTTATAGTCTTGAGTTTAAAGTTCCGGAATATTTTTGTTAGTTTAAATTGTTAATTTTTGTTCTTCAATAAAGTTCTTGCATAATCTGGAAAGTCTAGATATTGCTTCACCAAATTACCTCTTATTGTTACATCTATCCCCAGCTAGTGTTACAACTCACCCCAGTAGTGGGGTAGGTTGTAACAACGGAACTCTTTGTATTTTACATTGCCTCACATAATCTGTGATTGTGTAGTACAAGTTCAAGTGAGTTTTATTTGTAGTAGACAAATGTGGCTACAATGTATCAAAGTTTGAGAGGTCTAGCATGAACAACCACTAAGTTACTGACCCTCAAACAAAAAGTGTTACTATCATCCCCGGTCTCCCCCTACAATACAAATGCTAACAGTAGAAATTCCAGTAAGCATATGCTTAATAACTGTTAAAATAATGGCAGGGTCCTTGAAATTTTTTACACACTACTGACATAACAAAACTGTTAACAATAATAGTAACAATAATGTAAATTTCTAAGCACAGCATTTTCAGGTGTTTGAGCGTTATTAGGGTTTGAACTCAAGAGGGGTCACAACCTCTTGCTCGGGGCATTTTTGAACAAACTGTGACTGTTCATACGGTGCAGTCGCATCACATATTACACAACATTTCACCACATAAATAATTATGGCGATAAAAGATTTAAGACGAAAATGTTTTAAAATCTTACCAGTTTGTTAGTTATCTTATAATCCATTACAGCGTACTTAACAATCGTAGCAAAATGGTAGCAGCTGTGTTTGTATGAAACGAGAGAAGTGAGTCCGCGATACCAATCAGAATAAAGTATTCCACAGAGCCGCGTAATAAGTCCTGATATTATCCCCCTCTCTTGTCCGCCACTTTCCTGTCTGTCCCTATGATATAATATCTATAAAGAAATATTTAATTAAAAAACAATAGATGCATCAGTTCAGTCTATAAGTATTTTAAATGAAGAGTTTGAGATGTGTCCCATTAACTTTATAAATGTGTGAATATGTCTCTGACAATTTCTCAGTGAAGAAACAAATCTGAAACATTTTCAGGGCCAAACAGAATCAGAGACCCTGGTCTAAATCATGTCCTGTCTTTAATGTATGCCCTGGACTCACAATGGAAAAGCTCCTTATTACTTAGATAAATGGGTGAAATGATCCTTTCAAGTATTGTTATGAACGAATTGACATAAGATGAAACATCAATACAACATGACATGTTAAATAGAGAGTTTACCTCTGATTATATCTGAATGAACAAACACCAACTATAATAAAAAGAAATGGATGGTAACACTAAGAAAATGAAGAAATGAAACAAGTTTGTGCTTTATGAACCTGTTCAATTCCTAATGTGTTTTAGATCAATTCAGAGAGAATCTCCAGAACCCAGCTGTCTGTCCATGCAAAGTGATGGGTCTATGGATCATCCACCGGGGTTCAGTTCAGGATTGTCTTCTGCTGATGTGAGGTGAAGACAGACCGATGGTTTAAAGGATTAAATCAGTTCATCAGTCTGTATTTCCTGAGCTGGAGGAGTCTGTGGTGCTGGGCAGGAAACTGATTTGGAGATATTCACCTGTACACTAATTTTTAAAATTTTACAATACAAATAGATATATTTGTATTGTACAAATACAATACAAATGCTAACAGTAGGAATTCCAGTAAATATATGCTTAATAACTGTTAAAATAATGGCAGGGTCCTTGAAATTTTTTTCCCACTACGGACATAACAAAACTATTAACAATAATACTAACAATAATGCAAATTTCTAAGCACAGCATTTTCAGGTGTTTGAACATTATTAGGGTTTGAACTCAAGAGGGGTCACAACCTCTTGCTCGGGGCCTTTTTGAACAAACTGTGACTGTTCAGTCAAAAAGAACTGAAACGGGTTGGAGCAGTGTCACAGATGGTAGTGCACATGCTCACAATACAAAAAGAGCTGTGGGCTCAGGGGGGCTCAAATATGAATCCAGCCTGTGGTCATGTAAGGGATAATGCTTCGCGTCGGGGTCCTGAATTATTAGGGTTTGAACTCAAGAGGGGTCACAACCTCTTGCTCGGGGCCTTTTTGAACAAACTGTGACTGTTCAGTCAAAAAGAACTGAAACGGGTTGGAGCAGTGTCACAGATGGTAGTGCACTCACTCACAATACAAAAAGAGCTGTGGGCTCAGGGGGGCTCAAATTTGAATCCAGCCTGTGGTCATGTCCTGATATTATCCCCCTCTCTTGTCCACCACTTTCTGTGTGTCCTTATGAAATAATACCCATAAATAAATATTTAATTAAAAAAACAATAGTTGCATTAGTTCAGTCTATAAGTATTTTAAATGAAGAGTTTGAGATGTGTCCCACTAACTGGACTCACAATGGAAAAGCTTTACTTAGATAAATGGGTGAAATTATCCTTTCAAGTATTATGAACGAATTGACATAAAATGAAACATCAATACAACATGACGTTAAATAGAGTTTACCTCTGATTATATCTGAATTAACAAACACCAGCTATAATAAAAAGAAATGGATGGTAACACTGAGAAAATGAAGAAATGAAACAAGTTTGTGCTTTATGAATCTGTTAAATTCCTAATGTGTTTTAGATCAATTCAGAGAGATTCTCCTGAACCCAGCTGTCTTTCCATGCAAAGTGATGGGTCTATGGATCATCCACCGGGGTTCAGTTCAGGAGTGTCTTCTGCTGATGTGAGGTGAAGACAGACTGATGGTTTAAAGGATTAAATCAGTCTGTATTTCCTGAGCTGGAGGAGTCTGTGGTGCTGGGCAGGAAACAGTGATGTGAATATATTCACCTGGCTAGTTAATTTGGCTTGAGAAAGCCAACTTACTGAAATCCGACTTAAATTTACAGTTCTTCTTATTATTATTCTTCGGAGACTAAAATTTCGGACTCTAACTCCTCCTAGAGCTTTAGCTCCACAAACTCCAAACTCAGCCCATACCTTCAGACTGATCTCACTTAGTGTGCTATATCTTTTCTAACTGATCAGACTTACGGTTTTCATAAACCTGAAGATTAAAAATCCCATAGACTTACATTGATAGAATGTACAAATGAGCCAAGACTATTCAAACTTCTGCTGATGTGAGGTGAGGACAGACTGATGGTTTAAAGGATTAAATCAGTCTGTATTTCCTGAGCTGGAGGAATCTATCTAATAGACTGTATTGCCTTCAAAACATTCAGACTTCAATATTTTAATCAAAGCTATTTTAAACTGAAAACTATTTTAAACTGAAAGCCGTCAAACTTTTAAAACTTTTGTAAACTTTTAAAACTTTCTGGCTTGGCTTTCTCAAGCCAACTTCAAAGTTTGTCTTGACAAACTTTTTTATCTAGTTATTATTATTATTATTATATTATGTGCCTTGTTGCTGCATTTATATGTGTGCACTGGAAGCTTCATTACACACACACTCACTGATGCTTCAGTTCAGCCTCTCTGATACTGAATGGAGATTCATTGTTTGAATATTCACTGACTGAACACTGATTTCAGGAGCTTGAGAACAACATTATCTGTCTGATGAAGAATGAGCTGAAGAGGTTAAAGAGACTACTGAGCCCAGATTACCCAGCATGCTCTGAGAGAGAGGAGGAGGATGAAGGTCAGATCAGACAGGGGGTTCTAAAGATCACACTGACCACCCTGAGGAAGATGAACCAGACAGACCTTGCTAACAAACTACAGACCAGTAAGTGCTCATGCAACCATTATTACTGTAATGGTTTTAATCTAAGTACCATAAATGTAATATTTTTTTGTGCCAAAAAATTGATATTAAGATTAATATTTAGTTTTGGTCACGTCACATAAGGTGAGTGTGAGAATGTCATATAATTCCTTCCTATTTTATGGGGCACCAGGCAAGGAATGTCATCTTGACAATAATAAACAATCATGGAAGATTGTTGAATAAATAAGAGTTGGAGGAAGCTTGTTATCTGACCAGTCTGAAGAATTTGTGAGATATTGTTAACTTATAGAGCCTTTTACTGTATTATCAATACAAAAAAGACACGTGTAATAAAATTTATTTTACTAACAAAAAGGATAGACAGGAGTAACTAGCAAAGATGAAGGATCCCTGAAGAGACGGTTCTGATGTTGGTGGAGAAGATCTGGGCAATCTTGAACACACAGATGGAGGATCACTGACGAGAAGATTCTGAAGTTGGTGCAGAAGATGGGGGGCACTAAGCTTGTGGTTGTTGTTGCTGTTTCCAAACTCCCAAAATTCACTTTTTGTAGAACTTCCTTGTTTCTCCTTGGAACAACAACATAGCCTAGCACTTAGCTGCACTTAGCACAAGAAGCAGCTCTTTGTCTCAGAGAAAACCTTTTAATCTTTCCTGAGAAGGAGTGATTTGCAAATTGGGCACCTTTCAGATCCAGCGTTTTGATTGACTGATGCTATCATGAGGTTTATAGCATAAGGCTCTAGCATGAGGTTTATTTGCATAGCTTGAAGGGGACATAACACACACAGTTTCAGCCAATCTCATGTTAAACTTAAGTACTTATATAGTAGTATTGCATCGTTCATATCTCAGAAGAGTCTTTAATTTCATCAGATTTATAAAAGAAAGATACAGCTTTACGCTTCTCTCCAAAAACAGCTGAGCTCCTGGAGGCGTGCCTCTGATGGGCTGCTCTTGCTCTCGCTCTGTTTGGTGGGTGCACGCGCTCTTACAGGAGTAGTGCCCATAAAAGGAATTCCGCCCTTCATGACATCATGAAGGACCATGCTCGACAAAAAAACTTTCCGAAACTTATACGAACCCGGAAGGAGTGTATTTGGCACAGAAATCAAGTAGTTTTTTGAAACCTTGATCATGTTTAGCATGAGAATCCAACAGTGTAAATAACTCAGAATGCATGAAACAGAATTAGAACCCCCTTTAAAGTTCACATTTAGAACAACATTGAGCACGTTTACATGCACACCAGTAAGCTGATAACTCACAAATATCAGCTCATTAAAATAACCAGTTTTCCCCGTTTACATAAAGTAAGCTGCGTTTACATGACTTCATTAATAAATCAGGTTATTTCCCTTTAGTGACGTCAAAATATAATCATTTGCATATCTGACTCCGAGTATTCCATACATTTGTCAGTTGTGATGTTAAATTAAGCTTGCAACATGTCAACTTGCAACATGTCGGGAAACTTACAGCTCATATATTATCCTCTCATTCAGTTATAAACGCAGCATTGTGACTGAACCACTTCTACTTCTGCTGCACGAGATGAGAACACATTTTTAGCGTTTTCTGAGTCATGAAAAAGTCTGCTTTTGTGATATATTTCCTTCTTTCTTTACTGCAAGACGTTTGCTCGGTCTAGATACGCTTAAATCTGCACTAACGTTCCGTTCCTGTCACGTATCACACATGTGCACTTCAGTAAGCTGACAGAAAGCGGGTTTTTGCGTTTACATGCCGTGCGAAATCGTAGTAAGAGGCAAAAAACTACCTGTTGCGACCGGTTTATGCTTACGCCGTTTATGACCTTACTCCGATAAAAGAAAACGGGTTACCGCGTTTACATGACCAAGTGCGTTTTCGGCTTATTAAGCATAATCGGCTTAAGAACGTGCATGTAAACGCACTCATTGTTGCATCACAAACAGCACTCATTAACTATATACAGTTCTGTAAATGGATGTGAAGAAAGTTTCCTCAATTTTGTGTCTATGTTCTGTGAATGCATGTGAAGATCTGCCCTTCCCTTGTGGCTTTGGCCACATGGTAAAACTTGTTTCTCTTGTGAGAGAAATTTATTATCATTCACACTTTGAAAAGAGTAAGGGAGAACAAAGAAGTTCCTTGTAGGGATGTAACGATGAACCCCGAGCCAGCTAAAAATTGACGTTTCAAGTTGGTTGAGATGTTAAAGGGGTCATCGGATGCTAAATTCACTTTTACATGTTGTTTGAACATAAATGTGTGTTGGCAGTGTGTGTACACATCTACCCTATAATGATAAAAATCCACCCACTGTGAGCACATGACTTGTGTTGTATTTGTTTGGTGCCATGTGCTCTCTCCTGTCTATTGTCTGTCCCTGCCCATCTTGTTATCTCATTATTGTTTAAGTTGCTCCACCTGTGTCTCCCTCGTTACCCTCCTCGTTTGTTTCCCTATTTATTCTCTCATTTTATTATTAAAAAGAAAGACCATTCTTCCTGCAATTTGAGTCCTCGCCTCATCGCTCCACATGCATCGTGACAGAACGGATCAGCCATAATGAGGACTCAGCGGAAGAAGGGCTTGCGCCCATCCACCTGTCTCCATTCTCTCAAGTCTGGTGGTCCTGGAGGACCCGACTGTGGTGATCCCAAGTCCGGTGGTCCTGGAGGACCTGACTCTGGTGGTCTCAAGTCTGGTGGTCCTGGAGAACCTGACTCCGGTGGTCTCAGAGGTCACCACAGAGCTGCCCGATTTCACTGCTGCTGCCATAATCAAGAAGGCCATCTTTGCCTGAGCCACCAGGGGGGTCATCTGCCTTGTTAACTCCGCTGAGGTGGTCATCGGATCTGCCCTTGCTGCCTGCCAAGCTCCTGGCTCTGCCCTGGTCACCCGCCAGGGTTGCTGTTCGGCCGGAGCCTCATTGCCGCCTCCCTCCGGGATTTCTTTTGTTGGAGTGTCTGGAATCCGCTCCTTAAGGGAGGGGTTCTGTCACAGTCTTCAGCTGGTGTGCCCAGGATGGCCACCAGATGACACTGTGTTTTTCTGTGAGCACATAAGCTTTTGCACATGTTGCACATGTTGTGTTTGTTTGATGCCATGTTCTTTCTCCTGTCTATTGTCTGACCCCGCCCATCTTGTTACCTCATTATTGTTTAAGTTGCTCCACCTGTGTCTCCGTAGTTACCCTCCTCGTTTGTTTCCCTATTTATTCTCCTGGTGTCTGCAGTCCTGTGCTGATCCGTTGTTTTTCGTCAGTTGTTTTACGTTGTGTGTGTTATGTCTGCATGTAGTGCAGTTCCTAGCCTGCCTGCCTGTTTTTCCCCCTCTGGGTGGTTTTTGCTAATTTTAGTTTCATTTTATTATTAAAAAAAAAAAGACCATTCTTCCTGCAACTTGATCCTCGCCTCATTTCTCCACACGCACTGTGACAGTTGCTGCCTCAAAAGCTGGATACTCTGGAACTTTATGATGTTTTAACAAAGTCCGGGAGGAGCACGTTCAGATAATTAACCTAATTAACACGAGAGAAGCACAATCAGTAATCAACCCAGATAACAAGACAAGAGGTGTGTATATATACACGGCAGACTTACCTCTGTTCCTTGACAGTTTTCCAGCATTAGGTTTGCACCTTTTGCCATTATATCACAGACTCAACTTTTCCTGTCCAAATGACGAGACCTATACTGGGGATTTTTTCGGATCCTCTGGCCAATCTGCCGGCCCCAGGATCACTCCTTCTCCGTCAGACACCGCCGCCGAGCTCCAGGCTTCATCGCGGCCGCTGCTCTCTGCTCGACCAGCCACCCGCTCTCCACGACGCCGAGGCTTGACCTCACC
>NW_015641583.1:22776-23481 GCF_001515625.1 Sinocyclocheilus rhinocerous | reverse complement strand
GACCTATCCTGGGGATTTTTTCGGATCCTCTGGCCAATCTGCCGGCCGCAGTATCACTCCTTCTCCGTCAGACACCGCCGCCGAGCTCCAGGCTTCATCGCGGCCGCTGCTCTCTGCTCGACCAGCCACACACTCTCCACGACGCCGAGGCTTGACCTCACCTCCACCGGCATCACTTCCAAACTTCTTCCCCAACATCCTCGTATCATTCAGCCGTGCCAACAATTCCATCGATCGGAAAGTGGATCGTATTTAAGGCTGAGGCAAACGCTGATTAATTCCGACGCACCATCCTCGCGAAGGGTAAACAAAGGGGATCTGTACGATCTAAGTTATTCGTCTCCCTGCAATCAGCCAACCTCACTCCTAAATCCACTCCAGCAGGGTGGCCAATATTTCGAGCAAGGCTCACAAGGCCCCGAAAATTGCCTCGCTCGACACCAGCATCTCCCCACACAAAACCCAACTCTCCTTAAGCGCTGGGTCGTAGCGGCAGGCCTTCAACAAACCTGGGCTGCGCCCCAGATCGCACCGCAGCAAAGCCTCACTTGCTTCCCGCTTCGGCTCAACCTTTCACCGTGGCTCTTATGGCCACAGTGTCGTATGCAGCCGGGCCTCCAGCTCTTGAAGCAGACGCTAGCATAAGGCTGTAAGGTTGTTTGTTGCTAAAAGATGTTAATCGACGTTGTGACATAAAAGGATGTT
>NW_015641583.1:17600-19411 GCF_001515625.1 Sinocyclocheilus rhinocerous | reverse complement strand
TTAACAAGGTTCGGGAGGAGCGCGTCAGATACTTAGCCTAATTAACACAGATGGAGCGAACTCAAGTTAATCAACACCATGGTATAAACTCAGCTGACTTACCTCTATGCATTGATGGTTTATCAGCATTCGGTTTGCACCTTTTGCCATTATATCGCAGACTCAGCTTCTCCCATCTAAATGACGAGACCTGTACTGGGGATTTTTCGGTTCTCCGGCCAATCTGCCGGCCCCAGGATCGCTCCTTCTCCGCCAGACACCGCCGCCGAGCTCCAGGCTTCATCACGGCCGCTGCTCTCTGCTCGACCAGCCACACACTCTCCACGACGCCGAGGCTTGACCTCACCTCCACCGGCATCACTTCCAAACTTCTTCCCCAACATCCTCGTATCATTCAGCCGTGCCAACAATTCCATCGATCGGAAAGTGGATCGTATTTAAGGCTGAGGCAAACGCTGATTAATTCCGACGCACCATCCTCGCGAAGGGTAAACAAAGGGGATCTGTACGATCTAAGTTATTCGTCTCCCTGCAATCAGCCAACCTCACTCCTAAATCCACTCCAGCAGGGTGGCCAATATTTCGAGCAAGGCTCACAAGGCCCCGAAAATTGCCTCGCTCGACACCAGCATCTCCCCACACAAAACCCAACTCTCCTTAAGCGCTGGGTCGTAGCGGCAGGCCTTCAACAAACCTGGGCTGCGCCCCAGATCGCACCGCAGCAAAGCCTCACTTGCTTCCCGCTTCGGCTCAACCTTTCACCGTGGCTCTTATGGCCACAGTGTCGTATGCAGCCGGGCCTCCAGCTCTTGAAGCAGACGCTAGCATAAGGCTGTAAGGTTGTTTGTTGCTAAAAGATGTTAATCGACGTTGTGACATAAAAGGATGTTGATGTCATTTTGTAACCATGACGCAAAAAACTGTGTAAAATACACAACGAAATTACTCAGATTTTCTGAATTAATTTTCACTAGCATTTTTACCTGTATTTTAAATTACACATTTCACTCAGATAAACTGATGAAAAAAGTTCAAGAAAAGTGAAACAAAGTGCAATTTTCAAGAAAATATGTTCAACTATTTACCTAAATGATTAACAATTATAGGCACAAACTAACAACCAAAGTGTATCATAAAGAAACAATTATTATTGAACAAGTGCAACTATCAACCTAATTCTCATGTGATGTGTGTATTGCTAGGCTCCTCTCCAAGTCTCTAGCTGATGTGCCGCTTGGCTAGCTTTTCAATACTTTCTTCTTTGTGTGGTTAAGAGGAAAATTCATGTCTTTTGAGCATTTTATCACTTTTTAAAAAACATGCTAAAAGTTGCTAATTACATTTTAAAATAACAAAATTTGTGGCTATGTGCTTTGGAAAACAAGTTGTTAGGGTAATCTGCGAAGTTGCTAAATCTGGCAACAAAATTGCTAAATTGGCAACACTGCAGGCTACTCAGGCATTTCAGCATTTCCCGTCAAATGTCACAAACAACTCCCCTTTCCCACGGCCTACAGCTAAAGCCGTGTCACACTAGACCTTGAGCATGCGAAATTGTTTTGCTTGCTGCAATGGTCGTGATATGACGTCACGCTGTGCAGCGTCTTAAAAAAATAAAAATTAAATTCAACACTTAACAAATTATAATACATCTAAAATGTAAAAACATACAATCTACTCCACTTTCCTGCATGCAGTTTTATTTAAATGTGTTCTTTTAATTCAGATAGGAGGTCATGCTGTGACGTATCGATCTGCTGTTGGTCACATGGTATCACGTCATGCGAATTCGCAGGCCAGAGTTCACCAAG
>NW_015641583.1:0-12572 GCF_001515625.1 Sinocyclocheilus rhinocerous | reverse complement strand
GAAATTACTCAGATTTTCTGAATTAATTTTCACTAGCATTTTTACCTGTATTTTAAATTACACATTTCACTCAGATACACGGATTAAAAAGATTGATTTTCGAGAAATAAGTTCAACTATGTACCTAAATGATTAACAATTATAGGCACAAACTAACAACTAAGGTGTATCATAAAGAAATAATTATTATCGAACATGTGCAACTAGCAACCTAATTCACATGTGATGTGCGTATTGCTAGGCACCTCATTCCAAGTCTCCAGCTGATGTGCCACTTGGCTAGCTTTTCAATACTTTCTTCTTTGTGTGGTTAAGAGGAAAATTCATGTCTTTTGAGCATTTTATCACTTTTTAAAAAACATGCTAAAAGTTGCTAATTACATTTTAAAATAACAAAATTTGTGGCTATGTGCTTTGGAAAACAAGTTGTTAGGGTAATCTGCGAAGTTGCTAAATCTGGCAACAAAATTGCTAAATTGGCAACACTGCAGGCTACTCAGGCATTTCAGCATTTCCCGTCAAATGTCACAAACAACTCCCCTTTCCCACGGCCTACAGCTAAAGCCGTGTCACACTAGACCTTGAGCATGCGAAATTGTTTTGCTTGCTGCAATGGTCGTGATATGACGTCACGCTGTGCAGCGTCTTAAAAAAATAAAAATTAAATTCAACACTTAACAAATTATAATACATCTAAAATGTAAAAACATACAATCTACTCCACTTTCCTGCAGCGCTGCAGTTTTAAATGTGTTCTTTTAATTCAGATAGGAGGTCATGCTGTGACGTATCGATCTGCTGTTGGTCACATGGTATCACGTCATGCGAATTCGCAGGCCAGAGTTCACCAAGCTTGAATTTTGGAACGCAGCGAAATGCAAAACTTTTCGCACAAGCTTGCGCTTACAGTCTGACGCGTTTGTATGCGTATGAATGGAAGTCAGTGGAACGTAAAGTGCAGTGTGACCACCCTTTAAAGCAGCTGAAGCAAGCGTGAGGCTGCCTCTGCTTGTAACACAAGTCCTTACATCTCAGTTTTTCCCACTGCTACTTTTAAACTTTTTCATTTTCAGTGGCCTCCAGCTCCCATAGCAGATGCTAGCGTGAGGCAGCCTCCGCTAGCAGTGCAGGCTACACAAGTTCTTCAGGACATCACAAACCCCACCCCCTTCCCGTGGCCTACAGCTACAGCAGCTGAAGCAAACGTGAGGCTGCCTCCATTTGCAACACAGGCCCACACATCTCTTCCGCTCCCCCATGCTACTAATAACCATTTTTCTTTTCAGTGGCCTTCAGCTCCCGTAGCAAACGCTAGCGTGAGTCTGCCTCCTCTAACAGTGCAGGCTACACAAGTTCTTCAGGACTCCCATACCGTGGCCTACAGCTACAGCAGGCGAAGCAAGCGTGATACTGCCTCCACTTGCAACACAGGCCCACACATCTCAACCTTTTTCCTCCCGCTACTAATAACCCCTTTTTCCTTTTCAGTGGCCTCAAGCTCCCGTAGCAGACACTAGCGTGAGGCTGCCTCCGCTCACAAAACAGACCCACACATCTCTTTCTTTTCCTCCATTTTTCTCTCTTCTCTCAGTTTCCCACCTCAAGCCCCAGAGGCCGATATTAAGCGTGAGACTTAATTACTACTTCATTAAAAATCTCAATATTCTCTTTTCATTTTAACATCACTGCTCGTCCCACCAAATGCTGTTGCCTCGGAGCCACCTCCAGTGGCTCACAACATCCGAGCACAGATCCTGGCAGGTGCAGACATAGACCCCTTATCTAAGGCCGTCACTAATGATTAATTTGGTAATAGAGTTATCGGTTGATGGTTCTGATAATTAATCAGATAATTATAATTTATTTTATGGTAGTAAAAATAGGCCTAATCAAACAATAGCCTTTAAAATGACCTAAAATACATATATAATAGCAATGAGGCCATAATAATTGGTTCAAATAAAGTACCAAAAGCAAGTAACAATATGGTTCTGTTGAACAAAACTTAATGTATTATAAACAATATAATGTACATTACGCATTATATCAAAAGCCTACTGTGGTCACCAACGGCCTGTTTTCAAGCATAAACACTCATGGGTCTTAGCACTTGGCTGGCAAAAGTCGACATCACTTCAGCTTTCAAAGCTATGCCTATCCATCTAGATTCATGGCACTTATTTGGGGTACGCTGGCACAGGAAATTCTATTTTGTTGTATGCTTAACTTTCGGATGCAAAGCAGCACCAAGATTTTCTGACGTGTTTTCAGAAGCAGCTTATTGGATTTGTCAAAAAATTACGCCAAGTAATCCTCATAGCATCTACCTTTTAGACAACGCAAATTGTTCTGAGCATTGAACTCCCTGTCAGTTGCTGCAAGAGCGCTCCCGGTGGAGCAAATATGTTTCTCTTACCGGTTACCGAAGCTTACCGGTCCGATGCCACGAGTATTGAACTCCCGTCAGATGCTGCAAGAGCCTTCCCGGTTGAGTGAATATGTTTTCTTTCAACTACCAGTGATGCTTACCTGTCCGTGCCGTGAGTATTGAACTCCCGTCGAATGCTGCAAGAGCCTTCCGGTCAAGCAAATCTTGGCCTTTCAGTCCGTCCACTGGCGAGGCTTACCCGTCTGATGGCGTGAGTATTGAGCTCCTGTCGGATGCTGCGAGAGCCTCCCAGTCACGCAAACCTTGCCTTTTCTGTCCAACAACCGGCGAGGTTTACCCGTCCGATGCCGTGAGTATTGAACTCCCGTCGGATGCTGCGAGAGCCTCCCGGTCGAGCAGACCATTTCCGTCCGATAACCAGCGAGGCTTACCCCCCTGATGCCATGAGTATTGAACTCCCGTCAGATGCTGCGAGAGCCTTCCCGTTTGAGTGAATGTTTTCTTTTAACTACCGGTGATGCTTACCTGTCCGTGCCGTGAGTATTGAACTCCCGTAGAACGCGGCAAGAGCCTTCTGAATATGTTTTTCTTTCAACTATCGGTAATGCTTACCCGCCCATGCCGTGAGTATTGAACTCCCGTCGAACGTTACAACAGCCTTCCGGTAAAGCAAATCTTGGCCTTTCATTCCGTCTACCGGCGAAGCTTACCCGTCCGATGCTGTGAGTATTGAGTTCCCGTCAGATGCTGCGAGAGTCTCCCAGTCAGGAAAACATTGGTTTTTCCATCCGTTCACCGGCGAGGCTAACCCGTCTGATGCAGTGAGTATTGAACTTCTGTCAGATGCTTAGAAAGCATCCCGGTCGGGAAAACATTGGCTTTTCCGTCCGTCTACTTGCGAAGCTTACCCGTCCGATGCCATGAGTATTGAACTCCCATCGGACGAAGTCTCTTGCGGCTGGCACTTCAAATTTAGTTCAACCCGTCTATCGGCCGGTAAGGTTTACCCATCCGACGCAGTGAGTTGCTCCCGTCAAAGCTATGTGGACCTTCCTGGTCAGTCGATTCGAGCCTTGTCCACTCTGTCATCGACCAGTAGGGCTCACCCATCCGATGCTGCGAGCTGCTCCCATCAAGAAGCGGAGTGAACCCTCCTAGTCGGGCTTCCCAAATCACGCTGCTCCTCGTCCATCGGCTAGTAGGGGCCATCTTCCCAGCGCTGCAAGTTGCTCCCGTTGGAGGCAGTACGGGCCCCTGGTCTGACAGCCCAAACACACTGCTCTTCCTTTATTGGTCGGTAGGTCTGATGCCGCGAGCTGCTCCCGTCAAGAAGCTGTATGAGCCCTCCCGATTGAGCGCCCCTGGGTTACTCTGGGTTCGGGCCAAGAGGAGATTGCAATTTGGTGCATCTCCATGGTAGTGTTGTGATTGGCTGCTGCCATCAGAGGAGATACACAGAGTGTGGTCCATCCTTCTTTCCTCCTATAGAACTTATTTGCATAGTTTAAACTTACAGTTAGAAAAGTGTTACTGAAATTTTACCAATGCATTATTCACTTACCAAATCACAACCAAAATAGTTCTGGCAATGTTCTGAATGCATTAAGTCCAAACATGTTGGAAAAATATCATCATGTCATGCCTGCATTCATCTGTCTGTTAACAGCTGAATTTGTGAAAGATGTTGCATTACACATAGCTGTCATTGAGAATACTTATTTCTCTTAGTGTTGTAGTTTGCAACATTTACATTTAATCATTTAGCTGACGCTTTTATCTAAAGTAACTTCAAAATTAGGGTAATAGAAGCAATCAAAACAACAAAATAGCAACAATATATAAGTGTTGTGAGAAGTCCCGAGTTAGTCTAACGCAGTACGCGTAGCAAGTTTTTTTTTTTTTTAAATAATAAATAAACAGAATTAAAAAGTAGATAGAGCTAGTGTTAGAGGGTCAAGTGATTATTATATTTTTTATAAAAATTAAAAAGAAAACAAGTAGATAGTATAGAAAAAGAATAGAGAACTCTAGTGTTAGAGGGTCAAGTGATTATTTTTTTTATAATAAATAAAATGAAAACAAGTAGATAGAATAGAAATAGAATAGAGAGTTCTAATTTTAGAGGGTCAAGTATAGATGTAAGAGATGTGTCTTTAGCAGTTTCTTGAAGATGGGCAGGTCATTCCACCAGCAGGGAACCGTTAAGGTTTAAAAAAAAATCTAATTTAAGATTTCCAAACTTAGTTATGAATGGACTTGGATTGATTAGGTAACACTTTACTTGAAGGGGTGTGCATAAGACTGACATGACACCTTCATAACATAACTGAGCGAATGACACTTAATGACAGTTGTCATAAACATGCATAAAACCTCCTTCATATTCATGACGTGTCATGTCATGATTATGAAAGTGTCATGTCAGTCTTATGCACACCCCTTCAAGTAAAGTGTAACCGATTGATCTTTATGATCTCTCTTTGTTTAACCGACTGCTGCTGCATCTGGAGGTCTAGGGGAATATTTATGGTGGTCATCAGGGTTGCCAGGTCTGTGTAACAAAACCAGCCCAATTGGTACGCAAAAGTAGCCCAATCGCATTCCAAAGGAAAATGGTCATCAAAATCTATCCAAATTCACATTGAATTGAATTGAATGCTAGTATTGCACATTGACATATAGTGTATATTATTGCACATATATTATTGCACCTTTACTGCAGATATAGTGTTTCACATTTAGTAACCAGATATGATATTTCACCCTGACATACTATTTAGTGCATTTGTTTGAAGTTCTGATAAATAAAGTGTTCAGACAGTGGTATTGCAGATTGACATACTGCATATTGTACAATATTGTATATTGCATGTTGTATAGCAGCAATATAGACAGAAGAGATTTGAGTGAAATAAGTGACTGTAGTGGTTTCGTTTGTGCGCGACAGTCGTCCGCGAGGGGCTGTCGCGCTATTTTGTGTTTTTTTATTTTATTAAAGATTTCTTTGAGTGTTCGCCAGTTCCCGCCTCCTTCTTCCCGATCTACAAACGTTGTTACAATTGTATTTTCTGAAAGTAATTTTTTAATTGTTTATAATAGTTTTTAAAAATAAGATTTTAAGTAGACTACAAGTTAGGGATGTAACGATTCACTCAACGCGGGCAAAGAAATTATTAAGTTCCTCAGCCAGTGAAGCATCAGCGTTAACAGTGCTGTGGTTATTGTTCTTGTAATTGGTAATGTTCTGAATACCCTGCCACACTGTTCTTGGATTTTTGTCTGTGAGGTGGTACTCAATTTTCTTTTTATAATCTTCTTCGGCGAGTTTGATGCCTCTCTTTGGGGTGAAGCATCAGCGTTGACAGTGCTGTGGTTATTGTTCTTATAATTGGTAATGCTCTGAATACCCTGCCACACTCTTCTTGGATTTTTGTCTGTGAGGTGGTCCTCAATTTTCTTTTTATACTCTTCTTTGGCAAGTTTGATGCCTCTCTTTAAGTTGGATCTAGCAGTGCTGTATGAAGCTTTGTCACCAGACCTGAAGGCGGAGTCACGTTCTTTGAGTAATGACTGCACTTCACATGTCATCCAGGGTTTCTGATTGGGAAACACCCGAATCTTTTTGTTGACAGTGACATTTTCCATGCAGTTTTTAATGTAGAACAAAACAGATTCTGTGTATTGTTCCAGGTCCTGATGTTCAAATACCTCCCAGTCTGTTCGTTCAAAGCAGTCTGCAGCTGAGAGAGAGATTCCTCAGGCCAAGTTTTTATGATCTTTGTGACCGGTTTTATTTTCCTCCTCAATGGGGTGTATGTTGGGAAAAGAAGCAGTGAACAGTGATTTGACTGTCGCAGGTGGGGGAGGGGTGCGGCCCTGTAGGCATTCATAATGTTGGAATACACATGATCCAGTGTATTTTTCCCTCTGGTCGCACACTTAACATATTGGGTGAATTTAGGTAGAACTGTTTTCAGACCCGTCAGATTAAAATCACCCGCTATGATGTGCACTCCGTCTGGATGGTTCCGTTGGTGTTTATCTATAGTGCTATGTAACTGAGTGAGAGCTGCGCTAGCATTAGCATCTGGTGGAATGTACACAGCAGTCACTATTACTGCTGTTACCTATCTCTTTAAATAGAACGGTCTAACTAATATCACATAGAATTTAGCATGGATAGTGTGCACATTGGGACGCAGGCTATGTCCAGCGTTTATCGGGTTGTGTGTCAGTAATAATGGTCCGTGGGGAAACACAATTTTCATGGGAAGTCCATTGTTATTAGATACAGACAAAGCAAGGTCTCATTCTGGATGTGCTACAACAGCGTGGTTACGTAGACACAGAGTGAATGTGCTAGACTAGCCTGCCTGCAGTCCAGATCTGTCTTCTATTGAAAGTGTATGACCAGTCATGAAAAGGAGAATCAGACAATGATGATCATAGACTGCTGAGCATCTGAAGTCTTGTATCACAAAATTGGACGAAAATTTTGCTTGCAAAACTTTAACATTTAGTATCCTCAATTCCCAAACAATTAAACACTGTAATTAAAAGGAAAGTTGATGTGACACAGTGGTAAACATGCCTCTGTCCCAACTTTTTTGGTGTGGGTTGCAGCCATCAAAATTTGTTTATATTTACAAAATAAAATTAAGTTGGCCAGTGAAAACATTGGAAATTTTAAATAAAGGTTAAATAGAATGAACAAATGACATTCTTAATTTTATGACATTTCACAAAACGTCCCAACTTCTCTGGAATTGGGGTTGTAATTACTGTCAGACTTTTAAAATCCTTCATTACTTGAATTACGATTATAATAATTTAATTTTAAAGCACAGCCACCACAAAATCAGACTTAGTTTGAGATCATTCTGAGGTTAAATACAGATTTAAAATCATAACAAGAAATAGTTTAATAGCTATGAATACTGTTTTTGAAATCAAATATTTGCATAGCTATGACAGGAAACACTGGAATCTTACAATGCCTTGGAAAAAAATAGTTAATCTTAAAAATAATAAAGCGTATACATAAACCTAAATAGGAAATAAAACAGTTATCGAATAAGCATGTGTCCTATTTTCTGTACTAAACTCCTGAGACATTGGTGTCTCATATTTAGAGCAGTCGCTGCAATTTATGAAGGAAATCACTTAAATCTGTATGTGGTTGTGTATGTGAAAAAAATTCAGATGTAACCCCCCTTTGTAATCATTAACATTTTCATAAGTAATTAATTTAATTACACATTTTTTTCTCAGTAACTGTAACTGATTAAAATTACATTTATTTTGTAATTAAATTACATAATTCCATTACATGTAACTAGTTACTCCCCAACACTAGTCATCGGTGACATGAGTACCCATCACTACACTGAGTGGACGAAAGTAAAATCACTACACCACTATGTATGCAGTATGTTACATGAGAAAGAGCCCCAAGAAGAGAGCCTGAGAAAAGAAGACTGCCAAGTGAAGAAAAAAGACAGAGCAACAGTTACAAACTTCTTTTATCACTTCCTTGACCATTGTGTCTAAAACCAAATCTGAGATATTTAAACTGACCAATCAGCAAATTGCAGCTTTCCCCACTGTACTAAAGGTGTGACAATTAACAGAACCAAGTGTACACACATCTTGGCTTACAGGCCTTCTTCACTACCAGCTCCACTGTACATTTAGAAATTCAAATGAACCTTTTGGTAGGAAAGAGAGTGTTGGAAAAGGAAAATAAATGTCTTTGATCATTTTCAATATTACAATTTGGTTTTAAAGATGAATGATTAAATTTAGTTTTTTATTAAGATAATCAGTCCCTCCAGGATTTCGCAGGACTTTTTTCAGATTTTTGCGGCCTAAAATGACTGATTTTGCTGCGGCTTTTCTCAAAATTTGCGGTGATATTTGCGGCATCTCTTATTGTTTTGCAGTGAAAATATACCACAGACAACATTCTTCTAACATTGTTTTGACTTTTCTGACTTCGACAACCGTTGTAGGGCTCCAGACTTACGTTTGAGGACACCTGCACCAGTGCCATTAAGTTCTACAGAAGGTGGCACCAGTACCTGACAGTACTCAATCTCGGAGGTGTCTATTTGATATCTGCATGTACATATGCAAGATGTATTTTTTAGAGTGTTTGCTCATCTGCAATACGTCTCTAAGACGTTTCCTGTCAGATGTCAAATAGACATTTATTAGAATGCATGTAAAACTGCTTCTAAGACGTTTATCAAATTACACAGCAGATGTTTCCCAGATATTTAGCAGACGTCTTACAGATGTACTTGTGCTGTCTAGGTAGTTGAGATGCAGATCAAATTAACTTTTATTACTGTCATTCATAATATCTAAATATAATTTAATAAATACAAAAAATATATATTAGGGAGTGGAAATGGCTAATAAGCCTATAAGTACTTCTCTGCAGCCATCTACTAGTGGTCTTTTTTATTTTTAAATAAGTCTTTGCTTTCCTACATCATGAAACTTTTAGTTTTATAAATGGGGGCAACCTATGAAGGATGATCAAATAATGTCATCACATTAAAAATAATTTTCAAATTCGGTAATACTTAAAGCTTTGAAGTGCTGGGAAAAGTTGTGTCAGGCATTTAAAAACACTCGAAAACATTAGACCATTTCTGCCACAAGTTGTTCCTGTAGTTTTACTATGTTAAATCCATTGTGAATGGTGGTGATTTGTGTTTATTGAACAATGTTTTTCCTGGCTTCCACATCAGTGGCGTTTGTTCTGATATCTGTAGCTTTAGCAGAATTCTGCACCGAATTTGAATGCTTCTCACAAGATTTCACAGCAGAGATGTTATTGATTCTGCGGCGAATTCGACTGCTTTCTTCACTGTAGGCCTATCTCCCAGCGCTGTGTATAATGGTGTCGCGTCACATCGCGTCGCGTGATTGAGATCAGCCCACAGCTCCAGCCCGAGCAAATAAACGGTCTGCGCTGCGTAGCCCAAAGGAGTAGCGCGGATTCGTTCCACTTTTGGTTTGTTTGTCCAATGTAGCTCTTGTAAATCGGTCATGAAGAGAATGCAAGGCTGTTCATTCAATTTTTGGAACCTTTCTTTGAATGCGTGTTGCGATGACGTCACGGGACGCGTCTAAGCCCAAAATTTGCGGAAAATCTGCGGCAATTACGAAAATTTGCGAGCTCTTGCGAAAATTGCGGAGTTTGCTTGATTTTGCGATAAATTCAGCGATCGCAGAATCGCAAAATCCTGGAGGGACTGGATAATACTTCTGCTAACACTGTATCAAGTCTTTCAAGCTCAAGTTCTGGCCTGGTCATAGTCCAGATTTGAACCCTATAGATAATATCTGGTCTCACATTAAACTCAAACAAACAAAGTTTTTCAACTACTCATCAACGATTTGTATCCACCAACAGTGAGTGTAATGACATTGACCATCTCTTCTGTAAAAAAACTATCTGTAAGTTTACCCACAATGCTTAAAAATATAAAGAAATTAAAAGGAAAAAAATACTGAAAATTTCCAACACAGGTCTTTCGGTTCGGTATGCATGTGTATGGAACAATACATACACATGTTCCTAACACATGCATAATGCCCAAATACCCATACCAAACATTTTCAGTATGAATAAGTGTACCATTACACCCCTGAAATTTGCTTATATTTATATTACACAAATCGAAATTTACATCTGATCCAGTGATATATATTGATTATTTAAGTTATACATATTATCTCAGATTTAAAAATATTGTTCCTCTTGCTCATCAGAACTGATCTCTATACACCAACAAAAACTCAAATCCAGACTGAAGCAGAAATATCAGAGAATTGTTGAAGGAATCTCAAATCAAGGAAGCTCAACACTTCTGAATGAGATCTATACAGAGCTCTACATCACAGAGGGAGGAAGTGGAGACGTCAATAATCAACATGAGGTGATACAGATTGATACTGCTTACAGGAGACCAGAGACACAGGAATCACCCATCAAATGCAATGACATCTTTAAAGCCTTACCTGGAAGAGACAAACCCATCAGAACTGTGTTGACTAAAGGAGTTGCTGGCATTGGAAAAACAGTCTCTGTGCAGAAGTTCATTCTGGACTGGGCTGAAGGAAAAGCAAATCAGGATGTTCACTTTATATTTCCACTTCCTTTTAGAGAGCTCAATTTGATGAAGCAGAAAAATATAAGTCTGATGGAGATTCTTCATCAGCTTTTCACAGAAATTAGGGAACTGAAATCAATAGATTATAATGAATTTAAAATAATTCTCATCTTTGATGGTCTGGATGAGTGCCGACTTCCTCTAGATTTCCAGAACAATAACATTTTATGGGATGTAACAGATTCATCCTCAGTGGATGTGCTGCTGACCAACCTCATCAAGGGGAATCTGCTTCCTTCTGCTCTCCTCTGGATCACCTCTCGACCAGCTGCAGTCAATCAGATCCCTTCTGAGTGTGTTGACCAGCTCACAGAGATACGAGGGTTCAATGACCCTCAGAAGGATGAGTATTTGAGGAAGAAAATAAATGATCGGAATCTGGCCAATAAGATCATGACACACATCAAATCATCCAGAAGCCTGTACATCATGTGTCACATACCAGTCTTCTGCTGGATTTCAGCCACTGTTATAGAGAGGATGTTGGGTGAAGCACAGGGTGCAGAGATCCCCAAGACTCTCACACAAATGTTCACACACTTTCTAATCTTTCAGACCAACCTGAAGACCCAGAAGTATGATGGGAAATGCAAAGCAGATCTTCAGCAGACAAGAAAGAATATTCTGGCACTGGGAAAATTGGCTTTTGAACAACTGGAGAAAGGAAAGCTGATCTTCTATGAGGAGGACCTGATAGAGTACGGCATTGATGTCAGAGAAGTGTCAGTGTGCTCAGGAGTTTGTACCCAAATCTTCAGAGAGGAGTTTGGACTGTATCTGGGGAAGGTGTTCAGCTTTGTGCATCTAAGCGTTCAGGAGTTTCTTGCTGCTTTATTCAAGTTTCTAGTGTTTGATCAAGACAAAGAAAATGAAACATCAATGATTTATTTACTGAAGACTGAAGTGGACAATGCCTTACTGAGTGAGAACGGACACCTGGATCTTTTCCTCCGGTTCCTTCTGGGTCTCTCACTGGAGTCCAATCAGATACTCTTACGAGGTCTGCTGACACACACAGGAAGCACCTCTCACAGCAAACAGGAAATAATTGATTACATTAAGATGAAGATCAGAGAGAATCCCTCTCCAGAGAAATCTATCAATCTGTTCCACTCTCTGAATGAACTGAATGATCATTCTCTGGTGCAGGAAGTCCAAACATACCTGCGCAAAACAGGATTCAGTTGTCTCTCTGGAGTCAGACTCACTCCTGAGCATTGGTCAGCTCTGGTTTTTGTGTTACTGAACTCAAAAGAGGAGCTAGATAAGTTTAAACTGGGTAAATATCATACATCAGAACAATGTCTTCTAAGGCTGCTGCCAGTGATCAAAGCATCTAGAAAAGCTGAGTGAGTACTTTAAAATGTAAAATGTACTTCATTGTCAAAATGAATGTTTTACTGCATATTAGATTATGATTGTTTAGTTGATACAGTTTTAATTAAAAGCAACATTAAGCATTGTACAATACAAACATTTGCACCAGTCTAGTTTTGAGTTAGTTTCCACATAATTATTGACTGTGTACTAATGTTAATTTATCTTATCACTTTTATTCTTAGTCTAAGTAAGTGCAATCTCAGTGGTCAAATCTGTTCATCACTGGCCTCAGCACTCAGCTCAAACTCCTCCAGTCTGAGAGAGCTGAACCTGAGTCTCAATAAGCTGCAGGATTCAGGAGGGAAGCTGCTTTCTGCTGGACTGGAGAATCCTCACTGTAAACTGGAGACATTACAGTAAGAATCTCTTCACTGCAGTCAGAGATTGTGTGTTTGTGTCTGCTGGATAAAGGTGAAATTGATGGTTCAGTTAACACTACTGAACTGATGTTTATCAATTATGAGCAATCATAAAGATGTTCCGCCCCACTTGCACTAGCCAGACTCTGTCCAGGCTTACTGGCCAGTTGAGCAGGTTGAATGGGTGGTGAAGCTCATCAGTAAGTGTGATCAGGCTATCCAGCTTTAGTGAAACCTGTCCATTAATTCAACGTTGTA
>NW_015641582.1:0-984 GCF_001515625.1 Sinocyclocheilus rhinocerous | reverse complement strand
ATGCAGAGATGGAGTTTGAGACGCTCCACACATGTAAATGATAACTGTATTAGGAGCCGCTGTGTGACGCACGTACTTAACCGACACGCATGAAAATAATTAAAGCGCATATACTGTATTAGAACTGCGTTTAATATATCATGCAGCCTTGGAAAACAGACTAATAATATGTTTTATACATTCTCGTCTGTGAAATGCGCCACTTCCGGTATTTTGCCGGTTTGTCGACGTGAGCAAAATGAAGTCGAGGATTTTTAAAAATAAAATAGTCAAATAAAATAGACGAATCGCGACAGCCCTAAATGCAATGCTGTCAGATTACCTCATATCTCATTCATTACAGTACAAAACGCATAATATTACAATAATAACGCCTTCCATTCTCGTTCGCTCTGCAATAGCATAATGGAATGCGCGGATGATGTCTGCGCGAACATGATGTGCAGAGTTATGCAAAAACATACATTGACAGGCAGTTAGACGGCCTATCGTAGCCCTCGGACTGAGAGATTTGAATGGACGAACATTTTATGGTCCTACGCCTTCCACCAACGCTATAAATACATTTAGACCACTTAACTTAGTGATTGCTATCGGAATGTGAAGAGACTTTCAACCCAAAAAACAAAAACATGTTTTTGAACCAAACCACCGACCCTGTCTTTAAGTCAACAACTGTATGTTAGAAATAATAATAATACTCTTCATTATGTGTCAGTACTTTATTAACATCTCCAGCACATTTTAACAATACAGTGATAATACTGATAACCGAGATAATTTTGGTCACTATAATCGTGATAAGAAATTTTCATACCGTTACATCCCAAATAAATACAAAAAACAAAAACCCATACAGGGATATTGTTTTTGCTTTCATAACTTGAATTATAGGGTCATTCTAACTAGGGCTGGGTATCGTTAAAATATTTTTGATATCGATACCTTGACTTCGATACTGGTTCCTGAATGATAGTTTTTTCG
>NW_015641581.1:0-517 GCF_001515625.1 Sinocyclocheilus rhinocerous | reverse complement strand
AAGTGTTCCCATGGCTCAGTTTGCCCCGGGTTAGGGGTAAGTTGATCCCAAGTCGAGTCAGTGGATAAGATGCACCATCTGGGTGTAAAATGACCATCTGACCACATCTGATTCAAACCCATGTGAAATAAATAATAATTAAAAAACAATTTTAATAATTTCCTTTTACAAACAGTCATATTTCTTTTCATGAAGTTAACTTTAACAACATAAAACCAACCAAATGAAGATTAGATTTCAATATTTAAGTGTTTGCATTTCTGAAATATGTTGAACACCAAAGACACAAAAACAGACTAAACAGAGGGTTTGTTGGCCATCGCTGACTACAGATGGAAAGATATATCTGATTATAATGCGATGAAAAGCATTTTCTGGTTCTTATCAGAGAAGGATTTGGTGCACTTGTACACTGTCCCTATCAAATAAACTACAAATAATATATGATAAACTAAATCAGTAATATCACATTAAACCAGTTTATAATTCAGAGATTTAACTTAACTACAGTGCCTTA
>NW_015641580.1:0-1315 GCF_001515625.1 Sinocyclocheilus rhinocerous | reverse complement strand
TTCTTATAATTATATTCTATAAATTCGCTGGAGTGTTTGCATTCGTGAGGCTTCAAGACGTGCAAAAATATCAGTTTAATGAGGACGTTGCGGTCTCGCGAGCTCAGATACCGGACGCATATGGCTTTCAGTTTGACACTAAAACAGCTCACAAACACCTGAATTGAGCTCTTGTTGTGTTCTAATGGGTGAATTGGATTCAACCGCTGGCATATTTTATTTTTAAATGCTCTTAATGAAGTCCAAATGCTGTTGTTTGTGAGCAAGCACGGACTGAACTCGCTGATCGGTGCGGTGACAGTTCTCTCGTGTTTCACACTGTTTTCTGGCCAAACAGTCATTATTAATGAATCCTGAAGCAGGTAATAATCAGATATGTTGGTTTAGCTTGTCAGTGTGAATGAAATTCATGTATTTATTGGTATTTTGAACCGTTTTTTAAAGCCCTAGGAGGAGATAGGTTTAGAAATTTTTGTCTCAGAAGAATAACTTTAACTAGAAACTAAAGTTCGAAGACGAACTTTGATGTTGGCTTGGCCGGCGCAGCCTCGGGGCAAAAGAACCAGAGTACTTGTGTGTCCAGCGTCCTGGAGCAGTTCAACAACCTCAGTACAGTTTGATGACGTTTCGCACACTTCGCAGAGCGTGACAAAATAAATTCTCAAAAACAATACTGTGTCTGTTTCTTTTCAAATCAATTCACAATAGTAAACTCTTCAACAAAACACTACATTAAAATACCCAAATATGCAAAAGAATAGTATTATAATAGTATATAGTATTTATTTAGTTTATTTTATTTAGTCATTTAGCAGATGCTTTTTTTTATGACAGGGCAGCTGCTAGGGTGTTGCTATGCAGTTGCTAGGGTACCTGGGATGGTTGCTAGGGTGTTGCTATTCGGTTGCTAGGGTACCTGAGGTGGTTGCTAAGGAGTTGCTGTGCGGTTGCTAGGGTACCCCGGGCAGTTGCTAAGGTGTTGCTATGCGCTTGCTAAGGTACTCGGGGTTGTTGCTAGGGTGTTGCTAGGGTACCCGGGGCGGTTGATAAGGTGTTGCTATGCGGTTGCTAAGATACTCGGGGTGGTTGCTAGAGTGTTGCTATGTGGTTTCTAGGGTACCCGAGGCGGTTGCTAAGGTGTTGCTATGCGGTTTCTAAGGTACTCGGGGTGGTTGCTGGGGTGTTGCTATGCGGTTGCTAGGGTACCCAGGGCGGTTGCTAGGTTGGCTTGGATAATTGCTAGAGTGTTGCTATGATAGATAGATAGATGGATAGATACAAACTGAAGATAGATAGATAGATAGATAGATAGATA
>NW_015641579.1:677-1981 GCF_001515625.1 Sinocyclocheilus rhinocerous | reverse complement strand
GTGACAGTATGGTAGAGTATCACACAGTGCACTTTCATAGTTAGTGGAGAGGAATACAACAGGGCTGCTCGGGATCGTAAGTCTGTGGCAGTCGGTTTAACACGTGTTAAATGTATATATTTACATGCAAACACAATTTATAGAGTAAATAGTCATTTAAAATGTTCCCACAAATTGGTTGTTTTCTTTATACAAGTCTTTTTAATCTCTAATAAGAGAGTAATAATATATGTGGGTTCGGTTTTGTTGGTAATTTGACAGCGAATGCAGGCATGAAATGGTCAATGCTGTCTATTTTCTGCTAGATGTCTGATGAAGTTCTTATTAATGAAGTCACGCATGAAATACCACATGATTCACACGAGGTGATGGCTCTTCACAAACATACTTCATTCCTATAATGAATATTGGCTTCAGTAAATTGCCATAATATCTTGTTTTTATTTTTGACAACTTTGTTGTTGTGCATGAAGGCAGAGAGTGTCATTTCGACTGAGATATACGGAGCTGATTTGCAACGAACTCTGGGAGAGATTCTTGCATACTGTCAGGTAATGATGAGGCAGTTGATCCTGCCTGTTATGGTTAACCTTGAGTTGTCGTTTTTTGCATTAAAACTCAGTATGAGATTTACAGTCTGGTTCCGTTGTTCAGGTTACATATGGAGCCATTCTGAAACTCGATGAGAAGTTTGAGATGCTCCAGGCGAAGGTAGCAAGCATCCAGACCAGTCATCAGAATCCAGCTGTCCACTCTCAGGTGAAAATAACACAACTCGCATATTACAATATGAATGAGTATATTACAGTTACAATTAACAGTTACATTCATATGTATGTGCTAAATGGGTCATGAACTGCCTTTTTTATGATTTTTTACTGTTCTCTGAGGTCCCCTCATAATGTTATCAAGATTTTTACATCGAAAAACATCATAATTTAGAAGTAATAGTGGTTTAATGCATCTCCCACATTCTTACTCTTGCCTGTTCTGTTGATGCGAGAGTGAAACCACCTTACCAGTCGCACCTGATTTGTAATTTGCATGACTGACTGAGACCTGAGGGGAAGGAGAGGGTGTGAGGAGTCAGGAACGCCGCATGGGCGGGGGGAGGAAGAGATGAGATTGGGCCATCTGTTGTTCTGTGCTTTTTCTCGTAGATCCTATCTTCAGATTAGTGAGTTTTATTATTTTATTACAGGATAGTAATCTTGAATTCAGTTTTGGTAAAATCCATCCTTTCACACTCCCACCCTAATCCACCCCCCCACACCAACAAAATACATTCCCTTTTGATCATGTAA
>NW_015641579.1:0-564 GCF_001515625.1 Sinocyclocheilus rhinocerous | reverse complement strand
TGGGGATGAAAACAAATGGTTATCAAAGATCTTTATTGGAGCATCTCCCACATGAGAAGAACAGGTTTTGTTTTCTTTATTCTTGCCTGTTCTGTTGATGCGAGAGTGAAACCACCTTACCAGTCGCACCTGAAGTATTTATATTGACCACACATAAAACAGCTTGAAACAATAGATTTGTGAAATTTGCATGACTGACTGAGACCTGAGGGGAAGGAGAGGGTGTGAGGAGTCAGGAACGCCGCATGGGCGGGGGGAGGAAGAGATGAGATTGGGCCATCTGTTGTTCTGTGCTTTTTCTCGTAGATCCTATCTTCAGATTAGTGAGTTTTATTATTTTATTACAGGATAGTAATCTTGAATTCAGTTTTGGTAAAATCCATCCTTTCACACTCCCACCCTAACCCACCCCCCCACACCAACAAAATACATTCCCTTTTGATCATTTAAAAATTTAATTGACAACGGGATAAAAGAATGTTTAAACCTATTGTACCTGCACAGGCAGTGATGTAGAATCTAAACAGGCAGTGATGTAGAATCGGTGGGCGGGGCTAAACAGGC
>NW_015641578.1:0-938 GCF_001515625.1 Sinocyclocheilus rhinocerous | reverse complement strand
CAAGTAAAACACAAATGACTGGTGAATGTGTGACATGAGAGTGATTCTTCAGACGGGACACTGATCCGTCCGCTGCTGGGATGTTTTGACTCTGGGCTTTGATCAATAGAGTTAGTGTTTTGTGGTGGGACTGACACCCGTTTGCGGCACCGTTTAAGAGGTCAGGAGAACACTCTCAATGAATCAAAGCGCCCGACCGCTTCCCTCTTCATGACGCCTGACACATGTTGGACAACACTGACCACAACAACAGCTCTGCCTTTGATGAGTGTGTTTACATGCGCCTGTGCATCAGAGTAACAGAGCAACACTAAACGCACATCCTTATGCATAAAGGCAAAGGCATTGCTTTGTTTACATTCGCACTTTGCATTGCTAAAACAAATATTTACTAATATGTGTTCATTTATTTATACTTTTATTAAGCAAGGATGCTTAATGCCAACATTCGTAATGTTACAGTAGATTTCTATTTCAAATAAATGCTGCTCTTTTGAACTTTCTGTTCATCTGTGAATCTTGAAAAAATAAAATGCATCACGGTTTCCACAGAAATATTGTGCAGCACAACTGTTTTCAACACTGATAATAATCAGAAATGTTTGTTGAGCAGCAAATCAGAATGATTTCTGAAGATCATGTGACACTGAAGACTGGAGTAATGATGCTGAAAATTCAGTTTTGATCACAAAAATAAATTACAGTTTAACATATACTCACATAGAAAACAGTTGTTTTAAATTCTAATAATATTTCACTATTTTTACAGTATTTCTGATCAAATAAATGCAGCCTTGGTGAGCAGAAGAGATGTCTTTAAAAAAAAAAAACTGACCGACCCCAAAGTTTTGCACTGTATGTATGTACAGTATATGCATTTCAATTAAAGGAGAAGAATTATGGAACAAGCTGGAATGAGAATTAAAATATCTTTAAGA
>NW_015641577.1:0-961 GCF_001515625.1 Sinocyclocheilus rhinocerous | reverse complement strand
CACGGAGCCAGCAATATATAGTATACAATGTCAGGTTTATTAGAATTTAGAAATAAACAAACTACAGCAGAGATGAAATGCAGAAAAGAAAATAATAATATACAAAACATACAAAAAAAAAAGAAAGAAACATACAAAAAAATCTTAAGATATCAGAATTCACATTTTTAGGTTTTACAGATGCATGATGATCTAGTTGAAATATATTGTGACAAATGCATAAAGTTACTTAATACGATTTCTCAGATCACCTGTGTTTCCTGTATCTCTGTCAGCAGCTCCCATTACAAATTTTCTTGTAACTTCCCGTTTTAGGGTTTTCTGATGCTCCTGAAATCACAGTACAATTTATCAATATTTGTTTGCAATGAAAGTTCAAAACGTGTTTGAAATAGTTTCAGCCCATTAGTTCATGTAAGTGACGTCACCGATTGACCCCACAGTGCAGTCTTTTAGGTTAAATTAATTAGCTTATAGTTACTTCCATTTATCTATTGACAAAGTACCAGCAAAACATTTACAAACTATCAAAACCGCTCATCTACACATAAAATGTGATTAAAAGCTCAAACTTTCATTAATAAGAGCTCAAATCTATAGTTAGCTTACCTCTAATAGTTAGCCTCTATAGCTAGTTAACGGTTGTGATGCTAACGGTCTTTTTGAAGACACTAAACCGTTGCTGTAAAGTAAAGATTCAACAGAAACGTGTCAATTGCATGTATGAAAGTGTCAGGAATGGTTGTATGTATTATTTGTGTAATTTTAGCGACTAAACTTACCTTACAAGCAGTGAAAACAGCAGAGATATGGACTCTCGCTACTTGTCAGCTGAGTGAGTTGACGCCCCGTTTCCATGGTAACTCCTTCCGCTCCAGTTTAAATGTGATTTGAATGCTCAACGCGCGCGCCCGTTAAACACATCAAAGTTACGCATTTACATAAATAGTACATACAAGTC
>NW_015641576.1:0-1494 GCF_001515625.1 Sinocyclocheilus rhinocerous | reverse complement strand
TACTTCTTATATTTCAAAAGAGATCCGTGCGTGAATGCAGCTTAACAGATCTCCCGCTGTCTATGATGTCATAGTAAAAAATAACAGTAAAGATGAAGAAAAATCACTCACAGTTCTTGGAAAACGTTATAACAGTAAAGATGAAGAAAAATCACTCACAGTTCTTGAATGGAAAACGTTCAGATCATCTTAAATACTGAAAGCACTCTGTATGTTGTTTGTAATATGTTATATTAGTTTAAAATTCTTAACATACAACTGTTTTAATAATTTTTTTCAAATTGTAATTATTTTAAAAAGTACTTAATTACTTATGTAAGGATATGTAAATGTAAGGATTTTAAGATTCTCAAGTCGGTAAACTAATTAATTAAAGGGGGGAAAAAGTAGATCAAGAATCGTTCTGGAATCGGATCGGGACTCCCAGAATCGGAATCGGATCGGATTGTGAGGAGACTAAAGATTCCCACCCCTATTAATTAGTCATGACATTAGTCATCAATTGAAAACCTTCAAGTAAAAAAACATAACTTATTTTTTACATTTTAGAAATGCATGTTTCTTTTAGAGTTAAACTTGTGGTATTTTGTTTTATATAACAGCAGAAGTCTATGATATGTTCTCACTCAGATGGCCAAGTAAAAATGTGTGTGCACGTATAAAACAGTGTGTGAAAGAAGAACACTGTTCAAACTCATCTAAATTCCTCAGGGTGATCAGGAGCCCACACAGTGTCACATGCTCTCTCTCTCTCATATGAACACATACGAACACATCAAATGACACATCTGAACACTTTCTTCAACAGCCAATAAAGATCATTTCAAAAAGTGAAGTTGACAGTAAGATATAGTAAATGCAGCGTGTTTTATTCATGTGTGTGTTTGTGAGCTGCAGCAGGTGTGTGCATAAATAAAGGCAGCTGTGCATCAGGCCCCTCCCACTGCACTCTGCCCCTCCCCCAAAGCCTGTTGCCATGGCGAGTGGCATACGGTCACTAAGGCAGCTCCCAAGAGAGGATCAAACTCCGCCCCTCCCAAAATCCTGCTGCTGATATCTCACTTTTATCAGCACAGAATCTCCATTGGTATGATTTGATCTCATCCATATTCATCATTTCCATTTATTCCATCTTCTATGTGCTTATCGTAAGTCTGTATTAAACATATCACAAGCTGGGCTGAACATATCAAAATCTTAGTGCTTAATGCTTCTTTCTCAAATTTGAAATTTGAAATGAATTTCAAATTTTTAAATGTCAGAAGTTTGGATCTTAATATATAGAATTTATTTACAAAATGTAGTGCATTGTGCTTTTATGAATTCATTGTTCTTTAACAGTAAAGAAAACTTGAAAAATATTTTTTTATTTTTTTAACAATTTAATAATAATAATAATAATAATAGTATATTTATATAAAAATAAAATATAAAAAAATTAAATAAAATATAATAAAATATTTATTATACGCATAAGTACATACATTTATAAAT
>NW_015641575.1:0-564 GCF_001515625.1 Sinocyclocheilus rhinocerous | reverse complement strand
AGGAAAACCCTGAACAGAAACAGTATTTTTTTTCTGTCACATGGCATCGCATGTATCTTAATGTAAAAATGCAATACATGTAAAAAACTTTTTTTTTTTTCGGACCTCTGCTTGGAAGAAAATATAGAGGGTGCGCCTTGGAACTTTAATTGAATACCCCTGACTTATATAATAAATAAATACTTTATTTGTATGGTTTTGTAATATCTGTGTCACATATTTCCTTGGGTGGTAGATCAGACTCTTATTATAGAATTTCATTACAGAAAACATTGTTTTGAACATGGTAATGGATTAAAACAGAGCCTATAAATAACAGGCTGGATGTACAGATTAAAACATAGCCTATAAATAACAGGCTGGATGTACAATAACCTTACATCTTAACACGTCTTTTTTTTTTTTTTATAAAGCAGATCATAGAATATTTTGTCTATAGCCTATAAAACAGTTTCTTAAATAAGAAAGATTTCAATACATGAGGATTCTGAATGAGATTTTTTCAGCGAGCCACTAAATGACTCGTGAACAAAGACTCGAGACTTGACTCAGACTCCAGCGATA
>NW_015641574.1:0-567 GCF_001515625.1 Sinocyclocheilus rhinocerous | reverse complement strand
ATAGACAGATTTAGCAGGTGGGTGGAGGCAGTACCATCAGCAGATTTGGGAGCAGGAACAGTAATTTAATTTCTAACAAGAGAAGTAATTCCTAGATTTGGAATACCATCAGAAATAAGTTCAGATGATGGGTCGGCATTCATACAAAAAACTGTAAAACAAGTATTGCAACAATTAAGAATAAAACAGAAACTAGGGTGCATTTACCATCCACAGGCACAAGGGTCCGTCGAAAGGCTTAATGGAACTATCAAGGCCAAAATTAACAAAATATGTGAAAGTACTAAACTTAATTGGATTGATGCATTACCTCTTGCACTAATGAGCTATCGCATGCAAACTAACAGGAACACGCACTTAACACCGCATGAAATGCTCACGGGTCGACCCATGCCTGTTTCATATTGTAGAGGTCCCTACAAAGGACCGCCTCTAGAGCAATTACAAATGGAACTTCGCTCGTATATGAAGAAATTAACTGCCATACATAAAGCTATCTATTTACAGAAAAAAAGAAAAGATCCCAGAGAGGAAACAGAGACTGCATGTCCAGTTGTTCCGGGTGAC
>NW_015641573.1:236-550 GCF_001515625.1 Sinocyclocheilus rhinocerous | reverse complement strand
GGGACAGGAAAGCAGAAGTCTTTGATAATTTTTGACCCTACATAACACTGAGCAGAAAAAACCAAAGATATGTATTATTATGAAAATGTATTGTCATATCTGTGTCCTTTTATGTCAGATTCTTCAATTTAATAAATTCAATCTGAATAAAAAAACATGTTGGCTATTAACAATCAAATTAAATCACTATAAACAAAATCCATAGATGGATTTTGCATAAGTTATGTTAAGTTTAAATACAACATTTTAATGTAGAAATATTAAATGATTGCAAAAATGAAATAATGAGCTACTTTTTAAAATATGAAACTACA
>NW_015641573.1:0-196 GCF_001515625.1 Sinocyclocheilus rhinocerous | reverse complement strand
AAAATATAAAACGACACCCGCCAGTAGGTGGCAGCAAGTGACTGTCTTAATGAGTGAGTTGAATCCTTAAATCAACCGATTCGTTTAAAATGCTAATTAATTTAACTTAGCAAACGACTGTACTTATAGCCTGTTTCAACGAAAGAAAGTAAGATGGCGCCGACGCTGATGGCTGCCTCGGTGGCGTGCTCCGCAG
>NW_015641572.1:0-822 GCF_001515625.1 Sinocyclocheilus rhinocerous | reverse complement strand
ACGTTTTTTAAATTTGAATAAAATGAAAACTAAAAGAATTTCAAACCACATGAGCCAATATTTTATTCACAATAGAACATAGATAAAATAACAAATGTTTAAACTGAGAAATTTTACAATTTTATGCACAAAATGAGCTAATTTCAAATTTGATGCCTGCTACAGGTCTCAAAATAGTTGGGACGGGGGCATGTTTACCATGGTGTAGCATCTCCTCTTCTTTTCAAAACAGTTTGAAGACGTCTGGGCATCGAGCTTATGAGTTTCTGGAGTTTTGGTGTTGGAATTTGGTCCCATTCTTGCCTGATATAGGTTTCCAGCTGCTGAAGAGTTTGTGGTCGCCTTTGACATATTTTTCGTTTAATGATGCACCAAATGTTCTCTATAGGTGAAAGATCTGGACTGCAGGCAGGCCAATTCAACACCCGGACTCTTCTACAACGAAGCCATGCTGTTGTAATAGCTGCAGTATGTGGTTTTGCATTGTCCTGCTGAAATACACAAGGCCTTCCCTGAAATAGACGTCGTCTGGAGGGGAGCATATGTTGCTCTAAAACCTTTATATACCTTTCAGCATTCATAGCACCTTCCAAAACATGCAAGATTCCCATACCGTATGCACTTATGCACTCCCATACTATCAGAGATGCTGGCTTTTGAACTAAATGCTGATAACACGCTGGAAGGTCTCCCTCCTCCTTAGCCCGGAGGACACGGCGTCCGTGATTTCCAACAAGAATGTCAAATTTGGACTCGTCTGACAATAGAACACTTTTCCTTTGAAACAGTCCATTTTAAATGAGCCTTGGCCCACAGGACACG
>NW_015641571.1:0-1502 GCF_001515625.1 Sinocyclocheilus rhinocerous | reverse complement strand
CAGATCAAGTTGCGGGAGCTCGAATTGAGAGTTGCCAGAGACGCACCAGGTCCTCCTGTTCCAGTAGCCCCCGCTTCATTACAGATTCCTCCTCCCGTGCCATTGGTTCCTCCTGCGCCATCGAGTCTGCCTGCTCAGCTTGCACCTGCAGTAGGCGCTGGTGCTGCGATGAGAGTAGGATTATCAGGTAGTACATTTGATGTGAGTAAACATTGCTCTTGTGCCACAGTTTAGAGAGATTGAGATTGACTCGTATTTTAATGTTTTTGAGCGAATTGCTTCGGCTTTGAATTGGCCTAGAGATGTATGGTCTTTGTTACTACAGTGTAAGCTAACGGGAAAAGCCCAGGAAGTGTGTGCTGTCTTGTCTTTGGAAGACAGTTTGAACTACCATGTTGTTAAAGCGACCATTTTGAGAGCTTATGAACTTGTACCTGAAGCTTATAGGCAGCGATTCAGAAATTATAAAAAAAATTCGAGTCAGACGTTCGTTGAATTCGCTAGGGAAAAGACTATGCTGTTTGACAAATGGTGCGTAGCAAGTAAAGTTACAGATTTTCAGGCACTACGTGAATGAATTTTGCTCGAAGAATTTTAAGGGTTGCATTTCTGAGCGTACTGCAGTTTACTTAAATGAACAGAAAGTAAGCTCATTGTCAAATGCGTCTGTTATTGCTGATGAGTTCGCTCTGACTCACAAAACAATTTTTACTGCCCGTACTGAAAGTTATTTCCATTTCCCCTGTTTTGAAAGATCAGTCACGTTTTAAGTCTACCAGTTATTTCCATTTCCCCTGTTTTGAAAGACCAGTCACGTTTTAAGTCTATTGGTACAAAAGTTAGGGAAGAGAGAGAGTGTTTTTATTGTCACAAAACTGGCCACGTGATTGCTGATTGCCTTGTTTTAAAATGCAAGCAGCAACATAATCCTCCTAAAAGTGTTGCTTTTGTAAAGACTGTTGACGTGACTGAAAATGAAAATCATGATAAAATAGATGTGGGCTATCAACCTTTTTTGATGGAAGGATTAGTTTCTGCTGATGCTCAGTCTACAAATCAGGTTAAGGTGACCATGTTGCGTGATACAGGTACGATGCAGACGATCGTGGCTAAGGACGCGTTTCTTTTTTCTGATGAAACTTTTTGCGGTAGCTATGTTTTGGTACGAGGTATCAGAATGGAGACTGTCAGTTCCTTTACATCAGATTAATTTGCGGTCAGAGTTGTATACAGGAATGATTAAGGTCGGGGTGTGTGAAAATTTGCCTGTGTGCGGGGTAAAATTTATCCTTGGTAATGATGTGGCCGGTGGAAAGGTTACACCTTTCTTAGAAGTTTGTGACAAACCTGATATGTCTGATCATCTTGATGAAATGTCTGAAAGATTCCCTGAAGTCTTTCCTGTTTGTGCAGTGATGTGAGCACAAGCTCGTAAACTTTCTGATGCAGGTGATTTCGCTACAACCTTTATGGCATCCACTTTTGAGCATGATATTTTGATG
>NW_015641570.1:772-1011 GCF_001515625.1 Sinocyclocheilus rhinocerous | reverse complement strand
ATAATGTTCTTTTTAGCAGCATCATATGACCCCTTTAAGACCTTACAGGGCCCCGGGGCTATGACTTACTGCAGGGTCCCCTATTACAAATATATATATTTTGATATAATATATATATTTTTATCCTAAATAGGATTTTTATCCTATCAAAATTTTGATGCATTGAAATTTTATAATTCAATATTTAAAAAAATAAAATAAATAAAAATAAAAAATACTAGCCTAAGTAAAAACAAGCT
>NW_015641570.1:0-207 GCF_001515625.1 Sinocyclocheilus rhinocerous | reverse complement strand
AACAAAAAAATACAGCTAACTAACACAATAAAACACAATAAGAACATGATAACATAATAAAAAACATGATTTTTGAAAATTTTAATAAACTGAGTTATCTGTCTTTGCAAATAAACTCTTCATATATTTGGAACAATACTGGTAACCAAACAGTTGGGTACAGACTTCCATAGTATGAAAAACAAAATACACTACTGGAGTCAATGG
>NW_015641569.1:1527-3544 GCF_001515625.1 Sinocyclocheilus rhinocerous | reverse complement strand
ATTAAAAATGTTTAAAATTTACATTTAATAATTTGCTAATAAAATAGCATGTATTTCAACAAACAAGTTGACAAATTAGTCTGACTGAGAAGAGTGTAATATTCAAGTGATAACAGAGCTTCAACCGGAATGTAGTTTTAAGAGTTTTTTTAGGCGATAATGTACTTGTTTAAAAAAACAGTCTCCTCTTGGCTTATATCGAAATCCTCCGACATTTTTCTTTACAAATCCTCATTTTGCACTTCTAATTCGTGACCGGTGTTTTGTTTTGCTCTGTCCTCAGCGTTTCCGTGTTCGTCATTTCTCACCGGTGCATTCACGACGCATACGTCCTATGTCATCCGCCCGGAACGGCTTCCGCGCACAACAGTTAGCCGAAGTTAGAGAAAAGTGTTTATAATGTTTTAAATATAGACATTTTTCATACAAAAATGCATTTATTCGCAACAAGACACCTTTATTTACCCCCCAGAGCCGCGTGAGGCACTTTTTATTATGGATGGATGCGCTTTATTGGACTTCTTTTGGACTGTTGAACAAAAAACACCTGCCCACTGCCATTATAACGCTTGGAAGAGCCAGGACATTTGTTTATATAAATCCAACTGTATTCAGGGTTCTTACACCTTTTCCAAAGTAAAATTCAAGCACTTTTCAAGCACTTACAAGGTGCATTTTCAAGCTTTTCCAGCACTTTACAACTGTGGTAAAATACATGTTTCCATACATACTTCACGTTCTTCACTTTAAATCAGATGTTATTGTTCTATTAAAAACCACCTGTCTGGGTTGCATTGCCTAATATAAATAGCCAACATACAGGATATAAATTACAAAATTTAAAAAAAGAAAGAATTGACAGGGTATCTGCAGGATTTAAAAAATAAAATTTAAGGTTTTTTAAGACCTGCACAAATAAAATGAATACTGTATGAGTGGGGTAGGGCAATGTCTATGATGGTAACATATTATTAATGACTGGTACCATAAAATGACTGTAAAAAAAGTCAATGTCTATGATGGTAACATATTAATGACTGGTACCATCAAATGACTGTAAAAAAAGTTTTATATAAAATATACGTTTTATATAGTAATAAACCTCACATTTTAGCCTTTAAACTATTTTTTAAGAAAAGGGATTAGTCAAAAGTATAAATTATTATCTTAATTTAAAACACACACACATCTTGCTTTGTTAATTGTTTGGATTATTGAAGGCACCTTTTATTTGTTCTGAACAAAAATAGCAAATTGCCAGCAGGTTGCCAGCAGGTGGCGCATTTGGAACGGAACAACAACTGTTTGCCCGGTAACGACTGTACAAAAAGCTGAACTGTGCTCATTAACGCTACATTATCAGACATTACACGTAGGCAAGATGAAATGAAAATGCCATCAAAACTTCTGAGGGCAGGCGGTTCCCTTCAGAGATAATTTCATATCAAAACACCTGCGCCACGTTTTGACTATGTTTTGTTTGTTTATTCAATGAAATCATACCCTTATGAAGTTAATCGTCACATTAAGCCATATCATGATTCTTGTTTCGTCCTCAAGTTTTAGACCTCTTGAAATTATAATAAAAGTCTTTTCTTGTACAGTTTAAGGCATTTAAGTCTTTTTATGTCCTTAAATTTTATCAAGTTGGTGTGACAATGACGATTAATGTCGATTACGTTTTTGTGTGGGGGAACTCGTTGCCTCAGCGGTTCCCCTCCCCATCATTATCTTATTACTACGTTAGCTGCTGTCACACCTGTGACTAGTTAGTCCCTAATTTCTCCCTCTATTTTAGTTCCCCTCATGTGTAGTCTTGTGTCAGACCGTTGTGTGTACACGCTACACTTCGCTCGTGACCTACTTTTGGTTTAGTCGTGCTGTGTCCTGTTGTGTTTTTCCTAGGCTCCAAGTGCAGTTTAGTCCCTGCTGTTTTGACTTCTTTTCTTGCTCCCCCTTTTTTGCCTCTCATTTCTCCAGATCTCTGTTCCTCAGTTCCTGCCCTGGCGTTACCTGA
>NW_015641569.1:0-1431 GCF_001515625.1 Sinocyclocheilus rhinocerous | reverse complement strand
CCCACTCTGACGTTGCGTCAGCACTGACGCTGGGACTCTGTGCGCTGTTCTCTCCCCACTCTGACGTTGCGTCAGCACTGACACTGGGACTCTGTGCGCTGATCTCTCCATGCCTTTCCCTCTCTGCCTTGTGGAGTGTCTGGATGCTCGTTTGGACTGCCCCCCTCTCCCTGTCTACATCCTCCACCCTGGATTACGGGTCCTGGCCTTCTGCCCTAGCCGTGTTTTGTGTTTGATACTTTAATAAACTTCTGAGTTGAACCTGCAATTGAATCCGTGTTTTTCCCTGATAATATCATGATTCTTGTCTTTCCATCCTCAAATTTTAGACCTCTTGAAATTATAATAAAAGTCTTTTCTTGTACCGTTTAAGGCATTTAAGTTTTTTTATGTCCTTAAATTTTATACAAGTTGATGTGACAATGACGATTAATGTCGATTACGTTTTTGTGTGGGGGATACGACACGTCATATTCATGACTTTCTTCACATGGGTTATTTTATTAGTAGGCTATGAAAAACAAAATGGTTATTCAATTTGGGATTAAAACATACAGAAAACGAGCAACAAACGTTTCAATCTAGCACAAGCTCACTGAATCTCACTGTCTAAACCGCAAAATGAATTTCTTGTTTACATCGTATCTGCACTGTTGTTTATGATGACAGTATTTGAGAGAGTGCAGAATACATTCAGTGAGCGCATGAACTGAACACAACTGTAGCAGATTTTTCCTGGTGTGGTGAGTCTAATCTAAATGCCTCTGCATGGCCATAACAAAATGGTTATTCAATTTGGGATTAAAACATACAGAAAACGAGCAACAAACGTTTCAATCTAGCACAAGCTCACTGAATCTCACTGTCTAAACCGCAAAATGAATTTCTTGGTAATGCATCATCTGCACTGTTGTTTATGATGACAGTATTTGAGAGAGTACAGAATACATTCGCATGAACTGAACACAACTGTAGCGTTTCACAGATTTTTCCTGGTGTGGTGAGTCTAATCTAAATGCCTCTGCATGGCCATTGCATACATGCACTCAACACAAACGTTGGTGATTTGTTATAACGCTGGGGGAAAAATGCGCACAAATAAATCTTTAATGCATTGTGAGCAGATCTAAACGTATGCCGCAATAAATACCTTTCATTTATTTTCACATTTTACTTTAATTATGACAGTCTTAAAAGATTTAGTTTAACTGACCAGAAGCATTTTTGCTTACCTTTTATATGGCTCGAAAGCACAGACTCTTCCATGAAAATAACAGACTTTACAGGAGGCTACTCAAGTATTTAGTTCTCGTTTTAACCGTAATTTTTATTTGTCGTTTTCAAGCCATCGCTGACTGAAGCGGCAACCTCTCGGCATGTTTTTATCTCCCGCTCTGCTCCAGCAGAGGACACGCGTCAATAAAGACCGGC
>NW_015641568.1:829-945 GCF_001515625.1 Sinocyclocheilus rhinocerous | reverse complement strand
TGTGTGTGCACGCCATGAGTGTAGAATACGTAAACACTTTTTAATGAAACATAAATTCGTCCCCCGCGATTTTTTGGCCAAGTCAAGTCAAGTGTGTTCATAGAGGTTTCCATGGG
>NW_015641568.1:0-318 GCF_001515625.1 Sinocyclocheilus rhinocerous | reverse complement strand
ATGCATGCTAAAAATTCAGCTTTGAAATCGCAGGAATAAATTACATTTTAAAATATATTCAATTAGAAAACAGTTATTCTAAATAGTAAAAATATTTCACAATATTACTGCTTTTGCTGTATTTTCAAATAAATATATATATATATATCGAAGTGGTGTGGGCTGCCTGGACCAAAAAATGCCAGGGCCGATTTTTTTTGTCCCAGCGCAGCCCAGCCCTGCCACAAGATGGCGCCATTGTACCATTGTACCACAGTGTACCACTCTCTTCTCATACGGAAGAGGGCTCTGCTCACATTCTGAAAGACGAAATCCCCT
>NW_015641567.1:789-968 GCF_001515625.1 Sinocyclocheilus rhinocerous | reverse complement strand
TTACAAAAAAATACAAGCAGTCAGTAATAAAATTATAAAACAAATTATCTCAATTCATTTGCGGCATTTGAAATGACACCACTGAATTTTTATAGGCAGTGTTTTAAGAGCCATATATGTTATTTATTGAGATAAATGGAACATCAGATGGCTTTGACCTGTAATGACTGTACAATGTA
>NW_015641567.1:0-494 GCF_001515625.1 Sinocyclocheilus rhinocerous | reverse complement strand
TACTTTAAAAGCATGGAGAGATCGCGATTGCACACAGTCTGCGCACAAGCAGTTCCTTTGTATAAGTTACGCCTGTTTGAGAGCTCGCATCCAGTTTTCTGCGATTACATGACTGTGTTCTCAAGTTACAATAAAGAGCTCGCCACATTTGCGCGGGAATGATTAAAATTATGCAGGATATCTGCAATCTGGCAGATATACAGACTCTGTTATCGACTGGAGGCAGATGCGTGTCAAACTCACTGTTGGAGAGGAGAGAGAGACAGCTTGTATCAGTGTATATATGGTAGATACTGTGGAAAATGAGTACCGTGTCAGATATTTCAGTATCGGTATCATAATATAGATATTTATGATAACACTACCATGTAGTTTGTTTCTCCAAACTTTGAGTCCATAAATGACGCTGAGCTCCCTCTCTGTCTGATCAGCTCTTCACCTGCTGTAGTGGCGGCTTTTCCCGCTTCAGATATCAGGGCTGTTATTGGTCCCTG
>NW_015641566.1:0-1515 GCF_001515625.1 Sinocyclocheilus rhinocerous | reverse complement strand
TATTTAGCAAGGATGCTTTAAATTGATCAAAAGTGATGATAGAGATTTATAATGTTACAAAAGATTCCTTATAAATGCTGTTCTTCTGAACTTTCTATTCATCAAAGAAACCTGAAAAAATTCTACTCGGCTGTTTTCAACATAATAATAATAATAATGTTTTTTGAGCCGCAAAACAGAATATTAGAATGATTTCTGAAGGATCAACGCGACTGGAGTAATGATGCTTTGAAATCACAGGAATAAATTGCATTTTAAAAACAGCTTTTACTTTTTAGTACAACTTTTACTGCTTTTGCTGTATTTTGGATCAAATAAATGCATTAAAATGCATGCTTTAAAAACATTACAAATCATACTGTTCAAAACCTTTTGAGTGCTAGTCAGGGCTCTACGCTTATTTTTCTTTATAGGAGCACTTATGCTCCTAACTTAAAAAATTTAGGAGCACATTCTAATTAATAATCCAAAATTTGATGAAAAAAATTTGCCTTCCCATTACGAGGTGATATTTGACTCCTTAAAGTGATTTACAGTAGAATTTTGTTTTTACCTTTGTAATGTCATTTTTCTAACTTTATTAAAAGTGTCATCTTTTATGTCAGATTTTTACAAAATTATATTTTATAAGCTTTTTAAAAATTCTAATTAAAACCATAAACCATAAAACTGCCAGCAGGTGGCGACAAGTCACTGATTTTATCACTGAATCATTCATTCAATTGATTCATTCGAACAACTGATTCATTCAGGAATGAATCAAGTGACTGTCTTTATGAATGGGTAATCATGAATCACTGACTCACTAGATTCGTTTAAAAACGCAGTTCATTCATAAACGAGACACCGCTGTGTTTGAATGGAGATGCGCAGCGGCTGATGAAGATCTGGTCAGTCGCACTGGTGCTCCTAAATATTTTTTCGTAGTCGCACGCAGTAGTTTTCAGTCGCAAATGCGCACTGTAGAGCCCTGCTAGTGTACATGTAATACATATCGTAAATGTAGCCTCATCAAACCTGCAGAAAGCCTGTATTAATACTAATACTAATACTGATGATTGTAGTAATCAGCGCTGGATATAGACGGCTGTCTCGGGTCTCTCCATGTTTAATATGTTGGCTGAACACAAGCCTGTGGTTTCTCTGTATCGGTCCGTGGCAGGTCAACATCATCCCCGTCATCGCTAAAGCCGACACCATCTCCAAGAGCGAGCTGCACAAGTTCAAGATCAAGATCATGAGCGAGCTGGTGAGCAACGGCGTGCAGATCTACCAGTTTCCCATCGACGATGAGACCGTGGCCAAGATCAACACCGCCATGAACGTGAGTCCTGAGAGAAAGCACAGAAGCGACTGGAAGAAGGGCTTATGTGTGCAGTATTCGCTTTTAACCGCCCTGAATGCTCTGTTAAACCATCAAAATATAGTGTGTCTTATTGGGAGGAAGAAAACAATACATTTGATTTAAGGTCGGTGTTATTTTTTTAGAATCCTATTATAGATTTTATTAATTAA
>NW_015641565.1:629-772 GCF_001515625.1 Sinocyclocheilus rhinocerous | reverse complement strand
GGTTTACATATAAACAGTTAATTATGTCTAAAGTGAAAGTAAACATTTGAGAGAAAAACAGATGCGTGCAGCTCTTAAAGGGACAGTACAAAACATGCTGCCGCTTGTCATTAAAGGGATAGTCCAAAATTAAATTAAAATTC
>NW_015641565.1:0-543 GCF_001515625.1 Sinocyclocheilus rhinocerous | reverse complement strand
ATTTTTATTTATTCTTGTGCTGAACACAAAAGATGTTTTGAAGAATGTGAGTAACCAAACAGTTGCTGGTCCCCACTGACTTTAATAGTAGGAAAAAAAGAATATGAAAGTCACTGGGGACCAGCAACTGTTTAGTTTGCCACATTCTTCAAAATAACTTTTTATGTTCAACAGAAGAAATAAACTCATTCAGGTTTAAAACAACTTGATAGTGAGTAAATGATGACACAATTTTCATTTTTGGGTGAACTATTCCTTTAATGTTAATAAAATAAAACACAAAGAGAGAAATAACTTGCTGTTCTTGACTGAAGAACTTTAATACAGTTGCTAAAGTTCAGCAGTAATAAAATAACTTGAAATTTTCAACAATTTTTCACTTAATATCTTTTTGCACTAAATAGTATCGATAAGTACCGGTATCGATAAGCAGTATCGGTATCGATAAAATATAAACGATACCCATCCCTAATCATGAACTGCTTGTTTGTAAATGAAGACAGTTCAGAATCAGAATCAGAATGAGCTTTATTGCCAGGTATG
>NW_015641564.1:226-591 GCF_001515625.1 Sinocyclocheilus rhinocerous | reverse complement strand
CAAAATAATGATCTTTTAAAAAGCATCATATGACCCCTTTAAGTGACTTTTATTTACTTATTTAATTTATAAAATTTTTATTATTTATTTGTAATTTTTTTACACTGGACCCATGTTTGAAAGCCCCTGCTGTAGTAGTACTGTTTGAAACCTTTATCATTTCATAAGGCCTTCTGTTTCTCTTACTGTTTTTAATTCAGTAGCCACTACATAGCATACAGTACACAGTATTGAGTGTAGTGAGCTAATATCCCATACTGCACTCTGAACAAATAAAGGTTCCCTTTCATGGGAACTTCGAACTGCGTCCTCTAGGGGTCGCTATGGGGAACGCCTCGTCGTGACCCGTGTCTGAAGCATACATA
>NW_015641564.1:0-182 GCF_001515625.1 Sinocyclocheilus rhinocerous | reverse complement strand
CCAACTCGTTGGCCGGCGACAGCCATGACGTCACTACCAGTGCGACTATAGTATAAATTGGCGCCGCGAGCACACATCATTCTCTTCTTCGTCTTCATTGACTGTTTTGTTTGAAGCGTGCATCTCTGAAAAAAAGAAAGAAAATGGAAAAGTAAGAGCGATCTCTATTTATCTTATTATGG
>NW_015641563.1:0-831 GCF_001515625.1 Sinocyclocheilus rhinocerous | reverse complement strand
GCATGCAGATCCGTCGAATTATTGTTGAACAATTGCAAATAGCAGTTAACTTAATTAACTGAATTATTGTTGAACAATTGCAAATAGCATTTAACTTAAGTCACGTGATGTGTGTACTACTAGGCATCTTTGGTTTTCCTCTTTTTGTGTAATTTAGATGGAAAATTTGTGCCTTTTTATCATTTGAATAACTTATAAAAAGTTGCTAAAAGTTGCCACAAAAAAAAAAAAGCTAAATTTGTTGCTAGGTGCTTTTGGAAGAAAAAGTTGCTAGGGTAATCTGAAAAGTTGCTAAATCTAGCAACAAAATTGCTAAATTGGCAACACTGCATACACCTGCAAACTGTGTGGAAATAGTTTCAATCGAAAAACAAGCCTTCAAAGGCACATGATAATTCACACTGAAGAGAAGCTTTATACATGCCCTCAATGTGGAAGGAGTTTTCCACATAAACACTCTCTCAATGCCCACATGACAATTCACACAGGAGAGAAGCCTTTCACCTGCAAACTGTGTGGAAAGAGTTTCATTCAAAAAACAATCCTTAAAAGCCACATGATAATTCACACAGGAGAGAAGCCAGTAACACTTTAGAATACTGTTCTGTCGTTAACTAATAACTACATAGGAATAAACGACTAATGCACTAATAACATTCTAGTTACTACTATTAACTAACAAGAAACTCTGATTAATGATTGAGTAAGTAATAGAGCTCAGTTGAAAGTGGTAGTTCACTATTAGCTAATCAGTAACTACTTTTTTCCCCCATTTATCCCGGAGAACTACTAAGAGCTACTATACAGGTTTGTAATTAATGTGAATTATGC
>NW_015641562.1:1275-1839 GCF_001515625.1 Sinocyclocheilus rhinocerous | reverse complement strand
AGAACCAGCGGCCACCACAGCGGTGTGTGTGGAGCTGCCGCCCTGGAACGGGCAATGGTGGGCTCCGCCGCTTCGGGAGCCCCAGGGGCGAGCACTGCCGCTTTGGGAAAACCAGAAATGAGCCCCGTCGCCTCAGAGGGAACATTAGCGGGCTCCGCCACTTCGGGAAGGCCAGAAGCGAGTTCTACTGCCTCAGAGGGAACATCAGAGGGCTCCGCCACCACGGGAGCATTGTGAGCAGACACCACCGCCTCGGGGGAACTGTGAGCGGACACCGCCGCCTCGGGGGAACTGTGAGCGGACACCGCCGCCTCGGGGGAACTGTGAGTGGACACCACCGCTTCTGGAGCTTTGTGAGCGGACACCGCCTCCTCGGGAGAACTGTGAGCGGACACCGCCGCTTCTGGAGCTTTCTGAGTGGACACCGCCGCCTAGGGGGAACTGTGAGTGAACACCGCCGCTTCTGGAGCTTTGTGAGCGGACACCGCCGCTTCTGAAGCTTTGTGAGCGGAAACCGCTGCCTCGGGGGAACTGTGAGCGGACACCGCCGCCTCGGGGGAACTG
>NW_015641562.1:0-796 GCF_001515625.1 Sinocyclocheilus rhinocerous | reverse complement strand
CCACTCCCACGAAGTCCCTGGCGTAATCCTCAATGCACCGGTCTCTCTGGCGGACGTTGAGGAACTTTTCTGCTGGACCCATGTCTGGCGGTATTATTCTGTCACGGCGCGGTAAGGGAACACACCGTGTAAACAAGGGTCTGGGTCCAAATGCAGGTCTTTATTAACTTAAGGGCAAACAAAGTAAAAACCAAAACGGAAACACAAACAGATATCAGAATCTGACAACAGGCTCAAAACAGAAACAGGGATATGACACAACTACGGCAACTTAGTGCTTGCATCAGTCCACATATAAACAACTAATAATCCAGCCCAGAGAGGCGTGGGGAAGGAGTATAAATAGCCATCAGGATGGGCAACAGCTGTGTGTGTGTGAGTAGGTGAACAGGTGTGCGGAGTTAAGGTAAAGGAGTCCGGGAGGATGGGAAATGGCGACCTCTGGTGGTGAGAGGGAGAAACACCAGACCCAGACCCCTGACAGTTCTGTTTCTTCATGTCATTCCAGACAGACTGGATGATGATTAGATCAGATCTCTGTGTGGAGCACTGGCTGTTGTCAGACTCTTTGTGCTAACAAAAATCTTACTGGATTATTACAATTAATGGCAAAATGAATGTTTGGAAATGTAAACTGATATTTCCTACTGACACACTACAGCAAAATATAGAAATAACTGACTTAAAACCATTTTTTATCTGGTCAAAATAATAGTGTTCTAATAATTTTGGCCACCACTGTATACAGTACAGAGGTTTCAGTTGTTTTTGTTGAATTGGCCATTACAATACCCAT
>NW_015641561.1:0-853 GCF_001515625.1 Sinocyclocheilus rhinocerous | reverse complement strand
TGAATAATCAGTGCTCTATTTCACCCTCAACACCATGACTGAGGTAAGACCCTTGAGCAAGGCACTGAACCCCTAACTGCTACCTCGGGCGCCGCAGCAATATGGCTGCCCACTGCTCTGGGTGTGTGTTCACGGTGTGTGTGTTCACTACTGTGTGTGTGCGCACTTGGATGGGTTAAATGCAGAGCACAAATTCCAAGTATGGGTCACTTCACTTCACTTTACCACAAAATAGTTATTAAAAATGGTTGCTATTTTGCCAGGTTCACAGATGCGTTTTCATTCCAGATCAAGTTCTATATTTTTCACTGGCTTTTTGTAATTTCCTGTTAAACATCTAAAATTTTCCCATATCAATTTTGCATTTCTATTTCCTTCCTCTATTATGGAGATATGAAATTTTGCTTTAGATTTTCTAATTTCACTTATTACTTTGTTTCTTAATTTATTAAAACTTTGCTTCTCATATTCTAGTCTAGATTTGAGATACTGTTTTAGTGCATAATCTCTTTTTTTCATAAGTCACCAGATATTTTCATTTAGCCAAGGTAAACAATTTTGCTTTGTAGATCTACATTTAATATGCCTCGTAAAAATGTTTGTAGTATTTTGGATAATATCAATTAAAACATTTGCATCCCTTTCAGTACAGTTATTAGAAAAAAAATATTTAAGGAGATTATGTAATTTATCCTAAAATTCATTACTTAATGAAGGTGGTCGATAAAACACCAGTGATACTAAAAGACATTTGTGGTGAGAGAGAAACATCTAAAACAATACATTCAATATCAAAATCGTATGCCTACCCTTGCCAAAAAGTAGTATACTTCAAGTTTATTTTATTAAGTAT
>NW_015641560.1:693-803 GCF_001515625.1 Sinocyclocheilus rhinocerous | reverse complement strand
ATATTCGTTTGTTTTATGCCTGCGGTAATTATGAGTGAAACGTCAGGTCATTATTGTATATCAAACAGTGCCACCTTGAGGAAAAAAGATGCATTGCACATATTGAGTCA
>NW_015641560.1:0-194 GCF_001515625.1 Sinocyclocheilus rhinocerous | reverse complement strand
AACAGAATTATTAGATAAACCTTGATTTAATCTAGATTTAAAATTAATCATTGCAAACCATTCAGCTATAATTTGAAGAAGAAAAATGCACATTAGGCCTAATGTCTGAAGTGAGCAAGTGGCAATAGGCCTAATGATAATTTGATAATTTAAAAAGTGTTTCTTTCACAAAATGAGTATTGTATATATATATA
>NW_015641559.1:374-522 GCF_001515625.1 Sinocyclocheilus rhinocerous | reverse complement strand
ATGCTGTTCTTTTTAACTTTTTATCCATCAAAGAATCCTGAAAAAGTACGACGGCGTTTTAGTGCCACGTAAATTAAAAAAAAAAAAATTATTATTTCGAGAATAAAGTCGAAATGTTTTGAGAATAAAGTCGAAATGTTTCGAGAAT
>NW_015641559.1:0-262 GCF_001515625.1 Sinocyclocheilus rhinocerous | reverse complement strand
GAGAATAAAGATTAAAGTTATAATATTTTGAGAGTATATTCTAGCCTTTTGCACATGCAAATGGCCCGGATTGGGAGCACCGGGAGATATTCCAAAGTCTCAGCTTTCAAAATCTGGCAGTTTTATAGTGAAATACAAACAATATATTACAATAATGTGTTTTTTTCACGCTCTTTAATGTGGCGTGACAGATCACTGTATTTGCTTCAGTTTAAGTGGCATGTGAGTCTTTCCGATTACAATAATGAGACATTATTTTCAT
>NW_015641558.1:0-844 GCF_001515625.1 Sinocyclocheilus rhinocerous | reverse complement strand
ATGGTTAAAATTTTATCTCTAATAGTATCGATCTTGGAAGTAAAGAGTTCATAAAGTCCTTACTGCTGTGCTGTTGGGGAATGTCAACACCTGTTGATGCTTTATTTTTCGTTAATTTAGCCACTGTATTGAATAAAGATGCTTTATTTTTTGTTAATTTAGCCACTGTATTGAATAAATACCTGGGGTTATGTTTGTTTTCTTCTAAAAGAGACGAAAAGTAATCAGATCTAGCAGTATTTAATGCTTTTCTGTAGGAAAGGTTATTTTCCCACCAAGCAATACGAAATACCTCTAGTTTTGTTTACCTCCAGCTGCACTCCATTTTCCGGGCTGCTCTCTTTAGGGCGTGAGTGTGCTCATTATACCACGGTGTCAGACTGTTTTCCTTAATCTTCCTTAAGTGTAAAGGAGCAACTGTATCTAAAATGCTAGAAAAGCGAGAATCCATAGTGGTCTGAGCACTGACAGGCTGACCCCCCGCCCCTTCAATCTCTGCAGCAATGCTGGAAGCACTCATACGTCTATTTCCCCCCCCACCCCTTCAATCTCTGCAGCAATGCTGGCAGCACTCATTCGTCTATTTCCCAAACACAACCTCTGGATATGACGCTGAGCACGTGCACTCAATTTCTTTGGTCGACCATGGCGAGGCCTGTTCTGAGTGGAACCTGTCCTGTTAAACCGCTGTATGGTCTTGGCCACCGTGCTGCAGCTCAGTTTCAGGGTCTTGGCAATCTTCTTATAGCCTACGCCATCTTTATCTAGAGCAACAATTCTTTTTTCAGATCCTCAGAGTGTTTTTTGCCATGAGGTGCCATGTTGAACTTCCAGTGACCAGTAT
>NW_015641557.1:0-768 GCF_001515625.1 Sinocyclocheilus rhinocerous | reverse complement strand
CCTGCATCTCTCACAGGAAGGGGACACTCGTTCAGTTTTCAACTCTTTCAAATCTGAGAGTAAGTGTGCATTCACTATTTTACAGATGTTACTTTCATTTGATTTATTTACTGCATGGTAAAATATGTTTGCTATGTGGTAATTGTGTTCTTTGTTTCGATAAATTAGTACTAGTATCAGTGAACATCACAATAATGTTAATAATGTAGTTTGTGTAAACAGCATGCTTGCTTTTTTATTTCAGATGTGAGAATAACAGTGCAAAAGAACCTGTTGCAAAGAGAGCCAAAGCAAATAAGCAGCCCACTCGGTCATAGAAAACAGAGACTGAAGTTGACATGTTCCACAGGCTCTGAAATTCCTGCCCGCACAAGAACCTGGACCACAGCTAAGACCATGTGATGCACACACTCCCAAAATTATATGATAGTTATATATATTCTAAATAAACTACAAACAAAAAATAGATACATTTCTTTTTCCTCATTCTTTCTTGTAGCAATTCCCTCTCAGTCACACACCTGACTGAAAGGCTCATTATGCAGGTCATTATGCAGGCCTTTGTCTTCTCAGGTGTGAATCACAGCATTATCCATGACCATTCACGCCCCCTCGCATATTCCTTTTCTACACAAAATGTGTCTTAGAAAATTTAAATCAATATATTGTTTTCTGTGAGTGAGTAAACAAGATGATTTTCACATCATTCCGAAGCAAAAACTTTAGACTTCAAGATCCAGTTCTCAATAGTCTTGTGAACAAATGTTC
>NW_015641556.1:620-1075 GCF_001515625.1 Sinocyclocheilus rhinocerous | reverse complement strand
AATCATATGAACTTGTGGAAAATGGGCATCCGATGACCCCTTTAACATCCAACTCACACACTAAAGGTGAAGTGTGTAATTTCTGCACCAGTAGCAGCATTAAACACAAAGGCAAAAATAATGTTTGGTTTCAAACAGGTTTCAAAAATACCCCATCGTCCGCCATTTAAAAAATAAAAATGAAAATGAAATAAAATAAAATAAAAACTAGCTGAAATAAAATAAGTTTAAGTACTAAAATTACTAAAACTAAAACTTAATAAAATTAAAATATTATAAAAATAAATGTAATATAATAAAATTAAAATTAAAATATACATTAAAGCTAAATAGAATATATATAATAAATAATATAAAAATAAAAGCTCATTCAAAATAATAACACTATCAGGGCTGTACAGTGCGACATATATGCGCAATCACAAAACTACATTATTTCCATCTGCTTTAAAGCA
>NW_015641556.1:0-191 GCF_001515625.1 Sinocyclocheilus rhinocerous | reverse complement strand
TTTTAAAAAAGTATAATTGATGTATATAGTGTTTTATTTTAATATTTGTTCATTCAATTTCTTGAATGCTACTGCTAAATGCTGTACCTGAAAAATAAAGCACTATTTGTTTTATTTGTATATTATGTGTATGTTGTATATGTGTATATTTGTAATGTATATCTTTGTTCTTATTTTGTAATAACAAAGAT
>NW_015641555.1:257-901 GCF_001515625.1 Sinocyclocheilus rhinocerous | reverse complement strand
TCCGTGTACGACTGTTGCCGCAAGCTAGATTAACCCTTTCAGTGGTGAGTTTAAAATGTTCTAGCGGTCCCCCGGAGTGAGTTTTTTTTAAGGCGACCGTTATTTTAGAACGATCCCCCTTACTGTTTCCATGGCGACGCGTCTATGGCGTTATTTTAATGACAAATGTCGAAAGCACATTAATATAATGCGCGAGCGCGAATCTCTCCGCTCGCACGCGGATTTCCTTTGCTCTCGCACAAAACTGGACACGCGCACTCAGATACACGTTGCTCTCGCCCGGAGAGAGTGCGCGCACTTAAAACGTGTCTCTCCTCTCACTCAAACTGTCCTGTGCACTCGCAAATCTCTCTGTGCTCATGCACTATAGATATTAATTCTTTTCGCACCTGAATCTTTCATCTTAAATCTTCTGATTTAAGACAGAACTATTTAGATATGGGTCAGATGCACTATTCCCTAAACCGATACTTACGATTTGGAGACCAAATATAACACTATAATGATTTTTTTCATATTTGCCATAACATTACTACATTCTATTCTATGGGTTTAATGCATTTGCAGACAATGTAATTACATGTAACTGTCATATAACTGTATATTCACTGTTTTAGAGGAGAGTGCCATTGAATGTGTAGCTA
>NW_015641555.1:0-168 GCF_001515625.1 Sinocyclocheilus rhinocerous | reverse complement strand
TTCAGTTGAGGTATCTGACATATTATGACATAACATTGATGTTTTATATGAAGTCTTTTGAGCCATAGGCTATAATATGTTGTTTTTAGATAAATTGCTCAGAGAACAACCAGTTGGACAGAGGTTACAGTGGTGTGAAAAAGTGTTGGCCCCCTTCCTGATTTCTTA
>NW_015641554.1:1238-1343 GCF_001515625.1 Sinocyclocheilus rhinocerous | reverse complement strand
GAAACAGTCCTCCATAAAATACGCTGCACACATCTGAATATTTGGATTGAACTGTTCTGGAATAGTGTTGTAAATACAACTTAACCACTGATTTCTAGTCGTGTC
>NW_015641554.1:0-739 GCF_001515625.1 Sinocyclocheilus rhinocerous | reverse complement strand
CATGACACTCAAAATTGAGCTCAGGTGTATCCTGTTTCCACTGATCATCCTAGAGATGTTTCTACAACTTGATTGGAGTCCACCTGTGGTAAATTCAATTGATTGGACATGATTTGGAAAGGCACACCTGTCTATATAAGGTCCCACAGTTAAAAGTGCATGTCAGAGCACAAACCAAGCCATGAAGTCCAAGGAATTGTATCGAGGCACAGATCTGGGGAAGGGTACAGAAAAATGTCTGCAGCAATGAAGGTTCAAAGAAGCATGTAGTCTCTGTTACCCTTAATGGAAGAACTTTGAAACAACCAGGACTCTTCCTAGAACTGGCCTCCTGGCCAAACTGAGCAATTGATGGAGAAGGGCCTTGTCTAGACTGGTGACTAAGAACCTGATGGTCACTCTAGTTGAGCTCCATGATCATACTGTATATGCAGATGGGAGAAACCTACAAAAGGACAAACATCACTGCATCACTCCACCGATCTGGGCTTTATGGTGGTGTGGCCAAACTCAATCCTCTCCTCAGTGAAGACGCATGAAAACACACTTGGAATTTCACTCCCCCTCCTCAATAAAGACGCATGAAAAGGACTTGGAATTTGCAGAAAAAGCACCTAAAGGAGCCTCAGACTGTGAGAAACAAGATTCTCTGGTCTGATGAACCTAAATTCCAAGCATCATGTTTGGAGGAAAGCAGGCACTGCTCGTTACCTGCAAAGTACCATCCCAAAAGTAAAGT
>NW_015641553.1:1466-11569 GCF_001515625.1 Sinocyclocheilus rhinocerous | reverse complement strand
AAATAAGGAAAACAGGAACTCAACGGGAACATACACGTGACAATACTATTATAATTCATGTATATTACTTAATTTAAATGCAGTGACAAATAACACAAATTCATTGTATAATCAATCGTATCCAAAATAAAAGTTTTTGTTTACATAATGTACTGTGTATATTTATTATGTATATATAAATACAAACATTTATTTATATTATATGTAAATATATTAAATATAAAAACATAACTTATTTTTCTTAAATATATACATGCATGTGTGTATTTATATATACATAATAAATATACACAGTACACACACGTATATTATATTTTTGTTATGGACAATTTATTTTTTTCATTTTACTGTCATTGTCACAGAAATCTAATTTTAGTGCAACATTTGCATGTAGATAAACAAACAAACAAAAAAAAAACACAAGGTGCCTCGGGTGTGGGTTGCCCACAGAAAACCATCATGGGGGCCCAAAAGGGCAAAACCGCTGTGGGCCCGCATGGGCTAACTCACAGGGGGCCCCGAGTGGGTTTCATGTGGGCAAGCCAACTGCGGGTTTGCCCACATGAAACCCACATAGGGCCCACAAAAGGCAAAACTGCTGTGGGTAAACACAAGGTGCCTCGGGTGTGGGTTGCCCACAGAAAACCATCATGGGGGCCCAAAAGGGCAAAACCGCTGTGGGCCCGCATGGGCTAACCCACAGGGGGCCCCGAGTGGGTTTAGTTTGGGCAAGCCCACTGCGGGCTTACCCACACAAAACCCACATAGGGCCCACAAAGGGCAAAACTGCTGTGGGCCCCGCATGGGCTAACCCACATGGGGCCCACGTGGGTTTAGTGTGGGTTTGCTCTGCCCACACTGTCCCACTGAAAACCCGCAGTGGGCCCGCGCGGGCATGTTTGCTGGGTACTTACATGGCGCTATACCTGATGTCCGGACTAACGTGTTTTTTTTTTCTTTTCTCGAGGTGTATATTATAAAAGTTGTGAAATATTTGCCTAATATGGTATTAACTCTGGTGCGGTCTGTCGCCGCTCGTCAATGTTAAAAAATTTGAAATAACCAATCAGATCAAAGTAGGCGGGCTTCATGTTCACAGAAGCCGAAGATGCTTAGTGCGAATTTCAGTTAATGGTCATAAAGTGCGAGATAAGATGTTAACTAAATATTTAATATTCGAGAGCTGTTTTACAATACAAAAGTTAAACATCAGGTTTGCAAACTAATACATTCTAATTTAATACATTCTAATTTTGCCATTTTTAAATTTAATATAGGCCTATATTTTCGTGATGTATAATGTATAAGATTAATAATGTGAGTGCAGATATTGTGAATTAATCTGATACACTTAGTTACCAAGATTTCGGGAAATTATGATATGTGAAACATATAATTTGACCTTATGTTTACTTTCTTCACTGACACAGACGAGAATCACTATTATCAAAGCTCACTTTTAGGAGAGGAACTTTATTTTCTTTTGCTAAACTTTATTATTTTGCATATATATGTGGCATTATTTTGACTCCATAGAGGAAGAGACAGGGCAAGATAAGGAGACAAAGAAAAACAAACAGTGATGGAGATGAGGAGAGAGCAGGTATTGGCAAATAATCTGCCCACATGGTTTTAGATCAGAGAAATCAAAAATTTTCTTACATTTGGGACCTCTAATTATAAAACCCAGTGCCTATAGTAACACCAACTGTGGTAATATAACAGTTTGTTAAAATATTTAAAATACAAGCCTAGATCTTTAGTTATTTTGTACAAATGTTATAGTAAACATGATTAATTATTTATAAATTATGAACAACTAAAATAATTTGCTAATTAATTTAATTTCAAATGAATTTTGTCAATTTAAGTGGACTTTGATATCAAGTGTTCAGTAAAAACATAGCAGTAGTATCTCAATGTATATTTTATCAATAGTTAATAGCTATTGAAGTTTCAATGTCAATGCTATGTTTCATCAATAAATTAACCTGTTATTTATCACAGTTTCTAATTATTTTTTTCCTTTATTCTCTTGTCTTTGACGGTGGTATTTCAACAATCACTCATGGAGTCTGACCAGGACTGGTATGATCATTTTTACCCTTTTTATGAGGAGAGAAGTATCTCGCGTTTCGGTTTTGATAAATCATTCAGCCCTAGGATAACATATGTTGTCAGCAGTGTGGTTTAAAATTGTGTGTGTTTTTGTGACTTTTTAGATGCCTGTCAACACAGTTTTGGAGAATGTCTTTGAGGAGCTGATATCTGAAACGTTCAAATTTGCACCGCATCGAGATCAGTCTTATCACAGGTTGGTGTGTTTCTGTTTTGAATCTGTGTATAGTTAATGAGATGCAATCCAGTGTAAGATTAATGGGAGAGTGATGTTAATACATGTAAACTCCAAGCTTATGAGTAGACAAATCAATTAAATCAGTGTGGCGTATTCAACAAGTTATTACTTAAGTCAACCCTCTACATTGCGAGTAAATCACTCGCATATGCGACTAAATCTTTACTCTGGGCAACTAAATGATGTCTAATAGCCACTGGCTAATAAATTATCAGATTTTACTCGCCAGTGTGTGAGTTGGAGGCTAAGTATAAGTTTAGCACAGATATATTTTCACTCACAGTACACTCTGCCACTCTGAGCTCTTCAAAGTTTCACTCTCAGTCAAGCGGTCTATGCTATTTTTCAGTTCATCTCAATGGATGCGCAGCGCACCTGTATTTTATGTACCGTAAACTCTAGTGTGAAGGCGCATGCCTCACCATCACTTTGCTTTTTTCTCACATGCAAAGAGAGAGACAGAGCGAGAGAGTCTTACATGCCATGCAGAATTGACACACTACATGTAAACGATATTCTTGATATTGTTGTATTTTCCTGTCAAAATAACGGAGTTCCTTTGGAATTCTTCAGCTTTCAAGAACAAGAACTACCGCTTTCTCCGGTAGTGGGCGGAACTAATGCGCAAGGAGTGGGGACTTTGGAGTGAGCAGGGCACGTGTGTGCCATTATGTAGTCGTTTGGAATGCACTGGGCAAAGGGAGCAACGTAATTTCCTCATTATCTTCAGCTGGGATGTTTCCGTGACAACGCAGCATGGTGTCCTTGCTTGGTGTGTGTTATAATAACCATGCCCTGAGGCTACCTGCACATTTTCAGTGCAACACCACCTAGTGGTCAGAAGATATGAAAATGGTTATTTTTGCTTATAACCTCTGACTGGTTGGCCAAAAATCACTCAATCTCTTTAGATTTGGAGCAGCATACCGAGTCAAATGTCTGATTTTCCCATGTTGGGCATCCCCTGTCCGCCACTTTGATTTTCTTTGAAAACCTACTTTTTCAAACTCCTCCTTAAACGTTTGTCCCATTGTCACCAAATTAAACTCAGATCATCATGCCATTCTGGCAAAAAGTTATCAAAAGCTTTTTGATATCTCAAACAGTTTTCATATAATCATCACATTTGTTGGCATGGTGCTAAAATGGATCTAACTCTGTATTCCTGCAGCACTTTGACATATTGGTATTAAACTTTGTGTGTGTAATTGTCATCCCTACTTAACCACACCACATCAATTTGGGAGCAGTGCCACCTATTGTTCAAAAGTGACAAATCATTAAATTATACTACTAGTGATTGCATTTATGATTTTTTTCTGCCATCGTGAATAAAATCATATTAAAATATCTATAATTACTCAAAAGTCTTAAAACGCTTGAACCCCGGTAATTGCTGTTTATAGCTATATTTATTTTTATTATTGATATTATTATTATTGGCTGCTATTATTATTATTATTATTATTATTGCTGCTTTTAAACCCTTTTCACAGTGACGTTTGCTAATTCCGCTTTTCTGCAAAGCAGTGTATCTGTACTTCCATTATACCTTTACACCAGAGACTTCTCGGGAAAAACTTTAAATGTAAAGGCGTCATTATGAGTTAATACTAATAAAATTAATGTACTTACAGTCGGGTTCTTTTGTGAGCATTATTCTACATCTGCTTTAGATGGTTGGGAGTTACAGTTGCAGCAACTGTAGCAATGTTATAGACTTGCTTTCAGATTTGTATGATAACGATTACGTATCCACACTAAATATATACTTAAAACCATTTCACTTGTTATTTCGGTTTATGTCATTCCCTGGATAATTTATTTGATTTATTTCAGTTGTTGCTGTGATGATTGCAATAGTGAGTGCACTGTGTAAATTCTCTGCGTATATTTATATTCATGCAAGTGTAGTTGTTCTGCAATAAAAAAAAAAGACAAACCTCGTGATTTTTTTTCTTTTTTTTACTTTATGTGAAAAATTACATGGACACAAGTCATATTTTTTTTATATTAAATCTACTCACACAAGTTTCACATCCATAAATGCAAGTGATCTGAAAAGAAACCCAATATTTTCCAGTTTAAGAATAAAATGGCTTTATATTGAAACAATGCAAGAAGGACCGCCGTCAAGCCGTATGTGCTACAGAACTATGGACCTCTACAATTACTTTAATTCCCCTGTTTAATTTGACTTTACATGTATACCCGCTTTTTCTTTGTGAATTATTATTGATTGATATGATCGATCATATTTTATGCTCGTTATAGGCTATATGCAATTTGATTTGAAACTTATATGGTAGTTAAATGGCCCCTAGACCTCAATAATCGTGAAAAAAGCCAGGAAATTTCAGTTTTGACAATATGGGACCTTTAAAGTGCGTTTTATAGGTTATTTATTCACACAAATGCTCACAAATCTGTTTTTAACAGTAACAGCTTTTTATGTAAACTTAATATATTTATTATTTATTTATGAATTATATTGTGTCATGTTTATCAAAACAAAGTGGAAAAATACAGACCCCATTTTATTGTTATTTATATAGTACAACTTAAGCTTGTTTTGTTGAACTTTGTTCTTGAACAGGTACTGTATTGAGCACTACATAAATTATTGAATGAAAAGGCTTTTTGTTACCACATGTACATATCTAAAACGTTTGTTTATTTGACAAATATATCTAACCAACTTCATCTGCAATACAGACAGCAAACACTGCGCGAGAGTCACAGGAATCAGAAAGTATGACTGCTCCGTTTTCAACTTCTCCCTCGATTTCAAGGCGCAAATCTCGCCAATCTGTATTCGGTAAGTTCGTTTGAAATGCCAGACGCCTCTCCTTGAATGAGGACGAGAGTAGACAGCTTCAATCATCCTCTAATCGTATTTGTGGCAGATGTATAAGTGGCTACGTTTACATGCACAATTTTTGGTTCAATCGGACTGAATTAATTCCGATTGATGAATCTGAATGTAGTGTTTACATATGAACGCTAAATAAAGTGATCGGGTTGATGTGCGTGTTTATTTGTCACAAGCTTCAAATCGGAATTTCTTTTTTTTTACATGCGCACACTGCACGAATATAGAGTTTCTCACTGTTTGCACATAATAACCACTCTCCTACACGGTTTATTTGTTTTTAACAGCAGAATTTATATTTATCCATTTATGGATAAATATACTGTACATATAAACCGCTGTGCTGTGCTGCCCATATTTATCACGCAGTAAAAATGGCCTTCCCCACGCCCAAAACGGGTTGCCTGTAGATGAGAATCCAAAACAAGGACTGGTGGGAGGTTGTCCTGCTCCACTTCACAGTTGCCGAGTGAAAGGAGTTTTTTTTATAATAACAGGACACGCATTTATACAACATTTTATTCAAAAGGTGCAACCACTTGTTCCGCGCGTCATACGTCATTAATCTATTTCTGCATCAGTGCACATGCGCAGACCTTTCAGTTTCCGGGTTCAATCTGATCGAGTGTTTACATGCACTCTCAATCGTATTAGAAAAGGAATAAACCACCCCCTTCAATCCGATCGAAATTTAATTTTCTCTTCCTGCCACAGCGCCGTATGCAGCCGGGCCTCCAGCTCTCGTAGCATACACTAGTGCAAGGCTGCCGCCGGTAGCGGCGCAGGCCACCAGTGTTGCCAAATAATTCTCAGGTAAAATCGCCAAAGGCAGGTCATTTGTTGCTAAAACCGTTAAATAATGTCGCAGCATTGCATGTTAATGTCATTATGCAACCATGATGCAAAGTGCGTAGAATACTCACTGAAGTTATACATTTTATTTTTTTTAAATCTGTATTTTTCACCAGCATTTTACCTGTATTTAAATTACACATTGCATTTTGATAGATGGATGGATAAGATTTATTTATCTTTTGTAGATAAGATCAATATTGGAAGAGGAAAGTTTCACTGTTGATCACAGTGGATAACAGTAAATGATTAACATTCATAGGTACAAAACCAGCTGATGTGCCACTCGGCTGGCTAGCTATTTCAATACTTTTTTCTGAAGTTAAGGGGAAATGTACGCCTTTTATCATTTTATTACTTTGTAAAAGCTGCCAAATACGTTTTTTTTAATTAGCTACATTTGTTGCTAGGTGCTTCGAAAGAACAAGTTGCTAGGGTAGTCTGAGAAAATGCTAAATCTAGCAACAAATTGCCAAGTTGCCTGCACTGTAAGCTAGAGGCATTACATACAGGCATTTCAGCATGTCCCGCCAAATGTCACAAACCACTCCTCTTTCCCGCGGCCTACAGCGGCTGAAGAAAGCGCAAATCTGCTTCTGCTTGCAACACAGGCCCTCACATCCCTGTCTTTTCCTCCTGTTACATTTAACCCCTTTTCCGTGGCCTCCAGCTCCCATAGGAGACACTAGCCCAGAGGTCGAGTTAAGCTTGAGGCTGCCTCCGCTGACAATCGCGGCCCCTGCTCCTCTCCCTCACAGCTATCTACTTCATTCAAAATCACAATATTCTCTTTTCACCACAACATCACTGCCCGTCCCACTATATGCTGTCGCCTCGGAGCCACACTAAATGGCTCACCACATCTGAGCACAGATTCTGGCAGGTGCAGACATAGACCTCTCATCTAGGGCCGTCACTAATGATTAATTTGGTAACCGAGTTATCGGTCGATTATTCTGATGATTAATCGGATAATTTGTTTTTTATAGTAATAAAAAAATAAAAATAAAAAATAAAAAAATAGGCCTAATCAATAATAGCCTTTAAAATTACCTAAAACCATATATAATGGTAATGAGGCCATACTAATTGGTTCAAATAAAGTATCAAAAGCAAGTAACAATATGGTTTTGTTGAACAAAACTTAACATAACATTATAAACCATATAATGTATGATAAGCATCATCTTAAAAAAAGCCCACAGAAGGCGCCAATGGCCTGGCGATTGTTTTACATGTCACTGCATTATCCGATCCTTGTTTAAACAACACTTAATTAAAATGTCCACTTAATCTTTAATATTTGCCTATTTCTTTATGACAGAATTCAAGAATTCAGAATTCACCCCAGCCGAACATCTCCACTTTTACTGCCGCAGCAGTGCCTGCTTCCACAGAAGCCTCTTTCTCTTTTCAGATGCAGTAGCAGTACTCGCTCATGTGTAAATAGTATGTAGCAGTGACACCTAAACTTAAACATAATATATTTTACCTGCCCATGTTATTTCTTAGTGTATTTTTTTTAATTCCTATTAATATTTTTTTTCCCTTTTATCCAACATTCTATATTCTTTTTTATTTAACTACATTTAGAAGTTAATGATTTAATTCATATAATGAAACAAGCTTAAAGTGATTAAGGGAACTTTAACATTATTTTTGCTATATGAGTTTCAAGACATGCGCACTAGCTTTGACATCTAATGACAAAACCTGATGGGCTTTTTGTGCTGCTAATTGCCAGAAGACCAGAATAACTTGCTACCCTGGTGAGTAAACATTTGATAATCAAACATATAATATAATTTTAATAAACCGTTCTACACATATACTATCAAAATAATGTTTATTTATAATGAAGCTATAATTGTGAGTTCACTGACATAGTACTAGAGCAGGGGTGGCGAAAATTCATTTTATTAATTTGTATATTCATTAAAATTCATTAAAAAAAAGTATCCTAAGCCTACAATGACAATAAGCAACAGTAAAACATGAATTAAGTTGAATGAAATTGATTGTGAAAGTCGTTTCAACTTAAACTGACTTAGGAAGTCGTTTGTTGCCATGACTTTTTGATCATTTTATTACCTGTAACATGTCTGTGCCAAACCCAAATCAAGAATTAACGACCATTTCTACAGCCATTGCAAAGATACAGAAGAGAACGTTCGAGAGCGTCTATTTACCTCAGCAGCATCCAATCTTGCATTCTCGCATCTACAGCGCTTATTTTGGTCTTTAACGTTAGATCTTTCCAATTCTTGAAACAAAATTAATACTTAAGGTTGATTCAGTATTACTCTTAATGGAAAAAAAATCCCACACACAACATCAGCAATGCTACAATGACAAAGTAGCTTATATTTAACATAAAACTTGTATTAACAGAACGAATAAGACATACCCGTGTTGTAACAAATAAATAAAAGGTTTTTGGATTTTCCCCTTACTTCAAACGAATGCTTTGTGGCTCATTATTATTATTATTATTATTATTATTATTATTATTATTATTATTATTATTTGGCTCATTATTATTATTATTATTATTATTATTATTAATAAAAAAGGCTATACAATTAAGCAGTACGATGACAAATTCACTTATATTAAACTTTGAACTTTTATTAACAATATTAATAAGGAAAATATGTTATACCCGCATAGTAACACAAATAAATCTTTGGATTTCCCCTTTCTTTGAAACTATCGTAGTTTGTGGTTCATTATTAGCCTATTAATTAAAACACATCAGCCATAAAATAGTACAATGGCAAATTCGCATAGGCCTATATGAAACATCTAAATTTTATTAACAAAATGAACAAGACGGATAGGCTATAGCGTACTTGTGTTGTAACCCACATAAATAAGGTATTTTCCCTCTTTTAAAACAAATACTTAGTTTGTGGTTCATTGTTTTATTTTAATTTTATTTTTTTTATGAAAACACAGCATCAATAAAGACAAACTCGCTTGTATTAAATGAAGAAATTAAACTTTTATTAACAAAAGGTGCGCTTTTGGATCATAGTATCCCCCCCCGGTTTTTATTTCTCAGCCCCCCCTGCTCAAAATACGTTCCCGCAGCTATGGATTCAGCGTTTTAATAATTTGCCCAAGTCACAAACCATTCATAAATATTGTAACTAGCTTCTTTGCTGAAATCAGTTGAATAAATCAGTGACTCATTCATTAAAACATGCTATCAATGGTTCATGCATCTGTTACTAGCTCTAAAATTATGTTTTGGAATTAGCAACGGAGACTTGAGATGAGAGTCGTAAGAAATTAATCCTACACACAAGAGTGTTTTAAGGACAGAAACCTGACAAATGTCTTCAAATATAACATCTGAACAATGTCTCGAGGTGTGGTAACCATAGTATAAGTGGAATATTTTACTCTGTCTGGTCCATTGGCCTGTTATGTTCATGTGTACATTATTTTCTAATTCAACGGCCTGTCCACTGGTTCCAGCAGCCCTAGAACAACTCCAAATGGCCAAATCACTAAACTTGATCTCCGCAGCGCCTACAACATTACTCGCATTCATGAAGGAGATGAGTGGAAGACTGCCTTTTCCACACTATGAATATTTGGTTATGAAATTCAGATTGGTCAACAGTCCTTCCATCTTCCAGGCCTTAATCAACAATGTCTTCAGAGATATGCTAAACAGATGGATGACCGTTTACAACATTCTCATCTACTCCAATGCTTATGAGGAACACATTGGGCATGTAAGAGCAGTTTTACAATGACTGATCATCTGATCATCAACTCTATGCCAAGGCAGAAAAATGTAGGTTTCATCAAACATCTGTATGATTCTTGGGCTATGTAATCAGTCCATAGGGGGTGGCCATGGACAGGGCTGGATTGGTAATCAGGCATACCGGGCATTTTCCCGGTGGGCCGACGCACTTAAGGGGCCGACAAAATGTTTTTTTTTTTTTTGCCAAGGACCATCACGCAGGGACAGCGAGCAGCCAGTGGCCCATTGGATTGTCTCCTGTA
>NW_015641553.1:0-1353 GCF_001515625.1 Sinocyclocheilus rhinocerous | reverse complement strand
CCTTAATCCTACCCCATAACTATTAATAAGCAGCAAATTAGGAGTTTATTCAGGCAAATGTCATAGTTGGTTAATTGTGCAAATTGGACCTTAAAATAAAGTTTCTCTGGCTTGTACAAAGTGGTCTTTGACCTGTGATGCGGTTAATTTAACCACTATAGAGGCTGAACAAAATAAAGGCTTGATGCTCAAAATCCCAAAAATCATCCATTCCCCACACAGTTGCAGTCAAAAACTCAATTAACATTTTTTTTTATATATTTAAAAATTAAAATACAAAGAATCAAACCTGTGCAGCAGCATATCAGGCTGTGAGGTCAAAAACACATTTGAAGCATCACACTTTAAAAGAAGAACCAGGATGATCCTTGAGACTTCCTGTTATTTTTAGCAAAACCCAAACATTGTCTGCAAAACACTGTAAGGAAATTATGCAAATAATAAAGGATAACAAAACAGGTGTGTCTACATTCTGTCAATGCTCTGTCGTGTATGTAGTGATGAGGATTGGTAAGTCACTTCATTCTGTTGAATTGCTTCATCCTAAACAGTTCTCTTTCTCTTATATGTAGCTTTAGATTAGAGGTCCACACTATTTCACCAAGGTTCATCCACTTGGAGATTTCTGACCTCGCCGCTGATCTGAGGTGAACTTTGACCTCTTTTATCATGGAGTTTATAATAATGATACTTCATATACAGCTTATGATTCACCCCAATAAAAAAAAAAATGCATGATCAATCTAAACTTATACAAAATGATAATGATGATCTTTATCTTTATACTGTGATGTAAAAAAGGCCACATGAAAAGATTTCCCAGAAATCAGCATGTCATTGTTTTAGGGTTGAATTAACATTGTCGAAAATTAAAATGTCATTAACATGTCTAACATTGAACCGAAAAGAACGCATGTCACACCTCTGTTCATCAATTTGCACTGGCTACCAGTAGCTGCTCGCATTAAATTCAAGGCATTAATGTTTGCCTACAAAACCACCACTGGCTCTGCACCCATTTACCTAAATTCATTACTTCAGAGTTATGTGCCCTCTAGAAGCTTGCGTTCTGCAAGTGAACGGCGTATTATTGTGCCATCTCAAAGAGGCACAAAATCACTTTCACAGACTTTTTCATTAACTGTTCCCTCCTGGTGGAATGACCTGCCCAACTCAATCCGAGCAGCTGAGTTCTTAACCATCTTCAAGAAACAACTAAAAACACATCTGTTCCAGCTTTAATTGACCCTCTAACTCTAGCACTTTCTATTCTATTTTAATTCTACTTTATATGTATCTTCTTTTTTTATAAAAAAACAAACAAACAAACACTAGCTTTCTATTTTTTCTATT
>NW_015641552.1:0-539 GCF_001515625.1 Sinocyclocheilus rhinocerous | reverse complement strand
CGCTACTGATCTTCACACTGCGTCTCCTCTTCATCGACATCATGCCCATCATCGGCTCACGGTTCTCCTTGCTGTCGCGTCCGCGCTCCGACAGTCCGGCCTGCTCCGGGCTTCCCAGAGGAGAGTCTGCGAGAGAGAAACCATAGTAGACAGGGCCAGTGTTGCCAACTAATTTTCAGGGGAAGTTGCTAAAGAAAGGTTGATTTGTTGCTAAAAGTTGCAAAATGACGTTGTGATGTCTCTGCGCAAAACTGTGTCACTACATCAAATCTCAGCAAGAAATATATTATCATTACTCCAGTATAAAGTGTCACATGATCCTTCAGAAATCATTCTAATATGCTGATTTATTATTAGAATTAACAACAGTTGTGCTGCCAAATATTTTTCTGGAAACTGCGATTCTTTGATGAATAAAAAGTTAAAAAGAACAGCATTTATTCAAAATATAAATATTTTCTAACAATATAAATCTTTGCCGTCACTTCTTTAATTTAACAATTTAACACATCTTTGCTGAATAAAAGTTTTAATTTCTT
>NW_015641551.1:0-544 GCF_001515625.1 Sinocyclocheilus rhinocerous | reverse complement strand
AGTACATCGGGTGTTATTGGGAAGTGTTCCCGGTTCCGGTTGTCCAAATTAATGCAGCCTAAGGCTACGTCCACACGAAGCTAGAGCTTTCCCTATCCGATCTTTTTTTTCTTCTCGTCTCAAGATATATCTGCGTCCACACGAAACTGACAAAAGACACAAAACGCTGTAGTATACATGCCAGACCAGTATGTGGCGCTGTAATTCTGCCTCAGAGATACACTAAAAACTGAGAAGACGACTTGGACTATGCGCATAAATCTTGCGCGCGGTATACAAACGAACATGGAACAATACATTTATTAATCTGTGTTAATGCTAGTTAATAAAAAGACAATCGTTCAGTGTTTGTTCATGTTTTTGTTGCTGTTACGTGATGTAGTGGTGTCTAGGGGCGAGACGTGGGCTGATGACGTCATCGTTTCAGAAAATATACGGATTCGCTGTCCACACGAAAACACAAGGGTGGCGTTTTCAGATTTATTCACTCTGGGACCCAGTTTAAAAAAATATCAGTTTCACTCTCCCAAAACGCCGGATCCGT
>NW_015641550.1:0-1017 GCF_001515625.1 Sinocyclocheilus rhinocerous | reverse complement strand
TTCGGTTCTAGTACATACCGGTTACATAGGTACCGGTGCCATTTTGACACCGGGTTTCGGTACCCAACCCTAGTAAAAGATGGTATATTACGAAGTGTAAGGGGTAGTGAATTCCATAATTTCGGAGCATTAACACTAAATGACCTACCACCTACAGTGGACAGCCGAAAACGAGGAATGGACAAAAGACCAAGCTCAGATGATCTGAGAGACCGGGCAGGAGAATAGGAGTACAGTAGGTCAGACAGGTATGGAGGCGCAAGACCATTTAATGCCTTATACGTTAGAAGTAATATCTTAAAGTGAATACGTGATGCCACAGGTAGCCAGTGAAGATCATGCAGTAGAGAAGTAATGTGAGCAGAACGCCTGGTGGAGGTGAGGTGAGTGAGTTTTGAACATACTGTAACCTCGCAATAAGTTTTTTAGACAGACCAAGAAATAGAGCATTGCAATAATCCAGACATGATGTGATTAATGCATGAATTAAGATTTCAGCATCAGAGAAGATCGAAGACGTGCAATATTACGAAGATAGAAAAAAAGAGGTTTTAACAACAGAAGAAATATGAGAGGCAAAAGATAGAGATGAGTCAAATAAGACACCAAGATTACGGACAGATGAAGAAGGCTTAACATGAACCCCATCAATTTCAAAGGACAGCAGGCTTAACATGAACCCCGTCAATTTCAAAGGACAGGTCAATCCTTTTGACTGAGGTAGCAGAGCCAATCATCAATATTTCAGTTTTGTTATTATTTAGTTTAAGGAAATTCAAGGACATCCAATGCTTGATATCCCTGATGCATGCAGTAAGTGAGTCAGGCAGTGATGACCTATCAGAGCTGGTGGTTAGGTAAAATTGAATGTCATCAGCACAGCAATGAAATTGAAGTCCATGCATGCATATGATGTCACCAAGTGGATATATATAAATGATAAACAGAAGAGGATCAATAACTGAACCTTGAGGAACACCCTGTGAAACTGGAGCAGTGGCAGATTTATACCCTTGT
>NW_015641549.1:0-710 GCF_001515625.1 Sinocyclocheilus rhinocerous | reverse complement strand
TGTGATATGATTCACGATACTGATTTCACAATACAATTTTCTCAACAAAATTAGATTTTTTAACAAAATGAGATTTAAGACAGATTTAAACCAACGGCTCAGTCCCCCGCTCACCCCTCCCTTTAGAGAAGCTACGGTGGCCTACAACAGGTAAAGATGCTGTCGGTAAAGACAGCAGAGAGCAATGAGATTTCTTTACAAAGGTAAATTAAGGAATTATATTTACTTAGTCATGTACTTGTTCATCATTGTGTCAGTGTTTTATTGGCAAGAACAACAAAGTGACGAAACGCGCTGTGTAGAGCAGTTTGTCCGTTTAGGGCTACTGTAGAAACATGGTGGCGACTTCAATGTAAGGGGACCCGCGGTGTATGTAGATAGAAATTGCTCAATCTAAGGTAATAAAAACATAACGGTTAATTAAGTAAGGCCTTTATACACATCTGAAAACATAGTTATGTATATTATATTGCATTTCTGTCAATAGATTGTTGTAAATATTACACATTGCACCTTTAAGACATGAAAATATTTGCCGGGATAATTTTGCGTGTATGTGTCCGTTCAAGCGAAAGAGAAACGTGCTCTGCCTGAAATGCGCTCTGTATGTGCGCGCTTTGAGCGTATGCGCGCGAGGTGCGAGCACCGAACTGAATTCTTCATGAGCATGAATGGTTTAAAACGCTTGAATGTTTAAATTGGTAAGACTT
>NW_015641548.1:0-752 GCF_001515625.1 Sinocyclocheilus rhinocerous | reverse complement strand
TATTATATTAAACTAAATCAAAGGCATACGCACAAGTAAGCCCTCATGTAATGAAATGCCAGCCTGTGTATCAGCTTTAATGGTATTTGGCGTTCGTTCGTCAGCTAGCGAATTGGTGCGAAAGCGTATGTGTTTTTCTAAATCGGTTTCTGAAGATGGCCTTTTTCAAGAGAAGCACAAGACGCTACTCTCTAAATATTTTCTTTTCCCTCAAGATCCTGTCTGAACACAACTTGTGAATGTCATTACAAACACTCCGTCTACACAGCATTAAAATATCTCTCCCTCTCTCAGACTTTCTTCCTGATTCATGACATAGTATACAAAGACAAGAACTTTAGTCATTTATAGCAGGCAATTTCCTCCGAAATAATGAGCCACTATAAATTTAAAGTCTCTCCATAGACTTGCGAAAAAAAAGAAAAAAAAACTACCTAAAAAATGGCCGAGGGCTGCACAAAGTACTCAAGATGGCAACATGTCCGCAATTTGAGCGTCGCAGGGTATGGGTGTGATTTACAAACCCATTTGGCTGTACTTTACGATGGCGACTGATTTTATATTTTGACAGGATTCCGGAATTGATCGGGAAATAGAAATTGCAGAAAACGTTAGGCACGCTTTGATGAATTGTAACCAGGGCCGTGCACAGACCTTTTGAGGGGCATGTGCTGAAACTGAAAAAGGGCAAACCCCTAAAATAAAAAGAATTATTTGGTTCATCAGTCATCAAAGCTCAGTAAATATTGGTC
>NW_015641547.1:310-499 GCF_001515625.1 Sinocyclocheilus rhinocerous | reverse complement strand
ATCTGCAGAAAAACGATACTCTTTGTGTGATATAGATTAAGTTAAATATATTATATTTAAAAAGCATAAAAAGCATACAGAAGCATTTTTGCCGTCTACAATTTAGAATGCCTTGAATTTTGAGTTTTAACAGACTAATAAATCACGTGCGTGCACTCTCTGTGATATACTTGATAATGTCAGATCGCA
>NW_015641547.1:0-196 GCF_001515625.1 Sinocyclocheilus rhinocerous | reverse complement strand
CCCAGACTCGACTTGAGTGGAAAATGAATCATCCGCGGTTGTGCGCGCACTTGTTTGCACATGAGCATGAGTCTAACTCAGTGTTGCCAGATTGGAAATGTCCAAGTATCGTACCAGAAGCTCAAAATTATCGTATTAGGAAGAAAATTATCGTACAGAATACAGCTATTTATCTACTAGACTAGAACAACAACTT
>NW_015641546.1:0-1401 GCF_001515625.1 Sinocyclocheilus rhinocerous | reverse complement strand
AAAAAACACTGGGTGGATTTTTATCATTTTAGGGTGGTTGTGTACTAGGGATTGAACGACTTCTGATTTTTTTGAAGTCAACTTTTATGTGATGAAAGTCAAGTCGAAGTCGACTAGTCGCTGATGACGTCATTAATGAACAAATATGGCATATGACACAGCGCTGCCCACGTGGCTGTTGCTCCTATAACAGCTTTTTTATCAGTTCTTTTGTCTTTGGGTCGTTATATTTCTCACAGATTTCTGCTCATTCTAAATCAGATACAGATAAAGTAGCACAGTAAAGATTACATTAATATGAATGCATTAGTGAGAGCAATTGCGTGTGTGAATTAATTCTACCTGGCAGCGTCTCTCTACTAGTAGTGAAGCTGTGGAATTTAGTTATTAAGAATATGCTTGAATTTTAAGTTTCTAAGCTATTTTATTGAGAAATCACAGAACAGTATTGAGAATACATTTCCGCGCTGAATGATTCTGTGCGCGTGATGTACGCGCTACTGTCTGTAGCCTATGTGTGTTCGTTACAGTGCAGCAGCGCATTAGATTAGAACAGCGATTAACTTACCTGTAACAGTGCAGCAGCGCATTAGATTAGAACGGCGATTAAAGTACCTGTACAATAAGCTGTTTAAAACGTGCATTCTCCTGTTCAATTTAAGGGCATCCAGTAATATAATCACACATGTCTTGTGGAGCGCTTTCAGAGTATGCATTTATTTGTCATTTGAACTGTTTGGAAACAGAGCGTAAAAGTCCTTCAAAGATTTCTTATCCTGTTGCGCCCTCTATAGGACCAGCGACTAGTCGACATCAAGCTTAAAGCGTCATGGCAGAGTATTGAAGTCGATTAGTCGGTGCAACCCCTATTGTGTACACACACTACCAACACATTTCAGTTCAAACAACTTGTAAAAGTGCATGTAGCATCACTACATGACCCCTTTAACGGATTAGAACCTTCACACTGCACGCGGTTGCGCTCCGTCAGTGTGTTCCAGGAGCGGCGTGTCTGCAGCAATGCAGCGATCATTTATGCGCCGAGTCTATTTTTGCTGTGCTGCACGCGCTGAATTAAAGTGACAGCGCATTGTTCGCGGTATGCTGTGCTGCACGCACTGAATTAAAGTGACAGCGCATTGTTCGCGGTAAAAATTAACATGGATTGACACAGAAATGTAGTAATTTCACAATAAATTGATATAATTAAAGTCTACTGTGTTTCACAGTAAACACGTGGCTTTTTGGCTAGATTTAAAACAAGGAAAAGTGCACTTTTAGATAAACAAGGCAACATAATAGATGCACTTGTGGTGGTAGAAAAACAAAGTTCTTTAAGACCGGCGGGATTGCTTATAATAAAGATTTAAATGCAAAAGAAAAGGCACAAGAGTCGACTGT
>NW_015641545.1:256-552 GCF_001515625.1 Sinocyclocheilus rhinocerous | reverse complement strand
ATGCTGCTACATGTGAAAGCACGCACGTGATGGAGATTTACCGCTCATTACAAAACCGGCTTTTCTGATAAGATGCGTGTTAAATATGGCATGCGATTTATCGTGCAGCCCTAATGCACACAGACTGAAGTAGTTTAAGTCTTTGGTTCTTTTAATTGTGATGATTTTGGCTCACATTTAACAAAAACCCACCAATTCACTATCTCATCAAATTAGAATATGGTGACATGCCAATCAGCTAATCAACTCAAAACACCTGCAAAGGTTTCCTGAGCCTTCAAAATGGTCTCCCAGTT
>NW_015641545.1:0-189 GCF_001515625.1 Sinocyclocheilus rhinocerous | reverse complement strand
AATCATGGGGAAGACTGCTGATCTGACAGTTGTCCAGAAGACAATCATTGACACCCTTCACAAGGAGGGTAAGCCACAAACATTCATTGCCAAAGAAGCTGGCTGTTCACAGCAAGGTTATTTTCGTAAACTAAAACTAAGACAAAAACGATTGATGAAAAAACAATTTTGTTAACTGAAATAAAATAA
>NW_015641544.1:368-999 GCF_001515625.1 Sinocyclocheilus rhinocerous | reverse complement strand
GTTTCTTCCTCGTCTACGAGTTTTTGCCAGGTTAAATCCTGCCTCTTCCACATAAATGAATTCATGTGGTGTCTGATTAGCCTCAAACTCCATTAACTGTCTGAAAGAAATCAAACACATGAATTCTTTAAATGCTTTTCACTATGTGGGTATGTTTACAATAGACAATAGTGAAAGAAAGTGTAGAATAGTGTAAAAGTCACTCTAGAATCAGATATAGTGTATAGGCACCTGGACATATTGGTGTCGGAGTTCCTTGACCCGCTCACGGTTTCTTTCAAAGGGAACTGTGTACAGCTGTTTCATTCAAATTCTGTGTTTGTTCAGAGTTCGAGCGATGGTAGCCAGGCTGATGCTTTCCACATTCGGGAATACCAGGTTGTCCTGTACAATTCTGGCCTGAATTTCTCTGAGTTTTATTGCATTGTCAACAATGACCCATCTTACAATTGCATGCTCTTGGTCTTCATTAAGCAGCTTTCTTCTTCCCCCAGAGCAAGGAAGTCGTTGTGTCCTTTAGAAGAACAAAAATTGTACATATTTGTATTTGTAGCTGCTGGTGGCCAGCAGTTATTGTGGTACATTACAACTGCAATTATGGCCCTCATGAAATGCATTTCTTACCTGTTGG
>NW_015641544.1:0-173 GCF_001515625.1 Sinocyclocheilus rhinocerous | reverse complement strand
TTTCATCAATGACAACAGCTCTTCCTCTCCTTTGAACTGCACCACGCATTCTTACTCCGCTCCCCCTACCTCTCCTTCTCCCTTGTCCTGGTCCAACTACTCCTCTCCCTAGTCTACCTTGTCCTCTCCCTGGTCCAACTACTCCTCCTCCCTAGTCCACCTTGTCCTCTGCC
>NW_015641543.1:0-929 GCF_001515625.1 Sinocyclocheilus rhinocerous | reverse complement strand
CAACACACATACACAACAAAAAGAAAACAAGTAGATAGAATAGAACAAGAATAGAGAAAGCTAGCGTTAGAGGCCTTTTTTTTAAGAAAACAAGCAGTTGGAAAACGAATAGAGAGTGCATGTGTTAGAGGGTCAAATATAGATGGAAGAGATGTGTTTTTAGCTGTTTCTTGAAGATGGCTAAGGACTCAGCTGCTCGAATTGAGTTGGGCAGGTCATTCCACCAGGAGGGAACAGTTTATGTAGAAAAAAAAGCCTAATTAAGATTATATATGTTTATGAAACTTTATGACTTGGCCTATAAATAATGTTGCATGAGTGTTTGTTGTGCATCAAAATAGACCATGCATTTTTATCAATGATCATCATTGTGTATCATCCAGGTACCGTGCAACACATGGTCAAAGAACAGATGACACAGAATAACATCAGTGTAGGTTGCAAAATGTTTATTAGGCCACTGATATGGTGGTGAATGTTATTTCATTCATTGCCAGAAGATGACAGTTTTAAAACTTAAAAGGGAACAGAAGAGCATAAAAATAAATGATTGAAATGGTAGTTGGATCTGCGCTACTATTGGAAACCTGTGTAGCTGTAATCATCCAGGTGTTCTGGGATTTTTGGTTTGATTTTTTGATTTTTGATTTTTGGAACCATAAACCTTGTGATAATCTTAATTGGTAAATTTACGTTTGTTTGTAAAGATGTTTAACTATTTTACATTGGAAACATTAAAAAAGAAAGAAATTTCATCAACATGTTTTTGCAGCAGTGTATGATTGTATCATAGTTTACAACCAGACAACATGGAGAATGCTGAACGGGGTAAGTTAAGACATGGATCATCACACCAGCATACAAAAAAAAATGTCCACAGATATGTTTATAGGTTTATTTCATTTGTTGCAGGCAGTGATGTATTCAAC
>NW_015641542.1:405-520 GCF_001515625.1 Sinocyclocheilus rhinocerous | reverse complement strand
CAGCACTGTTTGTGTGTTTGCCGGCTTAAACACTCAGAACAACATTTGAGGAAAACATAAGTTCATTGAGACCTGAGTGATTTCGTGTTTGTGTATGTTCGTGTGAATGATTGTG
>NW_015641542.1:0-365 GCF_001515625.1 Sinocyclocheilus rhinocerous | reverse complement strand
ATGTTTGCAGTGATGATAATGTTGCTGTTACTGAATGTCTCGTGATCTGTGAGAGGAATGAATACAAACCGATATAAAGTTTTGCTGCTGCTATTTTATTTATAACATTATTTCTCTTTTGAGGTTTATCTTTCGCAGATCAAATTAGTTATAGTTACTTTACGTGGTTAAAATTAAGAAATGTGTTATTTTAAAATGTCTTTAAAAACACATTTTGATTAGTAGTATTTGTTAATTTTTTCTTTGGTTTGTTTCCTAAAATATCTGCTGAATTGTAGGCTTTTTGCAGCTTTTGATGTGGATGGTCGATTTGCTGCTACAGCTGCTGCTGCCCTAAAAAGAAGAAAAATAAAGACCGACATGTT
>NW_015641541.1:370-559 GCF_001515625.1 Sinocyclocheilus rhinocerous | reverse complement strand
CTAAAAAGTGCACCCAGGTACATTTATGCCATGAGACCAGGTAGCTTTGTACATATTGCAACCTGGTCTCATAAAAATATGTACCTCTGGGTACTTTACTGCAACACCGTTTTTACGTACCTTACTGCACGTTTCGCCACAGTTTCAAAGAGAAATGTCCACTGAGTGGCGCTAAAACACGGGTTCAAT
>NW_015641541.1:0-180 GCF_001515625.1 Sinocyclocheilus rhinocerous | reverse complement strand
TGCCCTACACCAAACCCAACCCTAAACCTACCCGATAGTGTTAACAAATGCAAAACTGACATAAAAACGCATTTGTTGATGCAACCGTGCCATTTGAACTTCCTTATATGCAGATTTGAACTATTTTGTCAAACTGTAGTTACATGGGATTCGAACCGGAGCTCCTCACCTCTCAAGTAC
>NW_015641540.1:694-1048 GCF_001515625.1 Sinocyclocheilus rhinocerous | reverse complement strand
ACAGGGGCTGCGTGGGGTGCCGACCATCTGCGAATGCGGAATTTTTGGATCCGATTTGAACTTCGGATGCGTTCAAATATTTGAACTTGAGCGACTACACCGTATGCGACACGCCGACCGGATGTGATGTATTCCAAAGTTGTCCAATCAAATCAGTGTGCGCAAGTTGAGAATTATAATTCTTTTTGTTTATCACATTTTATTTTGTTTTAAAACTTTTTTAAAAATGCATGATTATTGATGAATAATAAATTATTCATTTAATTTTATATTTTATTATTTTTAATGTTGTCTTTATTTTCCCTCCAAAATTATTGGCATTTGTCCTTCCTATATGCATAGCTGTTTATTGTT
>NW_015641540.1:0-684 GCF_001515625.1 Sinocyclocheilus rhinocerous | reverse complement strand
GTTGTCTTTATTTTCCCTCCAAAATTATTGGCGGTCATTTGTCCTATATGCATAGCTGTTTATTGTTGGCATTCAATTCATTTCACCATGGTGAATGTACGGAGGATAAAGGCTCTTGCTCTTGCACTCCTTTACTGGAGACACAAAAAGAAATACCGCAAATCAGTGTGGGTACAACACTACCTGGCTCGGAGGAAACATCTTGGCGAGTATCACCGTTTAGTGAGTATCACCGGGTCTCACAAGAGGAATTTAATGAGATCCTTCAGGTTGTTGGCCCAAAAATTACCAGGCAGGATACTGCATTCCGGAAATCCATCAGCCTGGCCGAATGCCTGGCAATTTGTCTCAGGCACAAACCCAAGTTATTAATAATAATAATAATAATAATAATAATATATATATATATAATAACTAATATACAATTGCATACATTTTTTTCTCAATAAATTTGTAAAATGCAGAATAATAATTGCATGGAAATACATGGGAACTCTCTCCCATGTTGCCGTGTACGATCATAATGAAATTTCCGTGCGACTGCCACTAGGGGGCGAATTCCGACAGTCGTGTCCGAATGTCGTGTGCAGTGGAAAGGCGGCTTTAGTCTTAGTGGAAGTTTTGCGCGGATTTCAACTTAAAGTCGTATCTAAAGCAATTTAGAGTGTAATCTAAATATATTCT
>NW_015641539.1:22091-48600 GCF_001515625.1 Sinocyclocheilus rhinocerous | reverse complement strand
GAGCTGCAGATACATGCATAACTACAGGTCTGAGCTGGACTTTCATTGTTTATAATGAATAATCAACTGTAACGAGAAGCTCAGAGACACACAGAACCCAGTGAGGAGAGATTAAAATATCATTGAATTTAAAATAAAACAAATGATTAATAATACATTAATTAATCAAGTAGAAATATATTACATTGATTTTACAGAAAATAAAATAAAGTTACATTTTAGGTGTTCAAACTTCAAGCTTTTAAAAGCGATTCAAATTTAAAACTGCTTCAAACTTCAAGCTTTAAACTGCTTTCTCAAGAAACATAAAGTTTGTCTTTTAATATCTTTTTAATCTAGTTCTTCTTTTGTTAGAAATGAACTGGTTCTGCTTCAGAAACAGAGGAGAAACAGTGAAATGTGTGAATTTAGATGAGATGAAAATATTAGAATTTTTTTAAAATTATTTTCAATGGAAAAATTGATCGTTATTATTGGATAAATATTCATTAGTACCATGAAATTCTCTCAAAATACAAAAAGAAAAAAGAAAAAATATTATCAAACAAAAATATATTACATTGATTTTACTGAAAATAACAAAAAAGTTAAATTTCAGGTGTTCGGTCACTTTTGACTGCAAACAACACACTCTCTCTATCTCTCTCACACTCACACACACACAAGAACAACCCCCTCCCGTCATCACACCCAATCGGCTTGTCCCAAATGATTGACAAGTGAGCCGACCAATCCGCACGTCATCTGCGAAAGTGAAAGTAAGAGGGAGAGAGAGAGAGAATGCAACAGGGGAAAAAACTCGAGCAAAAGAACACAAAAACAAGAAAATACTTAAACAACAAGTCAGCGTCACACAGGGACATAACAATAGCCTACCAAAATAAACCCTCACACAAACCTTTCTCATTCAGACATTTAGTTAGACATTTATAATGTCTAAAATCTTTCTTTAAGAAATGGAAAAGGGCTTTACTGATCCTCCACATCATCATCATCATTTAGTCCAGCACTCTCGTAATGCTAAGCTCTTCTTTAATCTTATTTACGCTTATTCATTATATGTGAATCTGTGAATTAAGATGAATTCTTTAGAAATGAGCAGTGAATGTTTGTCACCTTCTCAATGACCAAATAAAAAATGATTAATGCCTTTGACCGACTGATATTGGCTGGTGTCTGTATTTTGATTCTCAGTCAGATATGTTGGTAATTTCTGACTAACTGATGATTTTATTCTGAGTGTATAAATTGATTATTCATACAGATACACTCATTGGTCTCTCTTTCTCAGGTGTGCACACATGGCTGGAAATGTACGGCTGTGAGTGGGACGATCAGACTGGAGCAGCAGATGCCTTCGACCAGTTTGGATATGATGGAGAGGACTTTGTGTCTCTGGATCTGAAGGAGCTGAGATGGATTTCTCCAGTTCAGCAAGGAATCCCCACCGTACAGAAGTGGAACAATGACAGAGCTTATCTTGAGAGTGACAAAAATTACTTCAGCACTGAGTGCATTGAGTGGCTGCAGAAGTATGTGCAGTACGGAAAGAGCAGCCTGAAGAAAACAGGTACATCAGATCTTATCCAGCAGTGATCTTGTGCATGTTTTACCCAAATAATCTTGTTTTCCAGAAGTCACTTTTCACTTCATTTTGTCACTGGAGATTTAACACATACATTTTCTTCAGTGTAGATTTTTATATATATATTTTAAGCATTACAGGTGTTGTGGTCTTTGTTTGTGGAAGTTAATAATAGAAGTGTTCTTTAAAGAGTTTGGATAAAGGTATCAGCTGCAAGACTACTGTAGTCTAATTGATAGGTGTGAAAGATGTTCACTGAAGACAATGCATGCCTGATTTGTGAATAATTTACAGCAGCAGGAGGCTTGGCACCACATGTATTTAAATTGTCATGAAACCTCCTGTTTTAGCTCAGGTCGTTCACACCTCAGATTTGAAAAAGACTCAAGAAATTGGCATGCAAAGCTGTGGAAAAGTGGGAGTGCAGAGGGTGGGAAGAGGGGAGAAAACAACCAATGAAACATACAGTAGACCTACAACTCACTCATTATACAGACAAATGAATATTAAAATATGAGCAGAGAAAGGAAGAAAACAGAGTTAGGAGCCCCTTTGATATTTAAAAAAATATAACCCAATGATAACAAACTCTCAAAAATCGTATCATTAGAGACTACTAACAACCAATATAAACAAATCAGTATTATAACTTTGCAGAGCTATTGGTCTATATTAAAAAATGAAGAAGAACATTTAAAAGGTCAAATAATATTTTCACTACATTTATCAGCACTACAGTCTCTGAACAAATGACACACATCAGTTTAACAGAGAAAGAATAAAGGCATAGTTACTTTTTTGTCCACCCTTCTTTGAATTTTCGGTCTATATCATTGTTTGCTGTGTATCACAATAATCTGTCGTGTCATCAGTTCATGATCAGACATACTGCTGTATCATTGTCCTTATTTGCACATATTTCATTTGAAGAAGACATGATGAAATATGTGCGCATACACGGTGCTGGTTCATGTTTGGAGCACGCAAGAATATGAAATATGTCCACAAACACTTAAAACACGCTTGCTCCAGTCTGGATACGAACTATGATCCATGCAGCGAGTGTTGGTAAACTCATTGCGACGTTCCGTGCAGAAACCGCTCTCTCATGCGCACTCCACGTGTTGGTACATATGAAATATTGTTACAGTCATGTTTGCAGAGGTGAACTAACAGCGCAGAAACTCTCACGAGATTTTAATTTCTCCACTGTAATACGATCTCATGCATAATACAATGCAGTGATTGGATCATAAGAGTTCATTCTCATAAATAAATGCGCCGAAAAGCTCAGAAAACCGATGACATAGATTCATACTTTCCAGCCACAGCAGCCAATCACCACTCCGAGTTATCACATATACGTCACTTTTCATGATGTTGATTCAACTTTGCTTTTTAAACTGGAAGAACGAAATGCCTCCAAAAAATGAAAAAACAAAACAAAAAAACACCTGAGTGCTATTGTTGTTTTCATTGATGTACAACCTGTACATAACTGTTAACATCTCAAAAAAGATTTTAGGGTGTTTTAGGGTTTCATGACCCTTTAAGCTATCTCTCTCTCTTCAGTCTCTCCTCAGGTGTCTCTGCTGCAGAAGTCTTCCTCGTCTCCAGTCACATGTCATGCTACAGGTTTTTACCCCAGTGGAGTAACAATCTCCTGGCAGAAAAACGGACAAGAGCATCATGAGGATGTGGATCTTGGTGAACTTCTTCCCAATGAGGACGGAACCTTTCAGAAGACCAGCACCATCACAGTTACACTTGATGAGTGGAAGAAGAACAAGTTCAGCTGTGTGGTGGAGCATCAAGGCAAAACCAAGACAGAGAATGAGATCAGGACTAACCCAGGTAAGAGAAATTAGATATAGCCCCTCCTGAGATTAACCACCAACTGGTTAAGGTCTTCACTAAACAAAAAATAAACCCCCAAAAATCAATGATTCAATAAAAAGGAAGTTTATTGAATAATAAATTAAAATGGAAACAACCACAAAACAAACAATAGAGTACAGAGTATGTTTATACCTGTATTGTTTTTATATGGTTGCACATTATAAATATGTCGTCACTACAATGCACTGCATATATCACTATCACAGACACTGTTTGAGATATTTTCACCAGTACTGGTTACTAACATTATCTATGTAATCTGATGTTTTCCTATGATCAAACAGAAGGTTCTGTTCCCATCGGCATCATAGTTGGTGCTCTTGCTGCTGTCGTCTTGTTGGTTATCATTGGTGTCGCTGGATATATGGTGTATCAGAAGAAAAAAGGTGAGGACAAATTCTTATGACAGGGTGTTCAAAAGCCCTTAAAATGATTAAAATGTCTTTGATTAACTATTTTAAAATTGTATAAAATACCACATTTTAAATAGCATATACATTTATTAAATGTTGTTTGTAAAGAATTAAAGAAGTTTAAATTGTGTTCACTGATTGTAGTCTTAGTTTTGATCATGTAACTTTTGTGGTTGAATGAAATTCACTTACATTTCATCTCTCTGATTGTTTTTCAGGCTTTAAACCTGTCAGCGGTAAGTTCCTTATAAATACAAACAATGAAAATGTATCACAGTGGACTCTGACATCGGTCATGATGTAGTTAAAAGTACTATCTTTATATATCTAAATCCATAATATAATATTTCTATAATATAAAATCATAAAGTAAATTAAAATAGAAGTTTTGTCCTGTAACTTTTTCCTCTATAATGTACAACTTATAAATATGATATTGGATAGATACAGAAATGATTGCTGTGCTAATCTAATAGGTTTTATACAATCAGTCTGTTGTTTTTATTTTAATATTGTTTTCTGTTTTAGGCTCTGATGACGGCTCAAACAGCTCAGCTCATACAGTTCCACAAGCGTAAAGATGTAAGTGTGTTTTTATTCATCAGTGTAATTGTGTCAGTCATGTGAAATGAATGAAATGTAATGTGTTTTTCTGGCATTTTAGGAGACCAGATGAGTGAGAGATGAAGAGAAATGAAAACTTTTCCTGCTGGCTTACAAAACTGCACATAAACACACACATTCTCTCTCTCTCTCTCTCTCTCTCACACACACACACACACACACACACATACACAATCAAAGTTTTCTGGGAATGATCTGTCTTACTTTTACATATTAATTACATCGAAAAAGTAATGTTTTTGTTTATTCACACTTTCTGATCATCATTTAGTTTTCATTCAGTTTATTAACTTATTAATTGTTAAAAATGCAGAAATATGAGATGTTGATCACAGAACCTAAATTGGAAAATGTATATATTTCTCTTCAGTGACAGAAGAAAACAACGAATACAAATGATTGGTTTGCAAAGTTGTTTGATTTGTAGAATTTCGAAGGCGATTTCTAAGGATTTTCAAAGGCTGCAAAAATTTGTTGTTTATCTACTGCAACATTTAAATAACTTTAAATGGTCTAAATTTGATGATATGTGGAACTGGGCTATTAAAATTAAACAACCAGTATGCTTTGTATTTTATTCCTTGTATGGGATTATTGGGCTTTTTCTGTTTTTATATTCTTTTTTTGTTTTAAATTAGTTAGATGATAAGCTGTACTCCAGAATAGTTCAATCTTGTTAAATAATTGTAGGTGGTTGTTAATTGTAATCAGATGTTAATTGTAAACATTAACATCTGAACAGTACAGTAAAAGACATTTCCTTTATCTGAGGTTAGTAAACCTGATTAACGTTGAATGTGAAGTTGAATTAACATGAATGTTTATATAAATTGGTTGCCTTTAAAAGTTGTATTGTTGATTCTTTAAAGAAAATAAACCTCACAGAAAGGAGCAAGTGGTGAATATCTGTCTTTTACTCAAATAGCAGAATTCATATTCCATCAGAATCTATTACGTAATAACATCAATAATCATGCAAAAGGATAATTACAGTAATATATTTTATGAAGGCCGTGATGAATGCAGGATTCCACTCCTTCAACACACTGATCTAAAAACACTAACAAGGAGCATTACATAAACTATGAACTTTTATCTTTGAAGTATGAATTATTTGTCACATAAGTATTTCATTATAGGATAACATCTTTTCATTTTACTGACTGTATTACTGACCCTATTTCTTTACATACCAAAAACAAAAACACATCAACATTTACTAAATTTACTTGTGAAAAATAAAATAAAATAAAAACATGAATAATTTCCTGAAGCAATAATAATCCTGAAGGCATCCATCCTATTTGTTTATCAAAAAAATCACCAAAAACAAACAAACAAAAAAACTACAAATAGGACATCTGGCTTGGCTTTCTGCTGAAATTGCAGTTAGTTGTGTTTGGAATCATTATTATTAAATTTCACAGTAAATATTCTGCTAAGATTTTATATTTTAATATAATTCCTGTAGAAATGGACAGAGTTTGCCATTTTTCCGATTTGAATGTGCTTTTATCAGGTTTGAAAGCAGTGTGTTAGCATTTGAAAAATGTTTGTGGATTTTGAGAAATGTGGTCATTGAATGCATTTTGTCTGAAAGCAATGAAAAATGATTCACAGTTTGTTTAGCATAGACTTCTGTACAGCTGAACAGTTTTGAAAATGTGGCTTCGGTATTGAACAATGCTTGTTAGCAAAAAAAAACTGTAACAGCGACAGTGGTAGGTAATACACAAATCTAAAATAAACATGTGATTTCTTTCCCAGCTGTTTACGTTCATAGACATAACCGACTATGTTTATGTAAATTATGTGTGTTTTTGGCATAACCTTGTGTATATTTGACAGTTTGAGCACAATAAGACATGAAAGAGAACTTAGTTTAGTATTGACATGCTGAGTGACAGCCGCTTTCTGTGCGTGTGCTTACGTGCACGAAAACAGCAAGTTTCTGCTTCCACTCAAAATAGGCATTTCAAAATGGCATAATAAATGATTTGTGGGGTATTTTGAGCTGAAACTTCACAGACACATTCTGGGGACACCTGAGACTTACATTACATCTTGTAAAAAGGGGCATAATAGATCCCTTTTAAAGTAAGCTATATTGAAATTAAAATATTATTTCACGGTCTATAAAGAAAAAAGAAGAAGCTGTGCATCCCATATTTGTCCACCACTAGTCTGAATATTGGGGAGGATGCCTATGGTGGTCCCCTTAAAAAAAAAAAAAATGTTATGAAGGTTCAACAATAATCTTTTCAAATGAAATTATTTTTCAGAATTTTTCTGGCACAAACTGCACAGTTCCCAGAGAATAACCCAGTTGGAACCACATACAAATTGGGTTGAATAAGCACAAAAAGTCATCACAAACACGAAGCTATATTTGTCCTATAAAATAAGTGAATTAAGTTCATTTTTTTATTCATTGAGACAGATAGTTACAGAAAATACAATTCAAATATATAATAAAGAATGCACCAAAAGCGTCTTTGATTTGATAACAGTTTAATTTTTACTGTCAGATAAATGAGAGATCAGATCAGAACATTCCCTTCTTATATTTGTGGATTAACTCTGACACGTCCTCCTTACACACCTTGATCCAGCCGTCCTCCTGCATGTGGTACACTAAGAGGAGAAAACATATGTGAAGACTTCATCTCTTAAATATGACACACAAAAACTATGCAACGATAGTGTACATTATTGAATTAAGAAAACAATAATGTAGGACAGAAATACAAAGCTTAGGGTTATTTCTTGTTTTGGGGACAAATTCACATTTCTTACAGATTTTGGTTGAACCATAATAGCACATTACTGCAGCTCAATATTCTTACATTTTTATTTTAATGTTAAGATTCAGATTCATTGCTAGCCAGTTTGTAATACATTGCTGGTACTTACGGTTGACCACGCCACCACTGTTCAACATGTTTGGGTGCAACTCAAGCATTCTTCAGTTATTTTCTCACAAAATGTGTGTTTTTATGCTGTCTATCACAATAATGGGTCTCTAAGATTTAGTGAAGAATTGATATCACTAAAGTTACTTACATCAACCCCAACGGGTACCGCGAACTCCTGGCATTTGGTCCCAAAACTATAGTGATTCAGTCGGTCGAGAAGATGCGTTTGCTTAAAACCCAGCTGTGACGCGGAATTATGTTTATATCCACTCACATCCAAAAGAGCCATTCTTTATATAGGCTAAAGAAAGTACGATTAAAGTAATTCAGACAGTAAAAGCGAAATGGCCGAAGTGTAAGTATTTTACATGAAGGAAACACGGAAGACAATGATTTCGAAACCGAAAGATTTAGTAGTTCTTAGTTTCGATTACAAGCAGAAAATATCTTTGAAAAACTATAATCTATAACTTCGAATAACAGCTGTAAATGCATTTCTTTTATTTGTCTATATGTTGTTTGAGAGTGTTTGTGATAAATATGATAATTTTGAGATTGTCTGAGGAAAAGGCTCTGTATAAAGCTGGTTGACCAATAGGAGCGCGAGTCTCTCAGCGTCCTCGGTATCTATGTAGATTCATCCGATGCAGGTTAAGACCAGGTGAAACATTGGGAAGATGCGGAAACGTAACCGTGGACACACCCTATTGCAATAAATTTAATGCATTAATGCATAATGAGTTTAATGCATGGAACTGCAGAACAAATTATATTATAAAAAAGAATGCATTTAGCCTAAATGAACTGACCCTATACTATGTATCAGAACTAATATGCTGTTCAGTTGTCCAATTAAAGGCTGACCTTTTTTGCTCTTTCCTTTAAATGTCGTTTAGTTTAATACATATGGGTGTTTTGTGTGTGTGTGTATATATATGTAGCATGCCCACTTTTCGAAATGGAACACAAGGACCAATAGGCAAGTATTTATGATTTGCAACACAGTGATCTTTACACAGTATACTATACATACTACACTTTTACGTTATTGTTTTGAAAGCTCTTTAATTTGGCTTTAATCATTCATTTGAGCATATCAAATAACCAATAATAGCAATATTGCACAAAATGTCCTTGGAATTTATTTGTGTTGCATTTTTTTTATTAAGTTCTGTTGCGTTTACTAAAACAGATCTTTGTTTCTAAAACATTTTTTTTTTAAATGATATGTGGGGCATATGCTGGAAATTGCAGTAGTTTATTGATGATCATCAGTCCACTCGCAGCCATGGAATTATGCGAACAAACATCAGACAAAAAAACACATTTACAGCATGATCTGTCTTTTTTCCCGTTTGTTTGTCAAAACAGTAACTTCCAGATCACATTATGACATCACAGTGTATTTCATGGCTCAACTGGATCCTGCTGTTTCCATCATTTGAACGGTCTCATGCACCAGCTCCAGCTGATTCACGGTTTTAGTTAAAACAGGTGTTGTGCCTGGCTTATATTTGTACTTTGCCTGTCTGTAAAAGAGAGACAATGAGAGATCAATATATTACCAATATTAGGCATTAGGCACAATTAACACTAACCTTTAAAAATGCAGTTGCTGTGACATGATATTATTTTATAAAATGTAAAAATGTGTAATTTTATTTTAAAAAAAAATTTTTTTTACCTCTTATAGTTATAAAGGGACTCTCGGTGAGGTCTGATATAGTCCACCCCCTCTTTCGTAATCACACACAGGTCAGTGTTGTTGCCTGATCCCAGGTCACTCATGATGCCTGCATGGATGGCATCGCTTACCAGTGCCTTGGCCTCCTCCAGCTAAAGGTTGAATAAAAGACAATATAGTGACAGAAAGATGTAGTTTTATGCACTAAACAAAATGTAAAGTACAGTTTACTCAAAAAAAAAAGCTTTTTCACACAATTTTTTCATAAAATGAAGTCAAATCTACATTGTGATATAATATTGATATGATAAGTAATTCTAAAATGTAAAAATGTGTAATTTTATTTTAAAAAAAAATTTTTTTTACCTCTTATAGTTATAAAGGGACTCTCGGTGAGGTCTGATATAGTCCACCCCCTCTTTCGTAATCACACACAGGTCAGTGTTGTTGCCTGATCCCAGGTCACTCATGATGCCTGCATGGATGGCATCGCTTACCAGTGCCTTGGCCTCCTCCAGCTAAAGGTTGAATAAAAGACAATATAGTGACAGAAAGATGTAGTTTTATGCACTAAACAAAATGTAAAGTACAGTTTACTCAAAAAAAAAAAGCTTTTTCACACAATTTTTTCATAAAACAGTTAAATCTACATTGTGATATAATATTGATATGATAAGTAATTCTAAAACCTTTCAGTTTATAGAATAACTTCTAACTTTAACTTGCAAATCTATGCAATTGGATATAAAAATAGCCTCGAAACACTAAAAAAGAAAATCTTGCATGGTCTTACAAGGTTAACTTTAAGGCACATTTTAAACCAATCGGATGAAGAACTAAATTCATATTGTCTAATCTGTGAGACATGACCTTTAAATATTTATTTAGGAAACAAAAGTCAGAGCCACACACATTGACCTCAGCACCTGGTACATAAAACATGATAATGGTGACAAGCGATGATTTTGTTTTTTCACACACACAAATAATTCTAACTGGAAAATGAACTTCAGGCATTGCCAAACAAGTTACAGAACTTGACAGCAACATCTGCAAAAGAAATAGTGAAAATTGCACTTTTATACCACTGAAAAGTACTCATTTGTGGACAAACTATAGCTTCTTTGGAATCAATACGTGAGAACTGCATTGTAAATAACATTCCAAAGCAATACTTGTAAGTTAGAGCTTTCATTTCTACATATTTGAATTGAGCACACAAGCAGAATGTGCTTTTCAAGTTAAAGGGGTCATGAATTGAGAAATCTAATTTTCCTTGATGTTTTGACATGTAAGAGGTCAATGTGCTATAAAAACATCCCATGAGTTTCAGAGCTCAAAACGTCCTTGTTAGTCCAAAAACAGCTTTTATTGAAACCAAAATCAGAAAACGACTTGTTTCAGATTTTGTCACATTATGACATAATAGTGCAACGAAAGCCCGCCTCTGCAGAATCAGATCAACGCCTACTTATATTGATGTTTTGACATGTAAGAGGTCAATGTGCTATAAAAACATCCCATGAGTTTCAGAGCTCAAAACGTCCTTGTTAGTCCAAAAACAGCTTTTATTGAAACCAAAATCAGAAAACGACTTCACATTATGTCACATTATGACATAATAGTGCAACGAAAGCCCGCCTCTGCAGAATCAGATCAACGCCTACTTCACCATCATCACGTCTTTGGCCCCGCCCACTGGAGCGTTAGTGAGATGAGAAGGAGAGAAGAGCAATACAGGATAACTGGACTAAAAAAAACATTACCTTCCAAAGGATCCTAATCCTAGGAAAGTAATTATTTGTTTTTAACTACGTGGATGTCTCAGCAGAGCATTATGTTTGTTCAGTACATTTCACTGTGGGTTCTTTGGTAAATCAGATGGCAGTTTCAGTGCAGGCTTTGCAAATAGACTTTTACTGTAAGATATGGACCTGACAGTAATACCACAACATATAGGCTAAGTGACCGTGTTCATTCTAATGCCTAATCTTAAATTATATACAGAAAGCGATCAAAGAATGATCGCGTTTGCACTATTAGTTATGATGAAAGCATTTGTGAAAGTGTGAAACTCGTGTTGCAATGACGAGATCACTGCATTCATGCGCTCAACAGTCTGTCATCGGCTACAATGCTCATCGCTGCAACCTTTCATGCGACGGGAGTAGATCTAAATATAATGCTATAATCAACACTCTCCGTGATTAGTTAATCTCAACAGCTGAAATAGAAAAAGTGACCGTGTTCATTCTAATGCCTAATCTTAAATTATATACAGAAAGCGATCAAAGAATGATCGCGTTTGCACTATTAGTTATGATGAAAGCATTTGTGAAAGTGTGAAACTCGTGTTGCAATGACGAGATCACTGCATTCATGCGCTCAACAGTCTGTCATCGGCTACCATGCTCATCGCTGCAACCTTTCATGCGACGGGAGTAAATCTAAATATAATGCTATAATCAACACTCTCCGTGATTAGTTAATCTCAACAGCTGAAATAGAAAAAAACGTAGTAAAGGTTTTTGAGAGAGCTCAACACGCCCCTTCCAAGAGAGCGTTCAAATCAGAGGGCTAAAATCAGGGTAGAAAATGGCTTTTTATTTCTAAATTATGACAATATTTGATGTAAAAATCATACTAACATTATAAGTGCACCTCAGGAAACATTATCAAATAATTAAAAATGCAATTCATGACCCCTTAAATGCTTGAACCAACTTATTGAGTGTAGAAAATACCTTGCATTTTACTTCACCTTGAGCTACAGGAACAGTAATACTCACAATAGTAAACGTACAATAAGGAGGTTTTAACAAAAAAGCAACTTACATCCATGTTTCCTTTGAATCTGTCCTCCAGTATCCCCATAGCAGGCAGTTTACCAGATCCTTAAAACGCAGAAACATAGCTGTGATTATTCACTTGAGAATTGATCTCATATATGCAAAAAATCTCTTGTATGAATTTCCATTGTGAAAGCAGAACAAGTAACATTCAAGACTACAGCTTTTTGAAAATCAGTTAAATGTGCAGCATTACTATATATTTTCATCCAACAGAAATGCATATTGATCTCAATTAGCACATTCTTATCTAATAAGTTGATCATTCATCAATTGGATGTCACATACCCATGGCTAGATACGGCACCTTGTCCATGCTCCCATAAGGGCCAACCGTGTACAGGTGACTGCCAGTGCAGTCAACACCCCCTAAAATTAGATGAGCTCCAATCATACCTCGATACCTGAGAAACATTATCAACATTAGAGAGAGATATCACATAAAACACAGCCTTATACTTCAATGGTACAAACATACACGATCACGCAATGTTTGTGTGATAACAGGTGAAGATAATAACACACAGTCTGCACACACCTGAAGAGCATGTCTTGTAGTATGTTAACGGCCATGACGACTCTTGGGTTCCTGCCGCTGTTCATGGAGAAAATGGTGAGGTTTGATGACAGCATATCTGTCGTCTTCTCAGTATCCGCAGCTGTCCCTGCTCCACAACAACTAACAAGAATAACATAGAATGTTTTATAATTATTTACTTTATAAATTATGTACATCTGACATTCAATTTTCTTAAAAGCCCATTTTTTTAATCCTTACTGTTACTTACTATATGTTAGGTGCAATGTAGTGAATCTTGGCACACATTTTATCTGCCACTACTTCTTCAGAGGTGGCTCTTGTGTCTGCTCCCAGAACTACACCATCCTATACACGCACATGTTTAGTCTGACAGACAATATATAACAAATTACCATGTTTTGATATTCTGGTTACCTTATAAACCACTCCAGCAATGGTGGTGCCTGTTTTCATGGGTTTCGGTGCCTTGATTTTACCCTCTTCTGAGCCATTCTCCAATACAGTGTTTCTAAATGAAGGAGATTCGTGCATCATATCAGGAATCGTAATGCCAAGACATCATTTTAAAAGGTTTTACAGAATTTATTTGATGTATGAAGAATCGATTCTTAAAAAAAAGATTCTAAAAGACAAGGTACGTTGTCTTTTTGAAGAGAAAGACTTGGAAGTCTGAAGATACTTTCACTTTTGTTCCGATACCTTGAAACAATGGTTATAACGATGCAAGGTTTATTTTCTAGATTTTACGCACAGCGTTATCATAATATAACTGTATCAAGCCTAACTCCTTCTTACCTTGTGGAATTTTCGAAGTTAAAACCAGACACAGCAGGTTCGAGGACGTTGGAAAGTGCCATGTCTAAAATCTCAAACCGGGAACTGTTCTCTTCAAGTAATGCGCCTCGCGAACACTAGTGTTGCTGTTTCAGATGAGCGTGCGCACACCGCACAGTCACTGTCGGGCGACGCGTACGCGACGTTTATCCACGATCTGTATGTCGAGTTTTTAATAATGGACAGCCATCATTCATACTCACAAGTCAAAGGTGTCAGCACCGGCGTAAGTAGCCTATTTATCGTGTTTTAAATGAGTTAAGCCTTTCGCGTTGCTTGGTGAGCTGACGCGAAAATGATTTTAAATGCGCGTCGGCGACCAGGCAGGTGATGTTTATCTTATAACCTGAGACCATATTATAAAATACTCGTTTAAATATATTACAATATCCATCTGTGTAGATGGGAAGCTGCAGTTTAAGTGTAACCTATAGCTCAAAGTTACTTTCGCTTTCGTGGATAGATTGCGGCATTGTCAGGGCGAGGATAGTCTTGAAATGTCCATTTCCATTTAGAGGTATCTATAGTTTTAATTATGGACTGTCGCATAAATTCTTACTTAGTTTACGCATTTTCGCATATAAAGTAATGGTAGAGGATGTAGGGATAAAGTAAGCCTCCCCCGCTTCGATTAATTTTTCTTTTGACCATAGATGTCACTAAATCTCACCTCAGCACATTTACTGAATGGCTGTGCTCTTCTGCATTTTGACTTGACATCAGCATTTGTGATATATATATTAGACCTGAGGAGTTAAATAGTCACTGAATAATTGTGATATGTGTGTGTTTATATTATGCTGGACATTGAAAGGTATTTTTATGTTTAGTTTATTAATTGGGGGATTTGTGCACACAGTAATTAGTTTAGATTTGTGTGGTGTTTTATTGTTTATAATTATATAATATACGTTATAATTAATATAATTTTATCTTATAGATACTTTTACTTTCAAACAAATATAAATGTTAATTACTTGGCTTAATTATGATGTAATTTTTTTTTTTTTGTAAGACGACCATCCTTGCTGTCAAGTTCAATGGAGGAGTTATCATTGGGTCAGACTCCAGAGCTTCTATGGGAGAGTGAGTATTTTCCAGCAAATTGTTCATTCTCATAAAAAAATTACACCTCTCATAACTACACTGTAAAAAAAATTCCGTAAAATTTACGGTAAAAAACCGGCAGCTGTGGTTGCCGGAATTTTACCGTAAAAAATATGGTAGCAGCATTTTAGGTTTTACGGTTTTAACTTAAATTTACAGTTAAATACCGTAATTTCATTAACTGATATAATGTTAATATACCAACCTATTGAAGTACTGAAATCTGTTTAGCTTTGTAATACACTAGTAACCACCAAATGCAGGTGGTGATGAGAAAGTCACATGATGAACCAAAGCCCATCACAAGCAGCTTTTAAATAATAAAATATATAGAAGGTGCACAGTGTCATTCACACAAACACCAAACACCATCATGATAACACACATGAAACTGAAATAATGCAATAAACATTCATTTAACAACATTAGGTGTAACACACAACCCTAATATACAAAACTGAAGAAGAAACAGTTATTTCAACAAAAAAAAACATCAAGTTTGAAATGTAACGCAGGGAATTCTGGGAATGTCAATTTACGGTTATTCACTGTAAATTATACGCTCTTTTTCACTTCCAAAAACGGTATACTACCGTAAAATTAATGTCCAATACATATAATGTCCAATACAGTTTTTCACCGAATATAGTAGGGGAATTTACCGTTTTTTACTGTAGCATTTTTACAGTCTTTTACCATTAAATTCACAGTCATTTTTTACAGTGCAGAGATGAAAACAAGAGCAACGTAAAAAAGCAGTCAACCTTGCGATACGGATTTCTTCCTGGAAGAACAGGTATGACACAAATTGAAATGCTTCTAACACATATGAAACTGAAATAATGCAATAAACATTCATTTAACAACATTAGGTGTAACACACAACCCTAATATACAAAACTGATAAGAAAAAAACTAAGAAACATAGTTATTTCAACAAAAAAAACGCGTTTACGGTTATTCACTGTAAATTATACAGTCTTTTTCACTTCCAAAAACGGTATACTACCGTAAAATTACATGTAATGTCCAATACAGGTTTTCACCGTATATAGTAGGGGAATTTACCATTAACCATTTAACAGGTTTTTACTGTAGCATTTTTACAGTCTTTTACCGTTAAATTCATGGTCATTTTTTACAGTGTACAATATGACTTTTACCTACAGATCTTATGTGTCATCAAAAACCATCAACAAGCTGATCCAGGTGCATGATAGAATATTCTGCTGCATCGCTGGATCACTGGCTGATGCACAAGCTGTTACCAAAATGGCCAAATTCCAGCTGTCTTTTCACAGGTCTGTTTATTTCTGTAGCATTTTTGCAGCATCCTAAAGAAAACTTTAATTAGTCATCGTGTTTATAGTTTATAGTGACTATAAAATCACTCTATATCTTTAGCATTCAGATGGAATCTCCTCCTTTGGTAAAAGCTGCAGCATCCATCATGAGGGAACTTTGCTATAACAATAAGGAAGAGCTGCAGGCGGGCTTTATCACAGCGGGCTGGGACAGGAAGAAGGGACCACAGGTGATGCTCTGCTAAACACAGACTAAGACCATAATACAGTTCTGCATCACAGTCACATGTGACTCTCAAATTTATTGTATGCATGCAAATAAATAAAAATAATAAAGAGAATCATATAATACTAACAGCACATTTGCACTGAAAAAAAGATTAGCTGCCGAAAAGAAAGTACAGAAATATGATGCTATTGTCTGTTTATTCAAATATTATATAAATCTCTGCAATGCAGATGAGTGATATTCTCTTTTGCATATGTTTTGTCTTTGCACAGATATACGTAGTGTCTTTGGGAGGAATGCTACTCAGTCAGCCTTACACTATTGGTGGATCCGGCAGCACGTATATCTATGGTTATGTGGATGCCAAATTCAAACCTGACATGAGTTTAGAAGAGTGTTTATAGTTTATAGTGACTATAAAATCACTCTATATCTTTAGCATTCAGATGGAATCTCCTCCTTTGGTAAAAGCTGCAGCATCCATCATGAGGGAACTTTGCTATAACAATAAGGAAGAGCTGCAGGCGGGCTTTATCACAGCGGGCTGGGACAGGAAGAAGGGACCACAGGTGATGCTCTGCTAAACACAGACTAAGACCATAATACAGTTCTGCATCACAGTCACATGTGACTCTCAAATTTATTGTATGCATGCAAATAAATAAAAATAATAAAGAGAATCATATAATACTAACAGCACATTTGCACTGAAAAAAAGATTAGCTGCCGAAAAGAAAGTACAGAAATATGATGCTATTGTCTGTTTATTCAAATATTATATAAATCTCTGCAATGCAGATGAGTGATATTCTCTTTTGCATATGTTTTGTCTTTGCACAGATATACGTAGTGTCTTTGGGAGGAATGCTACTCAGTCAGCCTTACACTATTGGTGGATCCGGCAGCACGTATATCTATGGTTATGTGGATGCCAAATTCAAACCTGACATGAGTTTAGAAGAGGCTACACAGTTTTCCACAAATGGTAAATAGAATTGGAATTAAAAAGATATTGACATTTATATGTGGTGAATGAAAAACTGTTTTAAGAGCCGATGGCTACTGTTTGTGTCTCCACAGCTTTGGCTCTGGCTATGGGTCGGGACAACGTTAGTGGCGGTGTGGTTCACCTGGTCGTGATCACTGAAGCGGAAGTCAAGCATGTAGTTGTTCCAGGAAATAAACTGCCCAAGTTCCATGATGAGTAGAACACAAAAATGACCAAACTGGACAGTTCTACAAATGTAACTACTTTGTGACTAGATGTGTGATGTGTAGATTTTCTTCACCCCCTTTGTAATAAATATATAAAAGTGTTATTTTCAGTGTGATGTCCCTTCTTGCATATACAATTGATATTTTGTCAGTTTCAGATTAATTTATTTGGTTATACTGCATAAACTGAACTACACATCGAGGATATATATGTCCACACAAGCTATACAAAAGAGGTGCTTTCAGAAAAAAACAGTATATGAAATCATCTATTATGCCTACATCTTTCCCTCATTGTCTGACTGTGAAATGAAGAATGATTAGTAATGATTACTTTAATTTCAAGCATTAAATTGAAATTATTACGCATTTTCTACATTTCTACTCAATTTGTGCAGAGATTAAAAACCCTATTTAGACCTATGCACAATTAGTAGGGTTGTTTGTGATATTTAGGCCTACGACGATTCCTCAATTATTAACTTAATACCAAAGTAGAAGAAAAATGATAAATCTGAGTAAAGTTCAAAGAGATAAAATGAAGTAAACATGATGACACTGATGTTCGCAGCATAAGTCGGGGCAAATAACTAAAATTTTCACTGTTTTGTTTTTGCACTGTTGTTGATTTTGTATTCAACCGTAAACGTATAGTTTTGGGACGTCTTAAGTTTCTTTTTTCTATTCAAAATAATCCATTTGTACTCAGAAATTACACATTGATTGTTACAGTGTTTTGTGTAGGAAGTGAAGGTTCTGTGAGAAAAATGCTTTTTACAGAAATACAGGGCACAGACAAAGAAACTTTAGAAATGCGAGAAGGCACAGTAAACAGGTATGGTGGATTTGTCTGTATAAATTAAATTAGATAGACATAAATATTGAATACACATTTTTTTGACTTTTTAATATGGTAGTTGAAATTACAGTAGCCTAATCTAAGACACACTTGCTTCACTGTGTGTGAGCTGAGCACAATGGGAAGTAACTCTTTCACTTTCTGTTATAGACAAAATGGAGGAATAATGTAGGCACATTAAAATACTGCAGGCCTGACAAAACAAAGTCTCTTTTCGCAACTTAACTCATTTTCACTCGCTGTTAGGAGCTTCGCTTGAGGTACGCAGAGTCGTCGAGTATCGAGTCTCAAGCGCAGGCAGGTTTGCACAGGACAAGTAGTTGCTTTCCATCCATTCAAAATGTCGCAGGAATTGTTTCCAGAGCCAGAATGGCTATCTGAAGAAGTCAAAACCGGGGTGAGTTATCGCCTCATGGGCATAAAAGACTTAAACGAGATGTTTATTTCAAGCTGCTTAAGCATGAACTCGTATAGGTTGAGTGAAACGAGTTTCAAAATTTTAAAGCTGTTAGATCAGATCGTAACTTGCTCTAGCAAACGTTAACATTACATCGTGTTAAGTAATGCGTTATTAACAAATGCCTGGCATGTTAATCTGACATAAATGCGATATTGCATTTTTTTTCCCATTTTAGACGACCATCATCGCGGTTACTTTTGACGGTGGAGTTGTTCTTGGCTCAGATTCGCGTGTGTCTGCGGGGTAAGAGACACTGTAGTTTATGAGAAGATGTAGCCTAAATGATCAGAAAGAGCAAAACCTTTCTCATAAACGTTTAAAACATCAGAATAACAGACGTATGAGCTTTTATATAAAATAACACTGATATAAACTCATGTAATGGAATTTTCAAAAACACAAAGACAAACAGCCTGTCATTGTTTGACAATCATAGTCACATTTTTTCAGTGAATATTTAAAACAAGATACTTGAACCAAGAACACTAAAATGCTGTTTCTTTGGAAATTGTTCTCAGGGAGTCAGTGGTGAATCGTGTGATGAACAAGCTCTCCCCTCTCCATGACAAGATCTACTGTGCTCTGTCTGGATCAGCAGCGGATGCTCAAACCATTGCTGAGATTGTCAACTACCAACTGGATGTGCACAGGTATTTATCACCAATGTCCTGTAGTGTAGACAACATGTCCTCCAACCAATACGCACGCATAGGTCGTTTGTCCAAATCCCTGAAATAAGACCCATCAGAGCGTATTCTACAATTGCGCCCCTATTGACAACAGGACACTTTCATATTAATGCTTTGTACTCTTTTATCTGCGCCGTAATTTGGGTTTCGTATAGCTCAGTTGGTAGAGCATGGCGTTATACGCAGTGTTGCCAACTGCTCTCAATTGAAAGTAGCTAAAACTGGTAGCTAAATGTCACTAGATGACATCATAATGGCAAATTCACTGATCTATATAAAGATGAATGTAGATCAGTGGGCAATATGAGAACTTAGATATGGTTTGTCCAAGAAGTTGCTATATTTGTCCCTAAACTTTTGAAAAAAGTCTCAAAGGGGGCGGGGAAGTAGCTAAATCTAGCTACAAAGTAGCTACATTGGCAACACTGGTTATACGACAATATACAAGCATGTGATCATGGGTTCGATCCCAGAGAACGCACGTGCTCATAAAATGTATATGCACTGTAAATCACGATTTTGCATGATTTCTGTGTAGTTGCTTTCCATCCATTCAAAATGTCGCAGGAATTGTTTCCAGAGCCAGAATGGCTATCTGAAGAAGTCAAAACCGGGGTGAGTTATCGCCTCATGGGCATAAAAGACTTAAACGAGATGTTTATTTCAAGCTGCTTAAGCATGAACTCGTATAGGTTGAGTGAAACGAGTTTCAAAATTTTAAAGCTGTTAGATCAGATCGTAACTTGCTCTAGCAAACGTTAACATTACATCGTGTTAAGTAATGCGTTATTAACAAATGCCTGGCATGTTAATCTGACATAAATGCGATATTGCATTTTTTTTCCCATTTTAGACGACCATCATCGCGGTTACTTTTGACGGTGGAGTTGTTCTTGGCTCAGATTCGCGTGTGTCTGCGGGGTAAGAGACACTGTAGTTTATGAGAAGATGTAGCCTAAATGATCAGAAAGAGCAAAACCTTTCTCATAAACGTTTAAAACATCAGAATAACAGACGTATGAGCTTTTATATAAAATAACACTGATATAAACTCATGTAATGGAATTTTCAAAAACACAAAGACAAACAGCCTGTCATTGTTTGACAATCATAGTCACATTTTTTCAGTGAATATTTAAAACAAGATACTTGAACCAAGAACACTAAAATGCTGTTTCTTTGGAAATTGTTCTCAGGGAGTCAGTGGTGAATCGTGTGATGAACAAGCTCTCCCCTCTCCATGACAAGATCTACTGTGCTCTGTCTGGATCAGCAGCGGATGCTCAAACCATTGCTGAGATTGTCAACTACCAACTGGATGTGCACAGGTATTTATCACCAATGTCCTGTAGTGTAGACAACATGTCCTCCAACCAATACGCACGCATAGGTCGTTTGTCCAAATCCCTGAAATAAGACCCATCAGAGCGTATTCTACAATTGCGCCCCTATTGACAACAGGACACTTTCATATTAATGCTTTGTACTCTTTTATCTGCGCCGTAATTTGGGTTTCGTATAGCTCAGTTGGTAGAGCATGGCGTTATACGCAGTGTTGCCAACTGCTCTCAATTGAAAGTAGCTAAAACTGGTAGCTAAATGTCACTAGATGACATCATAATGGCAAATTCACTGATCTATATAAAGATGAATGTAGATCAGTGGGCAATATGAGAACTTAGATATGGTTTGTCCAAGAAGTTGCTATATTTGTCCCTAAACTTTTGAAAAAAGTCTCAAAGGGGGCGGGGAAGTAGCTAAATCTAGCTACAAAGTAGCTACATTGGCAACACTGGTTATACGACAATATACAAGCATGTGATCATGGGTTCGATCCCAGAGAACGCACGTGCTCATAAAATGTATATGCACTGTAAATCACGATTTTGCATGATTTCTGTGAGGGTAGGTTTAGGGGCGGGGTTAGGTGTGGTCATTCGTACGAATTCGTATGAATTAGCCACCTAGTAAAATATGTACAAATTGCCATGAGATCGGGTTGGACCATGTAAAAAGTCCACAAATTGCATTTAAATAAACACGCATTTTGATTGGTAATGACAGTCATACGTCATTTCATGACGACAGACGCAACACGACACTGTCATTATTTTTACGCCCGCTAGAGGGCACTAAACTTTAAAACGTAAATATAGGTCGTAATAAGGTGCTTGCTCAAACGACCTATAGGGTCGTTTTTTGTTGGAGGACAGTCTGAGTGTAGACTGTGTCTAAGGGTGCTTTCACATCTGTAGTTCGGTTCATTTGGTCCGGACCAAGGACAAAAAATTATACATGGTAGCATTTTTTCAGCCGTTTTGGTTCCACACTGATTGCTCTGGTCCGAACCAGTTGAAATGAACCAAAATGCAGTCACGTGACAACATCCACATCACTCGTTGGCCAGATGTGTCTTTGAACGTAATTCCTAAACTGCTTTTCGATTGGTCAGAATTAACGTGCGGGAAAATTCCAATGGAACTCTCGGAAGTAAACAAAGAGAGGAGGAAAAGCCAGCAAACAAGACGCTGCTTTTTTAATATGGTCATTAGACCAAATTTCGATGAGGCTCCGCACCTCCTCACAACTCCAAGTTTGTCCACGAGCTGCCATGGATGCTAAAGTGCAAACTGTCAACAAACTCTGGTCCTCATCCCATAATGGTGACTACGTGACCCAGGTGACTACGTCAGAAATGCGCAGTTCTTTTTGCAGTTGGGTCTGTTCGAGCTCGGATCACGTTCTCCGCACAAACGAACCGCTCCAGTGTTCGTTTGAAAGCATAGGTCTCGGTACGCTTGTTTGGTCTGCTTTTGGTGCGCACCCGAGTGCGATCGCTGCATTCACACCTGCCCAAACGAACCGCACCAAGAGGAACAACGAACTCTAGTGTGATTCAACCAAACTAAATGAGGCAGGGGTGAAAGCACCCTAAGTTATTAGGCCATGCACTTATTGATTGGTGTTAAATACTACCAGAGGAAACATGCTGTATACATTTTCCTTTTTCTCAAAAATGTGTTGAATAATCCACTTGAATAATGTTTCTTGACAGTATTGAGGTGGAAGATGACCCACTCGTATGCTCTGCTGCCACTCTGGTGAAGAACATTTCATACAAATATAAAGAGGAACTATCAGCACATCTTATTGTTGCAGGGTGGGACAAAAAAAAAGGAGGACAGGTTAGCCCATTTTTGGTTTTATTAGGCCTAGACTGATGAATATTATGCATAGAAGATCATTGCAAATTAAATACTACATGTTAAAAAGTCTAATAATATTAATATTGTATATGTGGTCATTTCTGCCTCATTCCAAACAGGTCTATGCGACACTGAGTGGTTTGCTGACCAGGCAACCTTTTGCTATTGGTGGCTCTGGGAGTTTTTACATTAATGGGTTTGTTGATGCAGAATACCGAAAAAACATGACAAAGAGAGAATGTCAAGAGTTTGTAGTTAACGGTAAGTTTGCCAGTGCAATTTACAAACAGGCTCTGATAATATAATATATTCGAATTATACTAAACTGCTCTATTTAGTGCAGATGGTAGACCAGTCAGTTCAAATGACTAATAAAGGTAAATGATGTAGAAATGGCAGGGGACTATTACAGTGGAAATACAAAAACATGTTAAAGAGACAGGGTCAAGTGTAACAAGAGAAGTACAGCACTGAGTAAGTATAAAGATGTGCAGCTGGCATCATGCATGTTTTAGATGTGGCCTTAGTGTTAAGAATAGTCCCATGTGTGCAACTTTGATCAATGTGTTTGATTCAACTCTAACATTATCTCTGCCAAGATGGACAGTCACTCCTGTGGAGTGTTGCTTCTCATTCTTTCTTGATAACTTTTTAATGACTGTATGTCTATGAGATATCAAAGCTATCCCTTCTGTCTCTGTCTCTCTGTAGCTCTCACTCTGGCGATGGGTCGGGATGGCTCAAGTGGAGGCGTTGCATATGTTGTTACCATTGATAAAGATGGAGCAGAAGAGAAGTGCATTTTAGGAAATGAACTGCCCAAATTTTTTGATGAGTGAATTAAAGGACTTTGCTTTGATATTAAAAGAAGATTTCCATGTATATTTGTAACCTATAGCAGGACAAAATACTTTGAAATTGCAAAAATGTTTGAATTGTTTTGTTGATATTAAACACTTGCAAATATATAAACATAAAAACTCACTCCCTTATGTGAACAGTGACTCTCAAAATTTGACAATAAACCATATTAGAAATGTGTATGCTGTTTAATTCTGACACAAAAGCTCATTTATGTACAAAATGTGTTGATTAGGTTATAAGCAGTAATGGATTGTAGGCTACTATGGAGCTGTCTAAAGGTCTCTGCTGTTATGACTCATCATTTGTTAGGCAGAAATGAAGGAGGCGGGTTATAGAGCAAGTTTTCTGTTATGGCTCCTTGTAAAAGAAATATATTTGTTGCTCCTGAACAATAACAAATAGACATGTCCTAAAAAGATTTATTAATTTGTCTTGAAGATACAGCCTATATTATTTTTGATAATATTATTATGGTATAGCCTAACTGCTCCATCTGAAGGTCATTACACATTTTGTGTAGCCTATTAACTGACTTGATTTGTGATTTAAAAATGTATGACTGAGTGAAGGTTTTAATGAACGCTTACGCTTACAGCCTTTTTTGTTGTAGCCTATGTGGAAGGAAAAATCCCTTATCCTGAGAAACTGAAAGTAAAAGCTAAATAATGTCGGTGTCCTAAAATGCCCCGGCGCTGTGTAAAGAAATGATTACCTCGCACTCCGTGTGAACGTAGCAAAACGTTACCGACAAGAAAATACCCGAGAATAGGTTCGCTTTGTTCATTTACGCTCGCAGGTTATTTAGCCGACGTAGGCTATCCATGCACCACTGAATCTGTCTTTCAGGTGATATCACATCTAGACTCTCCACAGACACTACTCTGATGGGTCGGGCTGTAGCCCTGAATGTCAATGTCCTTCTGCGGACTCTGATTAAGACGCTGGGCATGTTGTATCTGATGCTGAGCCTCTCGTGGAAGCTTACACTGCTGATGCTGATGGAGACGCCACTGACAGGCTTACTGCAGAACATATATGACACACATTATCAGGTATGGGGTTAACGAAAATTAATACCGTGATAAATGATGGATTTTTTAAATATGAAAATCATATATTACTTGTCAAGTTTTCATGCTCCTTTTTAGAGACTCTCAAAAGAAGTTCAGGATTCCATTGCACAAGCCAGTGAAACTGCTGGGGAGGCGGTGTCAGGAGTCAGGACGGTAAAGAGTTTCAGGACAGAACTTGGTGAAGCCCATCGCTATGATGTCCACTTGATGAAAACCCATAATCTTAAAACCCGACGGGACACAGTCAGGGCTATTTACCTGCTAGTTAGGCGGGTTAGTATTAGTTTAGTCTTTTAATGTGATAGCCCATTAATTTTAAAGTACATATGTGTTTATTTTCTTTAAAGCAAACTTGTTGATATGGAACTGCATTACTGTGGATCTTTTCTTCTTGACCGTATATGTGGTTTTCAGATGACAGAAGTGGGAATGAAGGTGGCTGTGCTTTACTATGGGAGACTCTTCATCCAGTATGGACAGATGAGCACAGGAAATCTTGTCTCTTTCATCCTCTATCAGTCGGACCTTGCTAGAAACATCAGGGTATATCTTTGTTGCTTTAAAAGAATTACATTTTCAGGAATATATCTGGTGATATAGAAAGTAGAGAAAAGTTGCATCAGCTAAATCTGCAGCCCTTGCAACCCACAAAAGCATGTTTAAGTTAAAAGGAGTTACTAATATTTATCCACCTCTATCCCAGACTTTGATCTATATCTTCGGAGACATGCTGAACGAAAGTTGAAAAAGTGAAAAAGCATAATAGGACCCCTTTAAGGATCAATTCACTTGATCCCCATCAAGTTTGAGAAGGCAATTCACATGAACCTAAAATATGAGTAAATATGGTAATTAAACACATAAAGTATAAAGTATTAAACACACAAACATATATTTTTATTTCTTATATTTTCTTCAAAGAGTTCATAAACTAAGGAGACAAACTATGTATAGATAGACAGTTGAGTGCATGTGTGTATACTAGGGGTCAGCAAAGCCAATGCCCATGCTTTCATCTGCAAACTGGAAAATGGCTACGACACAGGTAAATGAACTGCTGTCACGGCCCACTGTCATTCTTGTGTCAATGGCTAGAACGATTTTGATTGGGCAAAAAAAATTATTTAAAGCAAAAAAAATCTAAATTATTTTCTACTCTTAATATCTATGAACATCAGAATTGGTAGCATTCATAGCCTTTTAGTTATACATCCTGCCTACACCCCAACAAACTTGAAAAGGTTTTTTTTGCCTGAAAATGTTTGCTGGTACACTTGCTAGACTAGCAAAAAACCAGCCTGGACTAGAATGCAGATACATTATTAGTCTAAGATGGATTTTAGAATTCCTGATATTATCAGCAATTCTGGGTGTTTTTCTTTTGGATTTTTGTAGCCACTCCATTTATTATTTGATAAGCTGGATGTCTCTAAATTTCCTGCATCTTAAGGAATTGAAGACTGAGATTATTGTGTTTGATTCAGCGTTTACTTCAGCAGCTACTTTAAAAGCCAAGCTCACTCATCTTGAACGCGACATGAAACCATGTTAAAAACTTGGGCTTTATTATGGACAGTGACCTTAAAAGCAATTGAATGGACAAGCAAGTCAATTCAATTGTCAGGTCTAGTTTTTTCCAGCTTCGCCAAATCTAAAAAAAATTAAGCCATTTCTTAATTTAAAGGATACACAAAAGGTCATTCATGCTTTCATTTCATCACATTTGGATTACTGCAATTTGCTTTATTTTGGCCTTATTCACGCCGTCCTTGCACGACTGCAATTAGTACAGAACTCTGCTGCAAGGTTATTGACGCGTACACGTAAGCAGGAGCACATTACGCCTATACTTGCTTCCCTTTACTGCTTGCCTGAAAGTTATAGAATTGATTTCAAGCTTGCGCCATCATATCTATCTGACCTAATTTCTGTTCATCAGCCCCCTAGATCACTTAAGTCAGGGAATCAAATTCAACTCAAGGTGCCAAGAACCAGACTGAAACATAGGGGTGGTAGAGCGTTTGAGGCAGCCGATCCCAATCTTTGAAAAAGTTTACCACTACACATTAGATCAGCACCCACTCTGTCTATTTATAAGTCCAAACTTAAAGCTTATTTCTTCTCTCTGGCTTTCAATTTTTTTTGGTGTATGTGTGTGT
>NW_015641539.1:9753-21452 GCF_001515625.1 Sinocyclocheilus rhinocerous | reverse complement strand
CTATGGGAACGCTGTCTTATCTTTATTTGTATTTAGTTTTACCTTACGGCTTTAAAGCACCTCGGACAATGTACATTCATTGTAATTTTATGGTGCTATATAAATACAATGACAAAATTACAAACATATCAGCCATGTGCTTAAATCAACTATTATATTATACAAAACAACAAAATATTACTAATCTGCTGCAGCAGTGACTTTTAGTTTTGAATTTGTTTGAAAAACTGTTCAGAGTTAGCATAAAATGAATGTTTTCAGAATCAAGGTCAGAAACGGTGCACACTTGGTTTTGCGAAACCATGTGATTTTCTTGAAATGCCCAAGCTGCCAGTCCTGTTTGCTGGCACTCTGCCTGGCAGCACCTTTTTGTTATTGAAATAGTTACCCTGATTAGAATATATGTCAATGTAAAATACATCACACACACACACACACACAATAAATGTAAATTTAATGTATTTAAAGTTATTGTGTTTGTGTAAAAACAACTTAAATAATAATAATATAAAAATAAAAATATTAATAAGGTTTTGAGAATGCTTAATGCATACATTTTAACTGATAGTAATTCTAAAGAACAGCAACTCAACATAAACTCTTCCTCCTATATTTGAAAAACAAAGTCATAAAAATTCAGTCTGACCTAATTTCAACAAATCCAGCAGTGCTCCATAAAATTAAACTTTGGTTGCTGTTATGACCCTTATGTAGAGCAACACATAGTTGCACATTGCTATCGGTAACTTAATGTCAGATTTTGACAAACACAAAATAATTTTACATTAGCCGTGTGGTAGCTTTTATTTTGGACTGTGTGGCTATATCACAAGATCAACTACCAAACAAGCAAACCCAGTTTAGCTGGAAAGTCCCTATTGTTGTTTCACCTGGTAACACATTTGCGTGTTTGGCTTGGTGCATGGCTGTGCCTTGCTCATGCCGTGACGCCCCACCCTTAATGCCAGCGGGACAGACATGACTAGATCTGCTCTCCATTTTATTACGCTGCCCGCGGTCTACCTGCCTCAAAATGGCTGCCACTTTTAAACTATGCATAATATACCTTTGGGGTTTATAGACCTACGTATCTGTTTTCCTAGCCTATAAAAATGTGTTCCTATCATGATGAATAGTGGTTTGGATTCAAATGTAATTGAGTTAGCAAGTCCAGTACATTCTTTGAGTAGATTTTGGTACCTAACAAACTTTCTTGTGAAAAGTTATACTTGAAATGGAATCTATATCACTGTTTTACATAAAAAATCTAACAAATAGCAATACTACCTTTTCACAAATGGTGATGAAAAGTGGTTTAGATTAAAATTGCATTGAGTTAGAAGTCCAATATATTGTTTGAGTAGATTTCTGCAACAAACTGTGAAATGTTATGATTCAAAAGGATCTATATTACCTTATTGCATAAAAATCAAGTTAAATGAAGGCTATCAACATTTCACATACCAAAAATCTATTGCTATACACATCAGGAAGGCAGAAAGATAAAGACTCATTTCTGACTAACTGGAATACAATAGAATTATTGAAAGGTTGGGATTTTTGTTTTCTTTTTTGTGTGTAGCAAACAAAAAAACAAAGCGAGTGGCCATGAATAAGTTAAGTGCTTGCACGATTTTACATGCCAGTGAAGGTGCATAATTGGTTTCCTGAAATGACGAGATTTCTATTATTTTGTGACCTGAAATAAAAAGAAATCATCAAGCTCAAGTGACAGTGAAAAGAATCTCATCACATATGAAACCTATTCTCTTCAGCAAAGAGACTGAGAGTCTGCATATGCATATTCTTTCCTTCAACATCCTCAGGATGACAAAAACATTTTGCAGGTTTTCAATGCTTGTTAAAGTCATTTTAAAACCATATCACTATTTTATATTTGTTGTCATACATCAACTTGGAATAATTTCCACTAAATATTCAGAATGCTGCTATATTTACAGCTCATCTTTGGGTTGAGACATTGTCTTTTTTGGAAAGTCCCTGTTTTTTTAGTTTTGGTAGTGCAGATCTGTTAAACTTGCTGTCTGGTTATGCCTAGTCTCATGGTGCATCCACGATTGCAATGTTGTTTTATCACCCCCTATCGGAAAATATACTGCTGCCAAGAAATGATCCAGTGATATTTTGGCCTCCATTACAAGGTACTGCCTCAAAATGACTGCCATTACACTGCACAATGAAAAATTGCTGCCGAAATAAATGGAGATTATATATCTTCCTGTGGTCCATATTAAATTGTAACTGACTGAAGTTTCAGTATACAAAATAGAAGGTGGAAGAGTGAGGGCAGCCATTTTCTCAAGTGATGGAATATTATGAAATGCCTGACATATTTTTAGGTACTTTTTAGTTTTGCCCACACATACAGACAAAAACGAAACGTTGACAGACAACAGCCAACATAAATGAGACACTAGCTCACTCTAATTAAAGGGATAGTTCACCCAAAAATGAAAATTGCCATCATTTACTCACCCTCAAGTTGTTCCAAACCTGTATGAGTTTCTTTCCAAACAGTTGCTGTAGCCATTAGCGTATTATTTTTTCCATACTATGGAAGTCAATGGCTACCGGCAACAGCCTGGTTACCAGGATTCTTCAAAATATATTCTTTTTTGTTCAACAAAAGAAAGACACTCATAGAGGTTTGGAACAACTTGAGGGTGATTAAATGATGACAGAGTTTTTCATTTTGGGGAGAACTATTATCCCTTTAACACAACAGAGCATCAATGTCAGTGTGCCATACAAGAGTGTGTGTTTGAAGCATCCATTTTTTCTTGTCAAGTCCTGACAAAGCAGAGTTTTCCCGCGCTCTTCTTTTGGTTTGATTTGTATAATCACGCCACCAGTGGCTGAATATCACATGCCAAGCATAATACACCCTGGAAAGTCCCGAGGCGGACACCGGCACTCTTTCACTTTCTTTTCTACTGTAGCCTATTTGTTGGTGATGCCAAGCCAAAGCCAAAGCCAAGCTCACAGTCATGTGACTCTGTGATTGTGGAGGAGGGAAGGAACTGCTAGATAGATCAAATGCAAACTAGCCGCTCCCTTGCAAAATATACGAACTTTAAACTCTGTTCTTATTTTGAATCTAATAAATGATTATTCAGCTTTACTGCCACAAGATAAGTGCATATTATAAAAAATTATGGAGTGATATTGTGGATGACATGACGGGGAAACTTGGGGAAATTCTCATCATTTTTAGCATGCCTGTTGAAAACAGGTTTGTACCGTAGATCTGAAAGTAGTCATCACAAATGGTTAATTCCCAAAACTTATCTGTGATAATGAAACTAAGCAAAACACTGCGGTTGGGCTTTTATAGTGCTAACCAACTTACTCCAACCTACATTACAAAAAACAAACAACCAAAATAAAGCAATCAAACAAAAACAACTTCTGGATGGCTGATCTGAGCATGTAAATGCTACATTTAAATAATATTTTTAAATATTAAATATTTATGCACTACATGTCTCATTGTGCTTTACCTTGACATAGGCTACATGTTGTTTACATGCTGCATATTTTCAACAAAAACTATTATGCACTATAAGCAAAACAGCTACAATTCAGCTTTTCCTACTGAATATAATTTAATTATAAAGGTATATAGGCAATAGGACTTGACTTGAGCACACAGGGCATTGAGTCAGTTAATGGACTGATAATCCCCTAAAGTTACCAGAGGGGGGGAATTGGAGGGGTGTGTAGCTTTATGGTTACATCAACAGAAATGTGGTTAAATTTGGCGCTCATTCTAGATGAGATTTGTTATTCTGGAAAGTCCCTAGATGATGGCTGTTTGGGTGGGTTGGCTGATAAACAGCTCCCCCAAGAGACTAATAAACAGATTTCACTCTATCCTGACCAGAGCTTCTATAGAGGAGATGGTCCTCACTGCAGAACACAAGATCCAGGGGGCGTGGTTGGATCCAGATCCAACTCCTCCCACCTTACATATACCTAAACCTACCCGTCTCCACCCCCTAGGAGTGGATCCAACCACGCCCCCTGGATCTTGTGTTCTGCAGTGAGGGGCTACAGTGCAACAGACAGGATAGATGACTTCTTTTTGGTCCACTTTTCTTATGTATTCATTTTTATATAACTTAATCTTACTAGTGTTGTCAGAGAATATAATCATCCTTAAATGGTATTTTATACATTAGCTAAAAACGCCACATACTTTGTTATCTGATATTCTAAACCTGTTCTTTCCTCGAGCACATGGCAACTCCTTAGGATTCACGCAACCAATCAAAAGAAATAAAACAAATGCAAATCTGCAGTTTCATCCTGGTTTCTAATGCACAGACTTTGGCGCCCTCTTGTGAGCACTAATGAACAGCTTCTCAAAAAGATGCCATTCTATAGTGTTTCTATCAAAACCTCATTAAAGATCAGTTATTTAAACTCTTGTATTACCAGTGAACTTTGTAAAATATATTTATAGATTTTTATTGTTGTCGTTGTTAATAGTGCTCAAACTGTACTGCTCAAATTGTTTGTCCTACAGCACACGTGCTTTGAGGTGTGTTGGTTTGTGGGTTATGGTCATGTGTTAGGAGAGGTGCAAACATGCAGTAATGTGGTTTTGTTGATATGGTAACTCTGGGTGGACGGGATGTAGCAGTGGTTTCTTTATTGTTCTGTATGATCTCCTTCCATAGAGAAAACATTCAGAGTGTACACATGATCCTTCAAAAATCTTTCTAAAATAAAATATTTTTATTTAAAATAAATAAATAAATAAATAATAATGGTAAATGTTTGTTGAGCAGCAAATCAGCATATTAGAATGATTTCTGAAGGATCATGTGACACTGAAGACTGGAGTAATGATGCTGAAAATTCAGCTGTGATCACAGGAATAAACTACATTTAAAATATATTAAAATAGACAGCAGTTATTTTAAATAGTAAAAATATTTCACAATATTACTGCTTTTGCTTTATTTTGGATCAAATAAATGCAGGCTTGGTGAGCATAAGAGAATTCTTTAAAAAACATAAAACATCGTATTGTTCAAAAACTTTTGACTGGTAGTGTAAATATATAGAGCGATAAAGTTGAGCCAACCCTTGTTTCTAGACAACCTTAAACAAAATTGGTGATATGACCACACATATTTGAAGATTTAAGCATTTTACATTTTTTGAGAGGCCCATGGAATACTTGGTAACTACATTTAGTTTCAAAAAACTGTTTGTGCTTTAGGAGGTTATAATATGATGCTATAATGTTAGCAAGATGTTAGCTCTAAACTGCTGGATGATACAAGTTTGTTACAATGGTAGGAGTGGGGTCATTTGAGCCTTTAAAAAACATAAAACATCGTATTGTTCAAAAACTTTTGACTGGTAGTGTAAATATATAGAGCGATAAAGTTGAGCCAACCCTTGTTTCTAGACAACCTTAAACAAAATTGGTGATATGACCACACATATTTGAAGATTTAAGCATTTTACATTTTTTTGAGAGGCCCATGGAATACTTGGTAACTACATTTAGGTTCAAAAAACTGTTTGTGCTTTAGGAGGTTATAATATGATGCTATAATGTTAGCAAGATGTTAGCTCTAAACTGCTGGATGATACAAGTTTGTTACAATGGTAGGAGTGGGGTCATTTGAGCCAAAGTTCCTGGGGTAAGTTGAGCCAGTGGATCACCCCCTCTTATGATTATAAAGTATTATTTTACTGTAATTCTGCATTATATTTCATAAATTTTACACCAAACATTACTGTTATTTTGTTCTTTGTTTTGAACTTGATTTTGCTCTGTAAATTTGAAATAGGCCTTGTTTATGAAATTGGACACTGACGTTTTTATGAAATTGTATTTCCCTGCAACATTTGTAAGTGGGATGTTGAGTATTAGCCCAGTTCTGTAAGGTCAGTTGCAGTCTGTTTTTTTTTTAATTCTTCAATTTGAACTTTTTGTTCTGAATTTTTAAAATAATTTAAATCAAACGTTTAAGAAGTCATCATCCATCCAATTTAATATCCAAACCTATATGTCCTTATTAGGGTCGTGGGGAGCTAATTTTACACCAAACATTACTGTTATTTTGTTCTTTGTTTTGAACTTGATTTTGCTCTGTAAATTTGAAATAGGCCTTGTTTATGAAATTGGACACTGACGTTTTTATGAAATTGTATTTCCCTGCAACATTTGTAAGTGGGATGTTGAGTATTAGCCCAGTTCTGTAAGGTCAGTTGCAGTCTGTTTTTTTTTTTAATTCTTCAATTTGAACTTTTTGTTCTGAAATTTTTTAATAATTTAAATCAAACTTTTAAGAAGTCATCATCCATCCAATTTAATATCCAAACCTATATGTCCTTATTAGGGTCGTGGGGAGCTGGATCCTAACCCAGCGTCTTGAGCCACAGGTGAGGAAACTCTCTGGATGAACGGCCAGTCCATCACAAGGCTCACACCTAGATTAAGTCATTTTTATTGAATTTCTCTTTGATATAGCATGAGGTGAAAATTTTCAGTTTTACTTCAGCATAATCAGTGGCACAGTTTAACTCCATGTGGCTCAACTTACCCTCTCCCTAGGCTCAATTTATCCCTCTCTGGGGGCAAGTCGAGCCAAGAGACCACTGTTTTTTTGGAAAGCCATATTTTGAAAGCAGTTTATTTTAGACCCAAAGTGATGATTCCCAAGCAAGGATGCACCGCATCCTGAAATGTATGCACATTTTTAAGGTGGACACATTACTGTCATGTGCTCACTTTAAACACGGCGTAAGTAAAAACTGGCTCAACTCACCACGCTTTCCCCTATATCCTCTCACATTCGACTACTTTTATTTGCAGCAAATTTAATGTGTAAATATTTGTAAGATTCAATAACTGAGACATAAACTGAATTTCACAGATATTTGATGAACAGAAATGGAATGAGTCCCTGAACAAAGCTGGGGGGTCAGTATCAAAAGTCGCAATGAGTATGTTGTGTGGCCAGCAGCTGTGCCTCTCATCCTCATGAACTGCACCAGGTTACATGCAACTGCAAGGATGATCTGCTGCCTTCCTGTTTCCCTGTAGCTCTGTCTTAGGCGTCTTACATTACAGACATTGCAGTTTATTGCTCTGGCCACATCTGCAGTCCTCATGCCTCCCTGCAGCAGGACTATGGCATGTTCACACAGGTGATCAGGAACCCTACACTGTTAAAAATGTTCCTGTATTTTTACAGTAAGTTACCGGGAGCAAGGTTGCCAGTAAGTTACTGTATTTTGGTTTTACAGCAATGTACTGTAATGCAACTTTACAGTATGTAGAACAGTGTACTGTATAACTACAAAACGGTATTGTACTGTATTTTTACAGTACTTTGTAATTTTGTTTCTAATATATATATATATGTATATATACAGTATAGGCTATGTGTGTGTGTAGTACAAATATATAGTTAGTAAAATTGTGATACTATACTATTTAGTACTGTGTATCAACTACCCAGAGTACAGTGCATCAGCAATTTACAGCCATGAAAGCATTTTAAGTGTGCAAGAATATAAATGAAACACATGCATCTTGAGGGCTAGATTGGGAATCACTGTCCCAAGAGAGAACTTGATTTATCTTAAAACTATCTTAAAAATTAGCAAAAACAACAAGAAGTGTCTCACAACCGTCGCACCTAAATATAGGGCATGTGGGTGGTGGCAAACAGGCCACTTACCCTCTCGGTGAAGTCCTCCATTTAAACATCATTTTGGACTGAATGAAGCTGTTGACATGCAGGGTTGATGGCCATCACTCTCCACCAGCATCCTGATCTTCTGCTCACTCGCTGTCTGCCAGTACATTTCTTCCCATCAGTGGTGAAACTGAAACACAGTCATGAAACACACACACAAAGACAAAACCTGTTATCCACATCACCAATAAAGATGAACAGACAGCATGAGGAAAATAGTGGTAGCCTACTAGTTCGGAGGTCTCTTTCGGCCCGTTTTTAACGAAATAAAAATAACTGCTTTATTTAATTAAAAGCAGGGTAATTTAAATTTCATTTTTGTATTTAAATTTTTAAACTTTATAGTTTTGTTGCAAATTAATTAAGAATGTATAGTGCTATATCTCAGCTTAATTAAACATAATTATATTGTATACACGGTTTACAAAATCTGTAAAATATTGCACTGAAATTTGCGTTGAAGGAATTTGCGTATTTCAACTATACCTGTAATGTTTGTGGTTTTTCATCTTTATACAGTCTGTTTAAATAAATATTCAGAAACAGTGCAGTGCTACTTTTTGTCTTTTTTTCTGTTTAACTATTATTAAACTGCAGCTCAAAAAAAGAATAGGCCTATACCCTAATTAAGGATCAATTATATTGGAACGCATCTCCAAAATAATCGCACACAGATGCACGTTGCCATTACAGTAGTCAGCGCCGAACACCAGGCAAATAAAATATAAACTGAGGTTACAAAAGTGATTCAGTCAAGATCAGTGAGGGATTTTCTTTTCTTTTGTCCTTTGATTAACATTATAATGACTGGCGGCAGCGGCAGCGGCTGCTGTCAATGATCCCCTGTAAGATCCCCTGTAAAGACCTTGTCTCAGACGACCACCGGGACAAGACCACAGGAACCAGATGATTCCTCTGCACAATGTGACTTTGCTGCAGCCTGAAATTGAACTGCTGGTTTTGTCTGGCCAGAGGAGAACTGGCCCCCCGACTGAGCCTGGTTTCTCCCAAGGTTTTTTCTCCATTCTGTCACCGATGGAGTTTTGGTTCCTTGCCGCTGTCGCCTCTGGCTTGCTTAGTTGGGGATACTTCATTTCCAGCGATATTGTTGACTTGATTGCAAATGATTGCAAAGATACTATTTAAACTGAACTGAGCTGGATGATGACATCACTGAATTCAATGATGAACTGCCTTTAACTGAAAAATGAGTGTTTACTATTGTAATTTTGCATTATTGACACACTATTTTCCTAATTAATGCTGTTCAGTTGCTTTGACACAATCTGTATTGTTAAAAGCGCTATATAAATAAAGGTGACTTGAATGCACGGATCCAATACACCCTTGTTTTCGTTCTCAACTCTTTACGTTCACTTAAGACATAACCGATTGTATTTATGGGATATTTTGATATAATTCTGTGTGTGTTTGTCCATTCGAATGTTTAAGAATGCGAGAAAGAGAGTTCAGTCCAGTGTTCGCGTACATAAGAGGCGGCTTTTGTGCGTGCGCTTGGTGTGTGTGAGTGCACAGCGCGCGAGTGCAGCAACTTACTAGGTTTATCATTTGTCATTTTTTCCCCGATAATGTTGATAATCGTCTTTTACCTGACTGATGACATCGACATCGCGATACTTACGAGATATCGTCGATATACGAAAATATCGTCATATCGCCCAGCCCTAGTTTGAACCTTCTGTGATAGTTGCATATGAGTCCCTCAGTTGTCCTCAGTGCGAAAAGACGGATCTCAAAATCATACAGTCATTGCTGGAAAGGGTTCAAATACATAAAAACAGCTGTGGATCATTAAGGTAACAACACAGTATTAAGAATCAAGTGTATGTAAACTTTTGAACGGGGTCATTTTTATAAATTCATCTATTATTTTCTCTTGTGGACTATGTAAACATCTTGTTAAATATCTTATTCAGGTCAGTACTAAATAAACAATAACATGCATTTTGTATGATCCCTCTTATTTTGGTAAAATAATTAACATTTTGCAGATTCTTCAAGATGTATGTAAACTTTTGACTTCAACTGTAAATAAAAATTAAATTAATTTAAATAATACTTACAAAAAACTGCCTTGGGACAGCAGTGCCCTTCCCAGGGTGCAAAGACAAGTGGACCACACTGTAGAGCTGCAAGAAATCAAGTAAATTTGATTCAATAATGTGTTAACCTACTTGTTCATGATGTATGGGCTAAAATCACAGACTGTTGCCTGTTACATGTGCATTTCATACACTCCAACAATACATCAAAGTTATTTAAAAAAATTATATTATGCTTGACATTGCTGAAGATATTGGCATGCATTTTACTTGTCTTTGTTCATTAGTAACTGATAAAAGTAATTGACCACTAATCATATTTTATTATCATAATCATTTTTATCAATCACCATGCTACAGAACTGGTCTCCCGCCTAAATAGTTAATAACCTACCAATATCTCTGACCCCAAACCACCCATTTACATAGCAAGTGAAACTGTATTTCTCAACCATGTCTAAGTAAGTGATTAATTAAAGGGGTCATATGATGCGATTTCAATTTTTCCTTTCTCTTTGGAGTGTTACAAGCTCTTGGTGCATAAAGAAGATCTGTAAAGTTGCAAAGACTAAAGTCTCAAATCCAAAGAGATATTCTTTATAAAAGTTAAGAGTCAACCACGCCTACCTAAAATGACTCGTTCTAACACGATCCGTGCTGGTCGCTGAGGAAATACATCAACTTTGTGCTGTGGATCGCCGGATCGGCTTTCACCGTGGACGAAGCGGAGTCCAGCCCGGGGTCGTCACATGTGGTTGCCGCAAACCCGCCGGCCACGCCGGTCTCAAGCCCACCACCCTCCGCTCACTCACTGACGCTGTGTGTTTTGTTGTGAAAGCGAAACTACTTTGTTTGGTCTTCCAAAAGAGGACACGACTAGAATCAGTGGTTAAGTTGTATTTACAACACTGTTCCAGAACAGTTTAACCCAAATATTCAGATGTGTGCAGTGCATTTTATGGAGGACTGTTTCCTGATCCTGGTAGAGTAGACTACAATGCTGGCTGTTCTGACTCACAGACTGTAAGTAAGTTTTTTATATTTAAAGGATTTGCCACTGACGATTCAAACGCGAGTTTTGAGCAGTGTAGAGTAGCGCTTGTTGTTTGTCATTTCTCCGATCACAAATGCAGACATGGTTTTATGTTTACGCGGCGCGATGCAACGCAACACGTAAAAAGACAGTCATTATAATCCATAATTATGTCCCCATTGGATGCAAAAAATGCCTCGTTTGTAATGGGTTTTAATGTTTTTTTCTCATCGACACTGCATCACAGTATGGTGAGGGGCGTAACATTTCCGTCACACACTTGAGGTATTCGGCCAATCACAACGCACTGGATAGCTGGCCAATCACAGCACACCGCGCTTTTCAGACCGATGAGCTTTGTAAAAATCACCGCGTTTCAGAAAGGCGGGGCATAGAGGAGAAACAATAATGTACAGTATGTGGAAAATAATGTGTTTTTTGAACCTTAAACTGCATAAACACATTTCAATACACCAAATACACAAAATAATGTTCTTTTTAGCAACATCATATGACCCCTTTAAAGATGTCCAGTACAGTTATTGACCGCGGCTGCTGCCGTTAGTCGTGAAGCGGAATGCAAATATAAGTTATATATTTTTGCACAACATAACGTTAAATGTTATGTCTAAAAAAATGCTCGTTTTTGTCAGTGACAGGCTCGAATCAGACAACATTATAAAAGGGATTCCTAGAGAGATGGATAATTGTTTTATCGTAATATCCCTTTTGTTTAAATCAAGCGGCAACCTCCCGCTCTCTCTCCTGAAGCCAACAAGGAAGTGACTTAAACTGTAATTCATCAACTGGCCGCTAGAGGCTGGCTGCAAAAGGGAGTCAGTCCCATAGACTCCC
>NW_015641539.1:4969-7673 GCF_001515625.1 Sinocyclocheilus rhinocerous | reverse complement strand
TTTTTTTATAAGTCATCCGTTTAAATTATATTAAGCCTTAAAGTTCTGCATAATTAAGGGCGTGGCCACTTGAGTGACAGGTGGATTGCCGCTGCTGTCACCACCGTCGAGCTAGGTGGGCGTGGTTTCAGCAACCAGCTCCCGCCTTTTTGCCCATTTTCGATTATCTGGGAGTGACACGTGGTGACGCGCTGCCAAGATGGCGACGGCCGGCTCCGCCCACTTTGAGCTTCAAAAACCTCTTCAGGAACCTACGGGTGACGTCACGGACACTACGTCCATGTTTTTATACAGTCTATGGTTTAAACTCAAACTGCCTTTATCAATCTCCTCAAACCCAGCAGACTCCCTTGACAAACAGGGTAATTTTACCTCGCATACCATAGTAAAGCAAGCTTCGTTCAAACTCGACAGAAACAAAATAAAACTCACCAAAACGGTCTGAATTCATCTTTCCGCAGTTCCAATAATCATCTACACTAGTTTTGGTCGAAATAAACCCTAAGCTAATTCACTAACAGATGTGAAAATGTCTGGAGAGCAGCGGTGAAACAGCGCGTAACTTAACTCACGGAGTTTCGACTACAGCTTTGAGGGAGGAGATTATAACAATCGCTGGCTAAATTTGCGGCTTCATACCACACTAAAAATCATGTACGCTAGAATAAAAACATATAATAATCTAATTAATTTACCGAACTTGCATAAAATCCTCTGTTCTGTGTCTCTCTCTCTCTGTTGTCTGTGATGTGACGTCAGGTGGCGCGCCGCGCGCTATTTACAGCAATCCTGTATTATTGCCCTGTGTATTACGGTCTGGCTACAGCAAGGTTACAGCAATACTGTAAAATATTACATTACAGTATTTTACTGTAATGGATAAATGTGGTATTGTACTGTAGGTTTTTACAGTAGTGTGCTGCCTTAAGGCTCGGACGGGACAGAGCAAGTAGTGTGCTGCTAAATCTACAGCGATTTCTAAGAGTGTAGGCATCTTTCTTCTGGTGTTTTTCAGAAGGGTCTTTTCTACCGTCCTAAGGTTCTGTAACTGTGGCCTAATTGCCTGCCACCTGTAAACTGTGAGTGTTTAAAGGGCTGTTCCACAGGTGCATGTGCAATATAGTTTGTGGTTCATTGAATAAGTATGAAAAATATTGTTTAAACCTTCTCCAAAAAAAGATGTGGATTTTTACACAATTACATAATTATCTTTAAAATACAGTATCCTGAAAAAGGGATGTTTCTTTCTTACCTGAATGGTAAAACAAAGTAGTTCACAAAATCCAAGGTCATAATAGCATATTAAAGTGTTATGTCCTTCAAAAGTTATATCTCATTGATATTATTTTGTACTAGCACTATTATGTAAGCTACTATTTTGTATTTTGTTAATAATAATAATAATAATAAATAATAATAATAATTCTACACAGTGACTTTGATGTAATGACTTAAAAACAGTTGATCTCGCTATGCTGTGGTGACATCACAAATAAAATGTGGAAAAGATGCTATTCTAGTCTATACATGGTTACACAGCTCAAATTATGAATTTTCTGATTATTCCCATAATAAACACTAGATGTCACTGTTGTACACAAAATAAAAACTCCTCCTCTTATATACAGTATACAGTATATATACAGTGTATATATATATAACAATGGTGGTTAGTGAAACGTTTCCAGTGAATTGCTGCTCATTTGCCTCCACCACTGTAGCTTCTGCCTTATGCAAAAGTGATTGTTTAATGCCTGATGGAATCTGATAACGGTTAACTTTGGTTGGCTCAGTGGTAATGCATTGTGTACTAGCTTGAATTGTTGCTGTGCTTCCCTTTCTGAGTTACAGCAAAACATCTGGAGGCATATTGAAACACATATGCCATTGACTCACACTGAAAGGGACAGTATTCATGGTAATGTCTCGTATACCACTCTGATGTCTCATATTACACATCAGAGAAAGCAAAAAGAAATGGACTAAAACTATTTATGTATATCTATCTTAGTACAGAAGACAGGTCAAAAGCAAACATTTATCTTATGTAACATTTATCTTTTACCCACCCTCTTAAAATCCATTTTATAGTTGTTTATTGACCCCCAGGACCACTAGGTAACTTCGTGGAAGAATTAGATGTGCTGCTCTCAAACTTTCCTGAGGATGGTACTCCCCTAGTTATGCTTGGAGACTTCAACATCCACCTAGATAAACCTCAGGCTGCAGACTTCCACACTCTGCTTGCCTCTTTTGATCTCAAGCGAGTGTAAACTACGGCTACTCACAAATCCAACTGGACCTTATTTACACACGACACTGCTCCACTGATCATGTACTCGTTACTCCACTGCACACCTTGGATCACTTCCTCCTCACTCTTAACCTCAACATGGTTCCTGACACAACACATACCCCTACACATGTCACTTTTCGACGTAACCTACGCTCTCTCTCACCCTCCCGGCTATCTGCTATGGTTTCATCTTTGCTTCCTTCCCCTGAACAGTTATCATCTCTTGATGTTAACCGTGCTACTGATACTTTCTGCTCCACTCTTACGTCTTGTTTAGACACTGTCTGCCCCTTGTCTTCCAGGCCAGCTCGTACCACCTCTTCTGCCCCTTGGCTATCTGATGTTCTCCGCGAGCATCATTCTAAGCTCAGGGCTGCTGAAAGGGTATGGCGCAAATAAAAAAATAAT
>NW_015641539.1:0-2811 GCF_001515625.1 Sinocyclocheilus rhinocerous | reverse complement strand
CTGCTTTTATTGTCCTCATTTGTAAGTCGCTTCGGATAAAAGCGTCTGCTAAATGACTAAATGTAAATGTAAATGTAAATCTTATGACATTTAAGAGAAAAATACTGAAATGGTCATTTATGTGAACCATAAAGTGCTTAAAATGTATCACAAAAGCTTTAGTATATCAAATGCTCCTGTGCTTATTGAGTTTTGTTCAGCTTTATTTCCATACGTCTTTGCAGAGGTAAATGTGGTAATGCAACAATGGTTTTGCATAGCAACACTTCACACCTGTGCAGAGTAGAGCTATTGGGGTTCATTGTGTCTGGGTTCAAAATAGAAATGCAAATGGCTGTGAGAATCACTGTTAATAGCTCCACAATTAACTATGTTTTCACAGAAAAGTCTGTAAGACTTCTAGCAGTCATTGCTGTAGTCTCAGACATGCCTTGGAAAAGGACTGAAACTGATTCTAGGACGAACATTTTATTTGGAGAATATATATTTTTTATAATATAAAATATTTTGCCTGACAATAATGTAACTCTGCTGCTTAAACCATCATTTAATAGAAAGGATAAATTGGTTATATACTTTTTTAAAGATATATTTACATTTAACTCTATATGTAGCATGTACCATGATCAAAGCTTTGCTGAAAAACCTGTTGTACAAAACCTACATGGCTTCTGCCCTCTGATTCATAGTTTATATTTTTTAGTAAGTAAAAGGCCTTTCAGTATATAATGCTAAAATGTCCACCTTGTGTTACATGTGTCCCTTTTATGTGAAATCTTATATTATCTTTATAAAGTAAATGTAGAAATATCATTTATATAAATATTTCCAGATGAACATGTACTGGACTGAAGCACCTTAAATTATCAATGCATTATTTCTTAGAAAAATCATGTTAAATGTGAGTATAAAATTTGACACATCATGAGGTACATTTATCTGTTCACCTCTCTGTCAACATTGCATTATATGTTTTGCTCCCCACAATAAAAACTACAGAGCTTTTATCATAAAACTAAGCATTTAAATATCATCTTACTAACACTTACTGACATTTATATGCATCTTATGTAAGTAGTCTGTAATATTATTTTAAGAATTTCATTGACTTACATTACAAACTATAAGAATTTCATCTTACTTTTTGGCTGTATTGCTGATATCTGCACTATATTGCATATTTTTGCTCACTTTGGGCCTCTGAATTTAGTTTTTTTTTTTTCTTGCTCAAGTATGAGTTCCATATAGACACTATTATACTATATGAGCCATAAAAGCCTGATGTATCAAATATGACATTTAAAAAAAAACAATTTTTTTACATTTTATTTTATCAATTTCTTTAAAGGTTCAATAAACTGTTCCATTAAAACACACACACACACACATACACACATACACACACACACACACATTAGGCTTTACAAACAAAGAATGCACAAGCATGTTAAAACATTGCAATGGAAAGGATATAAAGTACAGAAGTTAACTAGGATAAAATGGCCTTTTTTATATATAACACCCCCACGGGCCCCACCTAAAACCAACCATTGAGCATTGCACTGTAAAAGTGTGTGCTTTCCTTCAGCGCAGTGTCTATTGCCAAGAAAGTCCAGCTATTAGGAAAAAGAAAGAGTGTGTGAGCAAGAGCCTCCATAGCAACCGTTTCCCCTGCTGGCCAAGTTGCCTTGTGATGCTGAGTCAGACTGGGTTAGTGTCTGTGGTCAGTAGTGTGGGACATGAGTGACAGGCCAGGCTTGTGCTCTTCTAACAGATGTTGTTAGATGTAGTACAACATAGTCAAATAACTGTCTGGTAATTTTCAAATGTAATGTTTTAAAAAGAAGTCTCTGGAATGTTGCTAACTATAATATTTGAGAAGCACAGAATAATTCACAAATGTATTTTTTCTTGTCAAGATATTTATATATTTATTTTTAAATGGCAGTTTCAAAATGGTAAAGTAGATAAAAAAAATAGTAAAAAAGAAAAAAAAAATCAGTTAAAAGGATAATTATCTGATTCTTCCAAAATAAATAAATAAATAAAGTAGATTAAAAAAATCAGTTAAAATGATAATTATCTGATTCTTCCTAAATAAATAATTAAATAAATTCTTAGTGAAAAAAAGCACACGTAATGCACCTTTATAAACTGGATAATGTACCCAGCAGATCTATATTATCCCTTTGCGTATTATAATTATTAATGTTTGCTGTTAGCCTTTGCTAATCTCTCAATGATGCATCTGTGTAGTCAAACTTATTTCCAATTTCAATGTAGCTGTATTTTGTAATCAGTAAAAATAAATAGTCGCATAACAAGTTTCCCGTTTTAGCTCACGGGTTTCGGGGGAAGGGAGTCGAATGAAACTGCACATGCGCAGAGAGGATTACATTCAAAGGGAGATGAAAGCTATTGATTACAAGGATTTCTCCTGCTCCTAATAAACTTTTTTTTTGCCACGCGTTTTAATAAACTGAATTCAACTATTCAGAGCATTTGGAAAGGAGTCGAACGGAATCGGATTATATGATCCAAGAAGATAATCTCGGTGCAAAAAAAACAATCAGGTTTAATTTTTGCGATGGTTTGCGAGACACGTGACCGGCTCCATCCAATCACGGCGCGGCAACAACAGCCATGTCTTCTTTGTTCTGGATCTATCAACGTTGCTGACTAATTACAAGTTTACATTTTATGTTTTTTTTTAGAAGATCGGGTTTTTAATCGCTAGGGGATGCTCTCGTATGCAATGTGTCGTGAAAAGAAGACGCTTTTTTGAGAATTCCTGCTTAAAACCGGTTTAAG
>NW_015641538.1:0-2546 GCF_001515625.1 Sinocyclocheilus rhinocerous | reverse complement strand
AAAGGAAAAATTGAAATCGCATCATATGACCCCTTTAATAACCAATAACAGACCAGGGCCAACTGTGTCCATGATTTGTCTAAGGAAATGAGATGGAATAATATCCTGAGGACAGTTAGTTGGTTTTAGGTGACCAACAATTTCATTACATGAGATCAAATTAATAGGTTCAAACTCAGACCAGGTAGAACAACATAATGGAACATCATGCAAAATGTATATTAAGTTAGACAGCTGGGATCTTAATGTTGTGATCTTCTCAACAAAAAACTTTCCAAAACCATTACAGAGAGAAGTAGAGGGCTCTAGAAAACAATGCACAGAAAAAGAACTTGAGGTTTGTGACAATTGTTTGTTATAAGTTCAGACGTATATTTGCATTTTGCAGCTTTCTAAAACATGTTATAGGAGTTCCTCAAAACTTCATAAGAAACCTGCAAACTGTCCTTCTTCCCTTTGCATTCAGCCTGTCTACAAGTCAGTCGAGTACATGTAGATTCAGTATGCCAGGGCACAGGTACAGGCTTATGATTTTTATACTTCAAGGGGGCAATAGAATTCATGATGTCGGCACAAGTAGAATTAAAAAGATTAAGATGTGCATCAGCATCCAGATTAAGCAGAGTAGAGTCCAACTCCAATTAGTTGCAGACTTCACGGTAGGCTACAGAAAAATCTTCCCTAGAATGTTGAGTAAAAGAGCGAGTCAAGCGTGCCAGCGATGGATTTCTGAGGATTCGGCCCGTAAGAGGGACAGTACAAAGAACTTGTGATATGGGTTAGTGCAGTTATCAAATCACAAAAGGCTGCAATTTAATAAATAATAAATATATATTTATCAATAAATAAATATACAGTCTGCAGTGCCACATGCTTAAGAGCGAAGTGCATTTACATGTGAGCAGATCATGAGTTAGTATCAATAAATCTTGTTTTTCAACCAGTACACTTCAACATTTAGCATCCAGCACACTGGAGAAGAAGTGCCATGTCTTTAAAATTCATATCTATTGTTTTCTATGTGTGTTTAAACACTGGTGGCATCACTCAAAATCTGTTAGTGGCTATTAACTACAACACAATTCACATAGTTTCCCATTAAATTACATTAACAATAATTTGGGACAAATGTTAGTGTGTACTGACTTCACCCTAAGCTGGAAGATTGGCAGCTTAGTTTTTTTCAATCAACTTCATTCAAAGCTAAATTGATGCTACTTTGTTATGTCACTGGAGCTGCCGGAGACAAGGCCTCGATTTGGCTTTTTTAAAGGATAACAGTGGAGTTCAGTACGCAGATGTTTGTGAGGAAACAGCTTATCACTTTACCAATTGACAGCCTCTCTGTTAATCTTTAACATGTTTACCACTAAACATTCATTTTGGACTGAGCTATATTTGGAAATAAATGCGGTTTTATAAGATAAGTTATGGAGAATTGTTTTATTTTTATTTTGTATATTTGTATCTCCAAACAAAAATTGACTGTCATAAAACTGAAAGCATTCAATAATTCAGAATCAGATTTAATATGAAATATATTTTGCTCTAAGATGTGATTTTTGGTAATCTTAATTTATTTCTAATATTTTTGTTTTGGCTAGTAGAAGTTCTGAATGGCTGTTAAACAAAATAAAATGGCTGCTGAGCGAGTTATTTTGAGCTTATAACATGAATTTGGAAGGTTCACTTAATTTTACGTTCATGTAATTTCCAACATTTTTTGGCAGATGATGTTAACAGATTTCACCAGATTTGTACAACAAAGTATTTATAAACCTTTTGTGAACTAAACACAGAAACTTAAAGGTCACTGTTCAGTTTTCCACCAAAATAAAAGCCTGAAGGCTTAACATATGAAAGTAAAGAAATAAATATCACAATAGTAAAATTGTCATTCCATCCTTCAAATCTGAAATCCTTCTCCAAGCTGCTTGTTCTATGTAGCATTGCAAGTATGGTTTAGGCTTAAGTATTGTACTGTAAAATACAAAATATTATTATAATTATCGAATTAAAAAATAATTTCACAGTGTGATTATCATGCAAATCTCATATTGGTGGATAAAAGTAGTAGCTAAAGCTGCTATTTGCGTAATTGTATGTATAGCTTAATTAGTTGTGTTCTCTCTTCTACAGGTTAAACTGCATCAGTATTACAGATGAAGGTTGTGCTGCTCTGGCATCAGCGTTTAATTCAAACCTCAGAGAGCTGGATCTGAGCAGGAATCAAATAGCAGACTCTGGAGTGACAGAAATCTCCAGTCTGCTGAGAAATTCACAGACACTGCAGATACTCAGGTCTGAATTTGGTTAATCTAAACATGAATCAATGTAAAGCTCCAGCTGGTCTGTAAACTGCCGCTGTGTCACAAGGAATGGGTCAGTAATGTGAAATTGGTGTGTTGGTGTAGATACATTTATAAAATATTGTCAAACAGATTGATTTTTTGAGGTGATGGGAAATGTTAATATCCTAATGGTGTAATAAATGTTTTTATTTACACTGAACAAAATTATAAACGTAACACTTTTGTTTTTGCCCC
>NW_015641537.1:619-822 GCF_001515625.1 Sinocyclocheilus rhinocerous | reverse complement strand
CTACTGGATTCATGAATATTAATCAGGTTGTGTGCGTTTGCTCGATAATAGGTGAGGTCCAGCCAATGAGATTGTTGTTTGCCCATTAGTTCCGCCTACTACAGGAAAACCTGGCAGTTCTTAAAAGCTGAAGAATTCCAAAGGAACTCCGTTATTTTTACAGGAAAATACAACAAAGAATATCGTTTACATATATCACATCA
>NW_015641537.1:0-322 GCF_001515625.1 Sinocyclocheilus rhinocerous | reverse complement strand
GCCTCCAACTCACACACTGGCGAGTAAAATCTGAGAATTTATTAGCCATTGGCTAATGTTAGACATCATTTAGTCGCCCAGAGTGAAGATTTAGTCGCATATGCGAGTGATTTACTCGCAATGTAGAGGGTTGCCGTTTTAAAAAATCACGAGGGGGGTGTTTTATGTCGTAGAATAAACCGTGAAAGTATCTTGAGCTTGTGTGAACCACGGACCTTATTTTAGGGGATTTAACCAAACTCCCATTCAAAAAAAAACATTGACCCTGGGACGATGCAACCGGAAGTGCTAAAATGCTAACTCGCTTCCGGGGTTTTGCCTA
>NW_015641536.1:373-542 GCF_001515625.1 Sinocyclocheilus rhinocerous | reverse complement strand
ACAACGGGCCCGTTCATGCGCCCAAGCATTCAACCGCTGTGATAGTGGGAAAAATAATAAAACACAAGAATTTTCAAAAAGAGAGCAAACTTCCTCTTCCATCACTCGTACATGTTCTGCCCCCGTGCGGCCAGTCACCCGAGTTAATTCAACCCCTCGTCACGCGGGC
>NW_015641536.1:0-206 GCF_001515625.1 Sinocyclocheilus rhinocerous | reverse complement strand
GATGCTCACGTCCTGCGCTCAGAGGTGATGAATTTGCTGGCAAAAGGAGCTGTGGAAAAGGTTCCTCCAGCCCAGAGCGAGTCAGGCCTTTACAGCCGTTACTTCCTCGTCCCCAAAAGAGATGGTGACCTCCGGCCCATCCTCGATCGCAGACACCTGATTCGCGCCCTCATGAGGAGGTCATTCAGGATGATTACACTGAAACA
>NW_015641535.1:815-980 GCF_001515625.1 Sinocyclocheilus rhinocerous | reverse complement strand
TGCGCTGCAGAGTTTAGCTCCAACCCTGATCAAACTCACCTACCTCTGATTTTCTAATGATCCTGAAAACATTGATTAGCTTACTCAGGTGTGTTTGATTTGGGTTACAGCTAAACTCTGCAGGAAAGTGGATCTCGTGGGCCAGATTTGAGGATCCCTGCTCTA
>NW_015641535.1:0-268 GCF_001515625.1 Sinocyclocheilus rhinocerous | reverse complement strand
AATATATTTGATAAATGCAAATAAATGCTGTTCATTAAACTTTATATTTATCAAAAAAAATCCTGAAAAATAAAGTGCATCACCATTTCCACACAAAATATGAAGCAGCAAAATTGTTTTCAACATTGATAATAATCAGAAATGTTTCTTGAGAGTCAAATAAATTGTAATGATTTCTAAAAGATCATGTGACACTAAAAACTGGAGTAGGCTAATCATGAAAAAAATTCTGCTTTGCATCACAGGAATAACATTACATTTTATAATA
>NW_015641534.1:0-1324 GCF_001515625.1 Sinocyclocheilus rhinocerous | reverse complement strand
TTCACACACAAATCCAAGGCGATTCACATTCACAGCCCATGATAAGCTCGTGAATTTTAACATTTTGTACATTTTGTACACAGTTGTACATCTGTGAATTGTGTTTTGCATTTGTGAAACGTATTTTATGAATATATATTCTTATTTTGTGCATGTGAATTGGTTTTTGTGAATATATATATTTTTCGTGCACGTGAATTATTTCTCACGCATGTGAATTGGGTTACGCATGTGTGCATCGCGTCTTTTGCGTGAATTATTATTGAGATCATTCTGGCTCCATACTCACTTTGCATTGAACTTTGCAGATGTTTATGCTCAAACAGGAACACTGCACATTAACTAAATTTTAAGAAGTGAAATCATAATTAAGGAACCCTTTAAAGCAGGGGTGTCAAACATACGGCCCGTGGGCCGTACAGAGGTGTCCAACCCGGCCCGCAGGATGATTTAAACAATATTATAAAATAACAAATAAAACTAGCCCGTGTGAAACTTTTGAAACCTCCTGTTCACCCAAAAATGCCTAAGTCATCATTTATTCACCCTTGTGTTCTAATGCTGTATGCCTTTCTTTCTTTCTCAGACCACAAATGGAGAAATTTAAAGAAATGTCCCGCTTGCGCGCATCCATAATGGCAGTGAATAGCGAGCGACCAAAAGACGCAAATGTATCACAGCTTCATCCTACACGACAGTTTTCTGGGAGTAGGCCTATACGACAGGGTTTGGTGAAAACAAACCGAAATGTAATGTATTATTCAACAAAAATCATGACATTAGGTCGCTGGTTTCTGTGTACTTTTCTTATTAATCTTAATTGTGCATGTTGGGCGCGTAAAAGTAGGGGAGCGCGGGGCACAGAGTAACGCGGGGTAAGTTGTAACACATGTGGTTTAAATATTTCCTCACATGCTAGCATAACCAAATTTACAGCATTTACTAGTTACTATATCAACATTATATAGAGAAAAAAAGTGCACCAAAATTCAAAAGTTTTTTGAAGATATCGCTGAACATTTATTTTACCATAGTAAAATTATATTTCTGGCTTAAGTAAATTTTTCATCTCAGTTTTTATTACTCATTTAAAATTAGACAAATCTGCTATTATTTTAATCTCCAGTCTGATATTTATCAGTTTAAATAATTTTTTAATGCTTCGCTAACTATCAGAAGACAGTAACCGGTTTTAAATTCCAGTTGCGCAGATGGGGTACGTTGTAACACTGCGTTACAATGTGCCTTGCCGTGCTATTCTATGACATTAGCGATGTATTTCACACTATTTACTTTAATACATTTTAATGATAAACGATGAGAA
>NW_015641533.1:568-924 GCF_001515625.1 Sinocyclocheilus rhinocerous | reverse complement strand
AATGTGGCAAGCCCGCCAGACGTTAATGTGGCAAGCCTGCCGGACTATAATATGGCAAGCCCAATGAACATTAAGATGGCAAGCCCACTGAACATTAATATGGCAAGGCCGCCAAGCGTTCATGTGGGCCAAGTGTCGGTTCCAGCCCCAGTGCCTGCTCCTCATAAGCGCCTTCCAGAGCGCCCTCAAGTGCACGTATACACCATTTTCGTTTCTATAACGTGTGAATATATCCCCTATCGTATTCTACAACAAAAACAGAGCGCCTTGTTATAACTAGTTCTATTTTTGACTTCCCGAGTCCGCTATTAGCATATAGCCCGCTAGCATCGCCAGCGTGGTTGCCGCTAATCTCA
>NW_015641533.1:0-501 GCF_001515625.1 Sinocyclocheilus rhinocerous | reverse complement strand
TACTCTATTCACACACATTACCATTGTTTTACTCACTGTTACTTGCTTTAATGGCGGATGTGTGTCTACCTTTGAGTGCAGGTGAGGACACGTTCGAGCTGCATTCGGTGCAGGTCGAGCTGTAGGCTGTGGAGAAGTAGATCCACGGACCCTGGGTGCACCTGCAGCGAAAGACACGAGCCAGACCCTGGGTGCAGCCGCAGCGGAAGACGTGAGCCAGGCCCCGGGCGACGACCTCTCCCCCTCCACCGCCTCCGGTCTTCGAGATCTCCACCCGGAACCGCTTCGCTCCCCTCCGCGAGACGAAATGCGATGCTGTGATCATCGGAGACTCCATCGTCCGGCACGTCCGTGCTACGTTAGCTGAAGGTAAAGTGCACACTCACTGTTTCCCTGGTGCTCATGTTCTCGATGTTTCTGCGCACATACCCGTGATCCTGAAGGGCAACGAGAGCACCTGGAGCGGTCGTGCTTCACGCGGGGGTTAACGACACCAAGCTG
>NW_015641532.1:741-4332 GCF_001515625.1 Sinocyclocheilus rhinocerous | reverse complement strand
CCCTAGAGGACGCAGTTCGAAGTTCCCATGAAAGGGAACTGACTAACCCATTTAATATTGTTGTCAAACCAGTTCTTAAAAAAAGAGATTCGTGTTTGGATAGAATGTTCCTATTATTTCACATGAAATAGAGATGCAGAGAAAAAATATGCTTATATATTAGTGATCAAGATTGGAGCATTTGTTTATTTTTTTGTTAACGGCTTGAAAATTTGCGTTTTCTGCATGAGTGTGTGTAATTTGCATTGTAGAGCAAAAGTATTGTCAAGTTATGTTTATCACATACCTTATTTTATCCATTATTTGTAAAACCCCATTATAAAAACCCATTGGTAAACCTTGAGGGAACCAGCTGAGAATCAATTTTTATTAGTCAGGTTTTGAACTACACAACAAAAAAAAAATTATATTCTATTCTCAGGGACAGCAAGAATTGAAACCTGTTCTAAACTTATTATAAATCTATTATTATATCACTTACATGTTATTGTACTATTGTACTCACTATTTTATTATCACTTTAGTACAATTTGTACTACACATACTTTTTAAATATCACATACCACTTTTACTATTTTTACTCTATTACACTGCACTGTATCAGTGAATAATGTTTTACCACTGTAACTCTTACTGGATCCATGAAGGATTATCAGTTACATTTCTTATTGTTTGGTGTGGAGTTTATATCTGTATCCTGCTATGAAAATATAGAAAGCAGACTACCAGTGTCAATTTTTGATTTGTATTTACTGATTTTATTCCATTTTATCAATGATGGTCAATTATTAGAACTTAAAGATGTATTATTTCGATTTGTTTCCAGTATTTCAATGGGAATAAGCTATGTTCTGACCTGAAACACAAGAAAAGCTAAAATGTTGGGGTTGAAGACAGCGAAAGCTATTACCACAAAGAAAAAAAATAATTTAATGTACATTAGATTATACTACATTAATTGTTACCAGAAAAAAAAAAATAGCCAAATCAACAAGCTTGACAAGTGTAAGCTTTCACAATTTCTAACGAAAATTTCTAATTTTCCAAGCCTAACTAAATAATCGGAGAGTTATTTTTAATTCCATGTAGATCACAAACCAATGAAATCGGCTGATAAATGTAAACATTATCGTGTTTTTATCCAGAAAAAAAAAATGCAGCTCCTCCATTTACCTCCATTTGTTTTTAAGGCAGTCTTGCCCTGACCAACATGGCGGACGGGTCGCTAGTGGAGGTGAGATATTTCCGCTCTTGAGTAGAGCTCCACTCGCCCAGTATGTCTGCAGCCAGTCCCTATTGGATGATCGTGTTACATTACATGTGGAAGCATCTGTTGTTTCGGTTTCTTCTTGGCTTGTTTCTGTACAGAAGATGTGTAATAGCGCCCCCTACCGTATAACAACGAAGCCATGGATTCCCAGAGCACAAGTATAGCTCAAATATATTTAAACTTTTTCTAAGTATAAGTCAAGTGTACTTAAATGTCATTTCAAGTATATTTCTGAGAAGTAAATAAGAAGTAGACTGAACGTATACTTTCCTATTTTTAGTTTAAAAGAAGTATACTAATAGCAAACTTGAATAAACTTCTTTTTCGTAAGAGTTGTTTTCTTTGTCCAGACAGAGTTTGATCTCAAGATGCGTGTCTCATTATTATTATTATTATTATTATTATTATTATTATTAATTAGCATGTGGTTGAACCTCAGAATGAGTTGTGCATCACATTTCTGCTGTTTGCAACACAATTATTACTAACACAATAAATGTATGATACAGACTTCTATAAGTTATACAACTTGATATCAGAGGATATATAAGGGTAACCCCGAATAGTCAGAAATATAATAATTTGAGTGGCTATCATAACTTGTTTCATAAAAGATTTATTTAAAAATAATTAAGACATCACTAACAGGTGAAGTAAATATAATTTAAGTATAGTCTAATATTTCACAAAAATGCTCTTCACTAGACTTCATTTCTCTAGCAAACAACGAGCTGTAGACACTGATGATTTGCCTGAGGTAAATGAAATGCTACGTGACATTTTGTTTTGACGCCTTTCCTCGGTTGAAACTCTGATTGAGCAATTACATGAGGCATGAGATGTTCATCCGTGTTTATTTTGCATTAAAAATAGTAGGGTTGACCCCGAATAGTCGACGATTCGATGCTTTGATAGGAGGAGCCTGATTCGACTACCAATCTCACTGTCGAATATTCACGGGGTGTTATGATCATGCCATTTTGGATATATGGGGGTGCTGCTCAAATGTCTAATTTCACAGAACTACTGGTTTTCTTCCAAAAAGTTAATATACAGCCTATTATGATAATCCTGTAAATAAGAATCTGAAAAGAAAGAAGCTTCAAATAAATATTTTAACGTGTGTGTATAAATCCAACCACCCGTATAGATTTAAAGGGGTCATATGATGCGATTTCAATTTTTCCTTTCTCTTTGGAGTGTTACAAGCTCTTGGTGCATAAAGAAGATCTGTAAAGTTGCAAAGACTAAAGTCTCAAATCCAAAGAGATATTCTTTATAAAAGTTAAGAGTTAGGCCGCCGCCGCCGCTCACTCTAGCCGTGAAAGCGAAACTACTTTGTTTGGCCTTCCAAAAGAGGCCGATAATCCACATCGTCATGCCTAGAGCTGATCTGTGCTGGTCGTCAACTTCGCGCTGTGGATCGCCGGATCAGCTTTCACCGTGGACGGAGCGGAGTCCAGTCCAGATTCGTCACATGTGGTTGCCACAAGCCCTCCTTCGTCGAATCCGCCGGCCTCTGTTCACTCTAGCCCACTGTGTGTTTTGTTGTGAATGCGAAACTACTTTGTTTGATCCTGGTAGAGTAGACTGCAATGCCGGCTGTTCTGACTCACAGAGACTGTAAGTACGTTTTTTATATTTAAAGAATTTGCCACTGACGATTCAAACGCGAGTTTCGAGCAGTGTAGAGTAGCACTTGTTGTTTGTCATTTCTCCTATCACAAATGCAGACATGGTTTTATGTTTATGCGACACAATGCAATGCAACGCGTAAAAAGACAATATAAGTTATTATAATCAGTAATTATGTCCCCACTGGATGCAACAAATGCCTCGTTTATAATGGGTTTTAATGTTTTTGTCTCGTCGCTCCGGCCGGACAGGGCATCACAGTATGGTGAGGGGCGTAACATTTCTGTCACACGCTTGAGGTATTCGGCCAATCACAACGCACTGGATAGCTGGCCAATCACAGCACACCTCGCTTTTCAGAACGATGAGCTTTGTAAAAATCGACGCGTTTCAGAAAGACGGGCACAGAGGAGAAACAATAATGTACAGTATGTGGAAAATAATGTGTTTTTTGAACCTTAAACCGCATAAACACATTTCATTACACCAAATACACAAAATAATGTTCTTTTTAGCGACATCATATGACCCCTTTAAATTTCACTTTCTATAGTCCGTGACCAACAGAGAAGCATCTTGGCGGCAGAGATTTAAAACTTTAACAAGACTCAAACTGACACAGGCAGAGTGAAAGACTGGATTTTTTCGATCAGGTAGGGTACAAGTGATTTCAAAACATTTCAGTC
>NW_015641532.1:0-677 GCF_001515625.1 Sinocyclocheilus rhinocerous | reverse complement strand
TGTCCACAAAAGGAGTTCATTCAGAGCCGCGCAGACACGTTCATGCATTCGGGGCATTTTGTGCAGATAGCCTATTAGTCGTAATATTAACGTTATGTTGAATAAATAACGAAGCGAATTCTATATGATATAAATGATGAGTTAAATCCCATTGATTAAAAACCTGCTATCAAATACTTCATTCTACTGGTCATCTTCAGCGCGCAGCTCAAAACAAAAATGCAGAACATTAATAACTATATGTCCAACTATAACTAACTGTAACTATAGTCATATACATAGCCTAACGTTATAATGAGAGCACTAATGTAAAAAAAAAAATGTTGTGAATTCTTAGGGTTTCGCTGACGTTTAATGTTAACTATCTTTTAATCAAAATATAAAACATTATTTACCCTGTTTGTATCTGCGAGGCGTCCGTTACACATTTCCCCTGTGTGTTCATGTAATTATGACTGTCGAATGTCTGACTTGACTCTTGGTAATGTATTTTGCCCCGCCCCCAAACATATGATATCAGTCGACTATCGGCAAGATTCGAAAATTCCAATTCGACAAAAGGTGCGTTTCCATTACCCTTCAAATTGCGCAAATTCAAATTGCGAATTGAAAATACTACTAATGGAGACGCATCAATTTCGCAAAAACGCCCATATATCGCAAAAAAGTTTTTACAC
>NW_015641531.1:0-480 GCF_001515625.1 Sinocyclocheilus rhinocerous | reverse complement strand
CACTGAATCTATTGAGAGCCATAGCAGTATAGAGGACACATACACATATACACTTATAATTGTGCAACTGCACCAAGCACATCTCTATTACTCATTCGTCCATGCTTCCTTTTCCACTCCAAAGTTCCCATAATTCCTGCCTACTAAGAGCTGCACTGATATATTCGCTTACCCCGATAGGCCTACCCTTGTGAAAAAGAAGTGCGCTTAAATATATTGAAAGTGTACTTTTTGTGTAATTCAAATCTTAAAAGTATACTTTTTAAAAAGTGCACTTGCAGATAATATAATATAATTATAATTAAAGGCCACTTAAGTGTACTTAAAGAGAATACACTTTAAAGACAATATTTCTTAACACTCTTAAGTGCACTTTTTAAAAATGCACTTTATAATAATGTGTCATTAAGTTTTACTTAAACATACATTTTACACAATTATGATTTTATAGTGTTTTAAATAAGTACACTTATTTTGATA
>NW_015641530.1:28315-33153 GCF_001515625.1 Sinocyclocheilus rhinocerous | reverse complement strand
TCAAGAATTGGTATTACCGCAGTTGTTGAAGTAGTGTGAAGAATTCTAACAACAGGATACCTTCTGTAGTCATCTATAATGACCAACAGATACTCCCTGGTTGGTAATGGTCCATAGAAATCTGCACTCAGAGACTCTGCTGCTTATGTGAGCACATGGCTCTGTCTTTGTTGTTGTCTGCCATGTGCTTCTCTCGTCCTGCCTCCTTGTTTCCCGTTGCCACGCCCCCTTGTTTAGTCCTCGTTTGTCTGAGTGTTGTCATCTGTTTCTCCTGTTCTCTGCCCCTTTATATTGTGCTCCCTTCCTCTCTTGTGTTGTCAGTTCATTGTTTCTACTTGCGTGTTTGCTAGCACTCCTATTCGTCGTGTTCCTGAATTCTCCCAGCCAGATTGTTCGTTGTGTTTGTATTAAGTTTCTTGTCAGTCCCCAGTATTGTCCTGTCCTGTTCTGCCCTGTTCTGACTTGCAGGCTGAGCTACTGGTCATCTCCCCGGGTCTGCCACGCTGCTAGGCCTGTGCAGTGCCTGATACATCACGAGTCTGGAGTGGCTGTGGAGTGGTGAGGAGTGTCAGGCCACCACTGCTTACCTCCACCTTCGCTACCTCCACTGCTCTCTGGTGGTCTGCCATCCTGGACTGGACTCTGTGGCCGATCACCCAGGCCTGCCTGTCTTCCAAGTCTTTCCCTGCCTAGTGTTTAGATTGTGTTCACCCCTCTCCTCACCATCTCTCGTCTTGTCTGCAAGTCAAAGTCAAAGTTTATTTATAAAGCATTTTATTTTTTAAAAACAGCAAGTGTTTATCAAAGTGCTGTACACACATAAAAGAATAAAAATATCAAAGATACAAAGTCAACAACAAAAAAAAGACAATAAGACACCATAAAAACAATAGAAGAAAGCCGCTCTCATGTAGCGTCAAATGCCAGACTATAAAAATGAGTTTTTAGGCTAGATTTAAAAACAGCAAGTGTTTGAGCCTGTCTAATGTAGAGGGGCAAGCTAGTAAGGCAAGTCAGAGCAAGCAAGCAGAGCAAGTCTGTCTCAATAAATCTGTTAACACTCACTCTGCATTTGAGTCCTCCCTTCAGATTCATGACAGAATGAACTGACCACCACTGGATTCAGCAGAATGAGCATCAAGATCCTGCCACCTGCTAATGCCCGGGAGAGACTGGCTCGCCATCGAGGTTTGGCTAACCTTCGCCAACAGGGCTGGGATATAGGTGCATTTTCCCAGTTTTTCTGGACGATGTCAAGGGGGCTTGATTATGATGATACCACCCTCAAAGACATTTTCAATGCCTGCTTGGATGAACCTGTGCCTAAGTGGGAGATGGATAGCCTCAAGATTTAAGGAGGAAGAGGGCTCTTCATTCTGCTGCATCCATTTATGACTCTGACACCTTCCCAGTCACCCCTGAGTCTACTGAGGTTGCTCATGTTTCCCCTGAAACAGTGAAGCCAAATGATGTCATCTCCCAGACACACAAGTCAGTCCCAGTTGTTTCTGAGTCGGTAGAATCAACCTCGGCCTTCCCAGAGATAGTCAGGAGCACTGCTGACATCTCTATTCCAGTCAAGCCTACTCCAGTCACTCCAAGGCCAGTCAAGCCAGAGCCAGTCACTCTAGAGCCAGTCGAGCCTGATCCAGTCACTTTAGAGCCAGTCAAGCCCGTTCCAGTCACTCTAGAGCCAGTCGAGCCTGATTCAGTCGTTCTTGATCTAGTCAAGCCCACTCCAGTCATTCCCGAGCCAGTCAACCCTGCCCCAGTCATTTCCAAGATGGCCAAGTTGGCAGCTATCCAGTCAGTTCCAGTCAATTCTAAGCCAGAGTCAACTTCAAGCATCCCTGAATCAGCCACCTTTTATTCGGCGATCACAACCGTAATCCAGGAACAAGTTGTGTCTACCACAGTCATCACTCAGTCAATGAAGTTTGTACCAGACAGCTCTATCAAGTCAACTTCTGTCTTCCCAAAGTCATCCAAGTGCACTGCTGTTATTCAAGAATCAGTCAAGTCTAGTGTTGTCCCTCAGTCTATAGGGTCTGTTCCCGACTTGTCTCATTCTGCCGGGCCAATTCCTGTCTCCACTGAGATGACCAAGATCACTACCTCTCCGCCAGAGATGGCCGAGTTAGCTACAGATACTACAGAGGTGGTCAACTATGCTGTTTCTATCCGTCGGAAGAGGAGGAAAACGGCCCGTGCTGTGCAATCTAATGCCCTTCCTGTTATATCCACTAAAGCCATGTTTATGAACCCTGCCATGTCCACAGAATGTGATCCTGCCTGTCATGTCATATCCACCAAGGCGCTTCCTAAGCTAGCTGCTTCTTCTGTCATGGCCTCGGAAGCTGAGGCAGAGGCGTTCTTTTTGCCTGTTCCAGCCACAAAAGCCAATTCCAAGCCACCTGCTTTCCCAGTTGCATCCACGGATGACATTTCTGCCAGTCATGTCAAGACTAAGAATGTTCCTGCTAGTCAAGTCATATCCACAGAGGCCATTTCAGAACAGCCTACTCTCACTGTGTTGGCCACGAAGGCTATTCCAGCGGCTCACATTCAGCCCATTATGCTCAAGGAGGCCATCTCTGAGGTTCCTGTTGTGCCCCCCAGAGGCTGTTCCTGAGCGGCCTGCTCTTAACGTTTTGGCCATGGAGGCCATTCCAGAGGCTTTCATTCAGCCCGTTATGGCCACGGAGGCCATCTCCGAGCACCCCGCTCTCCCGGTGACAGCCAGGGAGGCAGTTCCCAGTGTTTTGGCCATGGAGGCCATTCCAGTGGCTCTCAGTCAGCCCGTTATGGCCACGGAGGCCATCTTCGAGCACCCCACTCTTCCAGTCACAGCCATGGACACCGTTCCTAAGCAGCCCGTTGTCACGGCCGCTGAGGCCTTTTCTGAATCTCCTGCCAACCTAATCAAGTCCACAAGGGAGATTCTCGCCACCCTTGCCGTGGCCACCAAGTATGAGATTCCTGAAGGTGAGCCTCCTGAGCCTGCTGTTGAGAGAACTGTCCCAAAGCCCGCTCCAGAGAGCGCAGTCCCGCTCGTGTGTCAGCTCCAGCCCCAGAACCCGCTCCAGTCCAGGAGCCTCCAGAGTCCACTCCAGTCCAGGAGCCCCCTGAGTCCGCTCCTGAGAGAGCAGTCGCAGTGTCAAATCCCACCCCTGAGTTCAGCCCAGGGCAGGTACCAGCCCCCAAGGGCATTCTAAAGTCCAAGTCCTGTGTCCGTCCGTGAAGCTAAGGAGGACATCTCCACAGTTCAAAGGAATGCTCCCAAGACTGCCCCTGTCACTATGCCCAGCTGGATGTCCAGACCAGTTAGGTCAGTTCCTGCACCTAGAGGCACCTCCAGTCAGGCTCCTGTCCCTCCCTCCCCACCTTCTGTCATTCCCGGTTGTGGTTCCCCAGGGCCGGGGCCTCCCTGGACAGCCCCTAACCGTTCTTATGGATTTTCCCCCCCCCCCAGTCCCACCCCCTGTGTGTTCCGGCTATTCTGGGACTTCAAGTTTTGTTCCCCACCCACCCCCCGTTAGTACCTCCTTGGTCCTCTTTGCCCAGTGTGGACGCCTGGAGGCGTCCATTGGGGGGAGGGTACTGTCAGGATCCTGCCCTATCTGTCTTGTCTCTGTTTCATGTTTCCTTGTTGGCGTTGTGTGTGTGTGTGTGTGAGCACATGGCTCTATCTTTGTTGTTGTTTGCCACGTGCTTTTTTCGCTGTTTCATGTTTCCTTGTTTGCGTTGTGTGTGAGCACATGGCTCTGTCTTTGTTGTTGTCTGCCATGTGCTTCTTTCGTCCTGCCTCCTTGTTTCCTGTTGCCACGCCCCCTTGTTTAGTCCTCGTTTGTCTGAGTGTCGTCACCTGCCCCTCTCTTTCACTCCTCGTTGTCTGAGTGTCGTCACCTGCCCCTCTCTTTCACTCCTCGTTTGTCTGAGTGTCGTCACCTGCCCCTCTTGTTCACTCCTCGTTTGTCTGAGTGTTGTCACCTGTTCCTCCTGTTCTCTGCCCCTTTAAATTGTGCTCCCTTCCTCTCTTGTGTTGTCAGTTCATTGTTTCTACTTGTTTGCTAGCACTCCTATTCGTCCTGTTACTGAATTCTCTCAGCCAGATTGTTCGTTGTGTTTGTATTAAGTTTCTTGTCAGTCCCCAGTCTAGTCCTGTCCTGTTCTGACTTGCAGGCTGAGCTACTGGTCATCTCCCCGGGTCTGCCACGCTGCTAGGCCTGTGCAATGCCTGATACATCACGAGTTTGGAGTGGCTGTGGAGTGGTGAGGAGTGTCAGGCCACCACTGTTTACCGCCGGCCTCCTACTTCGCTGCCTCCACTGCTCTCTGGCGGTCTGCCATCCTGGACTGGACTCTGTGTTCCAAGTCTTTCCCTGCCTAATGTTTGGACTGTGTTCACCCCTCTCCTCACCATCTCTCGTCTTGTCTGCAAGTCTGTCTCAATAAATCTGTTAACACACTCTGCATTTGAGTCCTCCCTTCAGATTCGTGACAGTTGTGATTTCTGCTGCCAGCTCATTTCCAAGAATAGGCCTACATAATGTTAAACAAGACTTCACTTTAAAACATTAAAATAAATAACATTTCTGCAATCGTTTAACCTTTACTTGTCATGTAATGTTTACTTTGTTTGCCGTGGGCCACAAAAGGCGTTTTCTCCAACATGCTGTGACTGACAATAGAACTATAAAATACACCAAAAACGCAACATAATTACGAAATGAAAATTTTTTATTTGTGCGCTGTAATCCAAATCTTCCGAATCCATAGACAACATAAATTCTGCTCTGGATCACACAAACCTACTGTATTCCGCCAGAGAGGACTGC
>NW_015641530.1:23049-25350 GCF_001515625.1 Sinocyclocheilus rhinocerous | reverse complement strand
TTTAAACCTTAAAATAAATAACATTTCTGCAATCGTTTAACCTTTACTTGTCATGTAATGTTTACTTTGTTTGCCGTGGGCCACAAAAGGCGTTTTCTCCAACATGCTGTGACTGACAATAGAACTATAAAATACACCAAAAACGCAACATAATTACGAAATGAAAATTTTTTATTTGTGCGCTGTAATCCAAATCTTCCGAATCCATACGACTGTGAGGAACAGACCCAAATCCAAGTTTTTATTCGGCGATCTTCATCTCCATCCCGATCAGCGAGTCCAGTGACAATAAACAGCAAAGTCCGCGCTGACTGACGCGCTCTTTACAAATTCAAATGTTGCCGCTTCAAACTACAGGTTTTGCGGCAGAATAATCGAATGCTCATTGGCTCTCGCCTGCATTCGTCATAGATTGCGACATGCCGTGTTTCTGGTGAGGTGTGTTTGAATGATGCGAGTTCACGGAGTGGATCTGGAAAATAATCTGGATAATATTTTCAGCGATTAACAACTTAAATTCTGTATAAAAGTATACAAAATACAGAAATGGCACTTGACCTGGCATTTGTATCTACTGTAATAGCAGGGATCAGTACATGGAGTGTGACCAAACATACTACAATAGGGAGTGACCATTATCCAGAAGTGACTACAGTTAGTACAAAGATATGTTATGAAAACGAAAAGAGAAGTCCTAGATGGAAACTGGAGAAGGTAAATTGGGAAGTTGTTCAAGTAATTTGTGAAAATAGATGTATGACTCTACTAGAGGAAAACCAGATGGATGTAAATATATTCAACAATAAGCTAGTTAATGAAATAATTCAGTCGGCTGAGGAAATAATACCTAAAACTACAGGAGTTAGACATATCAAGAACATACCCTGGTGGAATGATGATTGTAAAGCAGCTGTAAAAGCAAGAAATAAAGCATTTAGGCAACTTAAAAAACAGCATTCTATGGATGCTATGATCCAGTATAAATGGACCCAGGTGACAGTAAGGAAAACAATAAAAACACAAAAGTGTACTTTTTGGAGGCAGTACTGTGATAGTATTGGAAGAGAAGTACAACTGTCAGATGTATGGAACATGACCAGGAAAATGGGGGGGATTAGAAGGAATTATGAGTTGCCAGTGATGATCAGTGCAGACAGAATGGCTGTCAGCAATCTAGATAAGGCTGAACTTCTAGTAAAAACATTCAAGAAAGTTCATAGCTCAGATAATCTTTCAGAAGAAGCCAGGCAGTGTAGGAGTAGCACATTGATGGATTACCCTAATTTATTAAAGAAAGATGAGATGTCAGATAGTTTACTCGACCTGCCTCTAAACATGTTTGAGTTAAGAAGAGCAATCATAAGTGCTCGACAGACTACTCCTGGAAGAGATGGAGTATGTTACAAAATGTTTGCATACATGACAGATAATTCACTGGAAATAGTACTAAAATTATTTAACCTAATTTGGGATACTGGTCAACTCCCTTCAGTATGGAAACAAGCAATAATAGTACCTGTTCTTAAACCAGGGAAAACCCCATCAGATCCTTCTAGTTATAGGCCTATTGCCTTAACTTCCCATTTATGTAAAGTAATGGAAAGAATGATCACCGAAAGAATAACATATTTCCTAGAGAGTAAAGCTCTCTTGTCTCCTTATCAGAGTGGATTCCGTAGGGGTCGGAATACAATGGACTTTGTATTATGTCTAGAGTCAGACATCAGAAAAGCACAGACCAACAAGAGAAGTAGTAGTAGCTGTCTTCTCTGATGTGGAAAAGGCATATGACATGCTCTGGAAAGAAGGACTATTAATAAAGTTAAAGTCTTTGGGAATTGGTGGTAGAATATATAATTGTGTTCAGGACTTTTTATTTGACAGAAAAATACAAGTGAAAGTAGGTGAAGAATACTCCAGGGTGTATACGGTGGACAATGGAACACCACAAGGTAGTGTATGTAGTCCGTTCTTAATTCAACAGGGCTCCAGACAAAAAAATTGAGTAAGAAGCCATTGGCTCCTATAAGAAAAAAACTTAGGTGCCAAATTAATTTTTTAGGTGCCACAGAATAAACGTGTTTTATTTATCTTATTATTATTATTATTATTATTATTATTTACATTTTAACATTTCAATCACACTGTCATGTGTTTATGTCTCATCTTTTCTTGACTTTATCATCATTTTAATCCATCTTGCAGATGACCTGGGAACTAAGGTTGACTTAAAGTGGGAACTAAATGTCTTTTCCAACTTGAAATATACAGTCACAAAGAATTGTTCATTACACAGAATCT
>NW_015641530.1:14072-21420 GCF_001515625.1 Sinocyclocheilus rhinocerous | reverse complement strand
GAAAGAAGGTTCTTCAGATTATAAAAAGTTGAGAAAGAGATGGTTCTTTAAAGAACCTTTGACTGAATGGTTCTTTGTGGAATCAAAAATGCTTCTGTGAAGAACCTTTTAAGCACCTTTATTTTTAAGAGTGTATGTCTTTCACACTTTCAGTCTGTTTTTCTTAATTTATTAAAATGCAATTTTATAGGAGGAGTTGAATCATGTAGACAACAGGTTAAGTAAAAATATGAATATGCAATAGCGCATAAATATAGCAAAACGCTCCTCTTTATAGTTATTTTTCTAGCTGATTGATGAGCTTATAGACGCTGAATGGTTATTCTTCTGAGGTAAATGTATTATTACGTTGCAATGTTTACAAGCTTTACACATTTTCCGCAGTTTGAAACACTGAATGAGCTTTTACACAAGACATTTCAGTAAGTTGTACTCTCTTATAAAATAGCCTACCTTTTGATGTTAATTCATGTTCATTATGTAGCCTACTATAGTAGTAAAGAGAAAGATTAAATGGGTTCGCTTGCCGCTTGAACTGAGGCGCTAAAGGGATCGCGCCTGCCGCATTAAAGAGCGCCAAAACGGTATTTATTGTTTAAATTTCGTTATGAATTTGGCATAATTTTAAAGCTGATACTTTGTTTATTAAAAAGTAACAAAGCACAAAGCTTTTTGCGATTACTGGACGGCATATGAAGTTCACGCATTAACAGAACACAGCATAGACTAAGATCTTGATAAGAAGAAGCCATATTAGTAATGATTATAAATGAGAATTGTTAATGATATTGCCAATATCCACACAGCTGACAGCTTTACTTGTTGTAATTTGTTCAAGTTGTGCACGAAATAGATGCTGCTTTTCTGCACTTTCACTTCGCACGTCTCCGTCATTTTGTTCTCTCTCGCGCTGCACAACTGAGCTGCGTTTAGCATACTGTGTGCGACAATGCTGCTGTGCGCCAGACATGAGGACTATTTGAAACTATTTTTTCTACTAAAACTTTGATGATTTCGTCTCAGTTTAATATGTGAACATAACAAAAGATGTGATCGCAAAACAATCAGGAAAAAAGGCATTAAATGCAAATTTTTAAGTTATAACATGTAGTTGCCAGCAAAAACTTCACTGGCAAATTAATATTTTTGGTCGCAAATGCGACTGTTTTAGTCGCAGCCTGGAGCCCTGTTCAATATAATGTTTAATTACATTTTCTCTCAAGTTGAACATAACATTGGAAAATCTTTATATGCAGATGATGGTGCTTTGTGGATTAGAGGTTGCAATATATCATACATTAATAAAAAAAATGCAAGATGCAATAGTTGAAGTAGAAAAGTGGACTAATAAATGGGTATTTAAATTATCTGTAGCAAAAAAACAGGTCATTTGTTTTTCAAGGCAGCATAAACTCACACCACTCTCTTTAAAATTGTATGGGAATCCAAATCCAAAGGTTTCTTGGGGTTTGGTTTGACGAAAAACTGACATGGAAAGTTCATCTGGATAAAATTAAGGACAAGTGTAAAAAGATTATTAATATTCTTCTGTGTTTATCAGGACAGGAATGTGGAGCAAGTAGAGCATCTCTACAAAATATATACTGGGCACTCATGAGGTCTGTCTTTGACTATGCATGTATAGCTTATATGTCGGCAGCAGAAACAAACCTCAAACAGTTAGATGTATTGCAAGCTCAAGCCCTAAGAATCTGTAGTGGATCATTTAAATCATCTCCGGTATCATTAATGCAGGTGGAAATGGGAGAAATGCCTTTAGGCATCAGACGAATTAAGTTAATGTTGGCATATTGGGTTAATATCCAGGGACAAAATGTTTTGCATCCTGTCAAAAATTTATTGACAGAGTGCTGGGAACATAATGAGACAAACTTTATAAGTTTTGGGTGGATAGGTGATGCAAAGGCTAGAAATATAGGTTTACATCAATTACAGTACAGCAACACAGTCTCAGTATCCTCCATTCCTCCCTGGTTATTCCCCTTGCCAGCCATTGACCTCAATATACAGCGGGAAATAAATGACAAATCTAAACAAATTCCAGTGTGGTATATAGTGCGGAATTATTTTGAGAGGCATTTCCAAGTTCAGTGTTTTTATTTACGGATGGATAGAAATTTCCGGATACAGGATATGCATAAAATATGTGACCTTTAAATTCTGCTCTGCACCTCACACAAAACTACTGTATTTCACCAGAGAGGACTGCGGCTGCAACACATCGTCATTTGGACTACTTTTGGTACTGCTTTTGACATTTTTGCAATAAATAAATGATTGTAATCTGTCAGTCATGTTTTTCTTATACTGTACAGAAATAGTTATGTTTAAGTTTAGAGGTAGGAGTGGGATTAGCGACTATAAAAATATTTGTAATGCTATATTGTTACTAAAATGGTTATTTTCCTGCATATTTCGGTTAATTGTGTTTTATATCCTTTTATATTTGCTATAAAATAGGTAGGTTAAGGTTTAGAGGTAGGTTAAGGGGTCTAAAAATATAAATCGCTTATTGATAAAATGATAAAAATGCATATTCGCTAAAAATGGGTAGGTTTAGGTGTGGGGGTAGGTTAAGGGGTCTACAAATCTAAATCACTTATTTATAAAATGATAAAAATGCACTGATACGAATATCTTAATGATTTAAAAAGGTACGTAAATATTTAAGTTTTTTAGCTAAAAATACGTAGCTATTTAGCTAAAGTTTTAGCATCAATAAAAACGTACAAAAATGGACGTTTTGTGCTTGTAAATTTTACGTATTAATACCTACATATAAACAATGAGACCAGGCTGGTAAAGCATGTGCTGCCCTTCCAAATGATTTATATTTAGTTCTTATGAGAATTATTAGCCAACATAACACTTGTTCAAATTCTAAGTACAACTTTTATAGCATGCAAGTAATGATTAACCCGTTTAATCCCACCAGTCACAATTGTGACAGTAAAGAAGGTTTTCATTCATAAAGCTCTAAAAATCTTACAGACTGATGTTTTAGTGCATTTCCTGCAAATATGGAAAAAATAAATGGTCTCAATTAATTATGTGCAGTTTCACATGGTTAGTGCAAATTGTCACATGACCAGAGCAGTTTATTTCCTTTTTGCACCATGAGAAGATGATAACTGCATCAAAGCTCCTAAACAAAGGCTAGTAAAACATGTTAACAAAGATATGACAAAGATTTTTGGTCCACATTATTTTTAAGGTGTCTAGTATTAATTAGGGATGCACCGATACCGATACTTTTATTTTTGGTACTTGCCGATACCGAGTACCGATACCAATATTTTTATTGCATTTGTAAATTTTTAAAATATTGGGTACAGAAACCAAAAGAGTATGTATAATGTTAGTTGGGTAACTTCATTTATAAAATAGATACAGTCAAACCAAAATTTATTCAGACACCATCAACATTTCTCACGTTATCACAGTTTATTCGCTATAGTTAAGAAAATGGTAATAAAATATAACAAGAACTCAGAGTTAAACGGAGTCAGAACAAATTCAGCTTGATAATGTTAGATAACTTTGATAGAAAGGCATGTAATGGGCTTTGCTTATCAGCTCACGCACATCAGCTATACAGTCAATACTGAATGTTTAACATTATATTCATTGCATACATATACTTCGTAGACATCCTTAATCTCTAATAACTCCATTCTGCTGTGTTGTCGGTGTTTCATTGTCTGAATATGGCACTTAACACATGCTGTGTGGTATCGGCATTTGGTATCGGGGCATTTTAACGAGTACGAGTACAGGAGCTCAGTATCGGTATCGGTGCATCCCTAGTATTAATATATGAATTCACAATTATTAAGTTTTGTTGAGCGTTGTCATAGAATGAGTAAACATGTTGATGGTCACAATTGTGACCGGTGGGATAACAGTGAATTTAGGTATACATATAAATCCAATTGTTAGTGAAGGCTGCACTAAAATGTTGCAATGACAAAATATTGCACTAAATTAAAAGTTCAAATGTTACCAATAAGTTACAATATTGATGTTGTAATACTGGTAGCACTAATGTAACAATTTTATGATATATGTTACAATAAAATAACAATTTTGAATTATGTTGATGGTTGTATTTTTTTGTATTTTATCTCAGTATTCCTATCAGTGTTGTATAAGGGTTTTTATGCATAATAGTAACCCTAGAATGTGATCAAACAGTTTAAAATAGCTGTACTGGGATATATAAAAATTTTGATGACTGCAGAAATGTTAATTCAGTATACACATTATCCCACCGGTCATAATTGTGACTGACCATAAAACAGTTTTCACACACTTTTCCAAAAAATACAAAAAATAAAAATTATAATTTCAAGGTAGGGCTGCACGATGAATCGAAATTAAATCGAAATCGCGATTAGACAGAAGCTGCGATGGTCATGCGTATCTTTCAGTGAAGCACGGTTCTGTGATCAGCAGTAAATCTCCACCCGAAGGCCAGAGGGCGCTCTCGCACGGAAAGTCCAAATATGCCTCGCAGAAGAAACCCAGGAAATATCTATAGCAGTAGCTGGATAAACAGAAGATTGAACTGCTTTTATTGATTCAACGTGACTAATAAACACACGACTACGGCAATATATGGTTTACCTGAGTTCTTACTATTACAATTTTCATTATAATAAAGTATATTTATAATGCAATGTCTTTACTGCTTAGAATACTATGAAATGTGTACCTTATTCTGTGTAAGAAGCCACATCATCTCAGGATTTATTTCAAACACTCGACTGACGTTATGAACTGATTTTGGAGTAAAAACAACATGTTATTAAATGTGTATTTTCACGTGCTTTCAGATGGAGCAACATTTACTACATAGAGCCGTAGTCACTGAGAAGCTACGCAAACAGCTGTCATTATCACGAACGATTTCTTCGATTTCATAATCGCGCAATAATATCGTCTGTGATTTTTTTGCGTAACTTGTCAGTGAACTACGGTTCTGTGTAGTAAATGCTGCTCCATCTGAAAGCAGGTGATGGAGATTTACTGCTGATTACAGAACCGGCTTTACTGACAAAATGCGCGTGGCAATCGCATTCAATTAATCGTGCAGCCCTATTTCAAGGGTTATTAATGACACATCATTTGGATATTTTCATGTCCGGAAAAAGATTTGGGATTAAATGGGTTAAGTAAAAATGTGCTCATCTATGTTTCCATCCAAAGATTTGAATTTAACTTGTGCGCAACACTGGAATATCACATAAAACATTTGCGAATAAAGCACCATTTCCATTCAACGAGTCAAAGAGAACAAAATCATCACTTCCTGATAAACTGGCACTAAATATCACTAAGAAAAGTAGGAGAAGCCACTTAATTTAATAATTTTCATATATGATGAATTACTTGGGCCTCAGAGAGAGCAAACAAAACACAATAAATGCTGCCATTGCTTTCGGAGGTGGACGCCTGCTGTTTGGGAATTCAGTCGTGTAAGACAATTATACAGAAATACTTTTATGACAGACTTTGCTCAGGTTTTTCAGAACAACCAAAACAAAATCAGTCTGCTGGTTAGTCAAGTTATCCCATCCCATCCTGCAAGGTCACATGTCTTTTTTGATACACATGGTGGAATTTATTCAGCAAATGTGTTTCCATCGTAGTTTATGCATTTTTTTTTCTTATCAGGTAAAAAGTTTCTCCCACTCAATTGTGCGCATAAGTTTTTTTTATGTTTTTTTTTTTTTTTAGAATTTATCTGCATCTTGGCATTTCCATCCAGCATTTTTAATGCAATATTCTAAAATGTACATAAAATAAGTAGATGGAAACAGCTACTGACATTAACACAGTTACAGCTTGTTGAGAGCAACGTCATTTTATCTCATGTAGCCATAGCCTAACCACAAGGTCTACACTTCAGCATAATGGTAACCTCAAAATTCGACAAACTCTTTTAAATGTCAAATATAACTGAACAGCAAACTTTAATAGGTCTTTCCCTTTACTAAAAATTACACATTAAACAGCATTTAAACAGCACAATTTCAACATTTATTCTCCTGATCTATCCCTATGCAAAGCATGCTGGGAACTAGAAATCCACTGCCCAGTTTCAGTCAATGCAACGTAATTGATTCATGCAGCCCCAACACAAATGGTTTAAGTTTTAAAAATGTAATTTCATTTAACATAATAAAATTGAGTGCAAATGACAACCGAGTAAAAAACTAAAGATTTGTGTTGTTTTAGCTTATTTTAAGTAAACCGAGCAACTAAAATTATTTCATTGTGTAAAATAAAATAATTGAGTGTAAAGATGCAAGCAGTGTTCAGAGAAGCATTCCTAACTATCTGGTCAGTAAAGGCCATGTTCGACAGTAGACTCAAGGAATCTCGAGGTTCCAGTGTTTAAAACTATACCTTTTTTGAGTTTTCTGTCAATGCCACAGAGGCTGACATTCTGTAAAACAGAATCTCCTATGGTCAGGATGCTTAGTGGATGACACTGAAGACAAGTTGCCACTGCAAGTTATTCATTCATTCATTCATTCATTCAATGTATTATTTACAGTTTTTCTCAATCAATTTGACATATTTCTCCAAACTCAGGTCACTGTTCTCAAAACAGTTAACACCGTGATCTGAATACTTTGTAATTGTCTTAAACAGATTTTACGTTTATTTGTACGTTTTCATTCATTTCATACAAATTACAAATCATGCAAATAATTTTCTCAAAACAATGGGCACAAAACTCTCAAATGTTTGCACAGTAGTCCATACAGCCAAACAAAACTTTAATGTATTAAGAAAACACAATTGCAACATTATTTATTGGTTTTACACTAATCACAAAAATCTATGTACCATTTTTCCAAACACAACAAAGCTCTTTCATTTGTTAATTTTTCAGTTGCACTTGGTATGTTCTCAATTAGCCCCAAATTGATAACTACTGAATTAGTAATTCAAACAACACAGGAAATGCAGATTTCCTAATTGTTTACACATTTATCTTTATTACAACAATTAAAAAAAAAAAAAAAAGAACGAGCAAGAATGAGAAGGGGAACAGGAAGAGGTGTAAAAGTGAGAGGTGGTGGAGTGGGTAGAGGAAGGGGTGTAATGATTAGGAGAAGAACAGTGGAAGAGGTAGAAACACTGTAAATTCCAATTAGTAAACCTTACTTAAATAAAGCATGCAAACCGACCTACACTACCATGCCATTGGGTTAGTTCATCCAAACTTGAAATTTTTGTTATCATTTACTCAAACATGACGTTTGTTTATTTTTGGAACACAAATAAAGACATTTTCAGTGAAATCCGATAGATA
>NW_015641530.1:5735-13960 GCF_001515625.1 Sinocyclocheilus rhinocerous | reverse complement strand
GGTACTAGATGTAAATAGCACACGTTATGAAAGATTAAATATTTCTTTTAATTTTACTATTAACTTGTTAACTTCGTTCAAATAGCAGGCTTGGCCAGATACAGAGAAACTGTTGGCTAAGCAAAAGACAAATGACAATCATGAGCAGCGACGTCACTCCATGCCTTGAAAGTAGCTGTTACTTAATAAAACCGAGTAAGTATAACAACTAAGTAAAGACAACTAATTATATCTAAGTAAGGTAAACTATTGGATTTTACAGTGAGGGGAGGAGAGTCTGTAGGAAGAGAAGGAGCCAGAAGAGTTGAGGGTGTAAGAAGCTGTTACTTAATAAAACCGAGTAAGTATAACAACTAAGTAAAGACAACTAATTATATCTAAGTAAGGTAAACTATTGGATTTTACAGTAGAGATAGGCAGATTGGAGGGCAATGGTGTGGTGGGAAGAGAAGAAAATGTAAGAAGACATGAACGAAGAGGAAGGGGAGGGAGGATAGGTAGAGGGTACAGACGGGTTTCAAATTATATCAGAGCCACCCTGATTGACCATGTTATAAATCATGGTCTCTACTTCAGAGAAGCTGGCCAGAGAGTTCAGCCAAACATAAATCGATCCACAGTGGCTTCAATTATCTGTGCATTTCAGAGGGAAAACTAGTAAGTAGCTCTACCATTCTGGTTATATGACTCTAGTCTAGAGTCTTGTCCATTTCTAGTTCTATTCTCTACTGTAAATTTTTCTACTTGTTCAATTTTTTTTCAGAATTGAAGTTCGAGAACATTTTGGTGGACGAACAAGACTATTTTCAAATGAACAAGAACATGCCATTGTTGACATGGTGGTCCAAAACAACACAATCCACCTCAAAGTAATTCAGCAAAGAATAATACAGAACAATCAACTATTTTATAATATTCATCAATGCAGTCTTGCCACAACTGATTGTGTTCTAAGAAGAAATGCCATCCAGATGAAGCAAATATACAAAGTGCCATTTGAGAGTAACTCTGATAGAGTGAAGGAGTTGCGATTCCAGTTTGTTCAGGTATGTGAAAGCCACACAATTACTGCACATTTACTGTAAAAAAACAAATATATGTATTTTCTGGAGATTATATGTCCATATACTATTACACTCTGGAAAAAATCAGTCATCTCTATGTATACAGTAATGCTGTGTCAAAGTGGGAGAACTCAATGTTCTGCGACATTTTCTTTTTTCCTTTTTAAACTCTAGAGGATTTTGGAGTTGGAAATTTCATAGTTATCTGGGACAATGTCCAATTTCATCATTCAGCACTGTTGCAAGGTTGGTTTGAACATCACCCACATTTCAGAATGGGGTTCCTTCCTCCATATTCTCCTTTCCTGAATCCAATAGAGGAGTTCTTCTCTTGGAGATGGAAAGTCTACGATCGCAACAACCAAGTGAGTCTTCTTCAAGCAATGAAAGAGGCCTGTGAAGATGTTGAGGCAGAAGCTTGTCAAGGATGGATTCAACATTCATGCCATTTTTCCCACGATGCATGGCTCATGAGAATATACATTGTGATGTAGATGAAATTCTTTGGCCAGATGTAATTGAGAGGCATGATCAATAAAGTTGATTGTTTTAGTGATTGCAGTGCATTCATTCATTCATTCATGCATTAATTTTTTTGTCAGAAACTCATTGAAGAACTTTGTGATAAACATGTATTTTCATTAGCTTATTTGTGCATCTACCGCTGAATACATTTTATAATCAATAGAGAACACACCTATAAATTTGATGTTAATATTTACTTTTAATAAACACATTACTAGAAAAAATTGCAGTGCTTCAGTTTGCAGTAAAGTTGAACTGTTTGGTTGAGATAACTGTGTTTGGATGGCTGTGTTAATTGTTTTGTGAACAAGTACATTACATTGGAGAAAAGTGTCAAATCGACAGAGAAAAACTAATTATTGTGAAATAAAATGAAAATGCAAGTTGTCAGGGTGTGGAGAAAAAAATATAAAGGACAAAAAAAAACAAAAAAAAAACTACCTCGTAGGAGAAAACACGGTTCAAAGCAGGCAAAAGGATGAAGCCCAGGGTGGGCTCGGGGACAATGACAACAAAAAGACAGACAAACAGACACACTCTATCAGTTTAAATCTAGATTAAAGACAAATCTCATTAACCTGACATACACATAACACACTATCATATTTCTATAATTCAAATCTGTTAAAGGATTGTTAGACTGCATTAATTAGGTCAACCGGAACCGGGAACACTTCCCATAATACCCAATAAACTTAATCGCATCTACGGTGTAAGAAGAATACCATCTATGATAACATTATTATGTTTCTTATTCCAAGGTCATCGTAGCCACCTGGATCCAGTCTGTATCTAGATTAGATGGTCACGGTAGTCACCCGGAGACTATGACAACTAGATGAGCCCTAGAGAGAGATCCCCTGCGTAGACCTCATCAATTAGATGGCAATCGGCACAAATCCCCAGCAAAGACCACGAGAACTGACGAGTCCTCTGCACAGACCCTTTGGTCAGCTCTGACTCTTTCACCATGTGATGTATTCAATCTTTAAGCGGAAGGAACTGGATTGATGTTCTGTTAGATGCCAGTCCACAATCTTGTGTTGCAGCCTGGAATGAAACCACACCATGTTGGTTTGACAAATTATAAACAAATGATAATTTTTTTAGCTGCATATTTCTGTATCTTAATTTCTCATTTTATTATAAGACAGGTTTGTTATAACAATTTAACCATGCTTTAAAAACAAAAGAAAACAACTGAGATTTCGACAGAGTCCAAACAAAGCCACAGCAGAACAATGTCCTCTACAAGCAACACAAGGAAGCCTTTCATATTGAATGATTCACTTTATTCTTCACTGAATGAACCAGCCATTTGAATTAGGGATGCACCGATACCGATACTCAGGGCCGCATTAACCATTGGGGGCTAAGGGTTGCCCGACAAAGTATTGATAGTTGTGTAAATACTGTTATACTAACAGATTACAATCAACCAAAAATTATTCAGACAGCTATTACATACCTTTCTATCAAAATGATCTAACATTATCAAGACGAATTTGTTCTGACACAGTGTAACTCTGAGTTCGTGTCATATTTTATTACCATTTTCTAAACTGTGATAATGTGAGAAATGTTGAAGGTGTCTGAATAAATTTTGGTTTGATTGTATCTATTTGATAAATGAAGTTAACCAAATAACATTATACATAACTTTTTGGTTTCTGTACCCAATATTTAAAAAATGTACAAATGCAATAAAAATATCGGTATCGGTACTCGGTATCGGCAAGTACCAAAAATAAAAGTATCGGTATCGGGCGAGTACTGGAAAAAGTGGTATCGGTGCATCCCTAATTTGAATGATTTAATGTCTTACTCTAAAGATAGAAACTTGCCACCACCTACTTGTTAATTTTCATATTGTTGCTATGTTCAAACTTTATATATTTAAAACATTAAAATGATCATGTTATGCAATTATATATGTAGCTATGTAAATAAACACAATATGCAAATAAATAATTGTGTATATCAAATCCACCTGGCCTCTGTAACTGTCTCCTTTGTAACTCTATCGTTTTCATTAATTAGTAGTCAAATCTAGCCTAGTCAATGCAAAAACATTACATTCATTCAAAATTAATTTACCAATTTACTTATTTAATGTTAATGGATTGCCAGGTAGGCATACAGCAGTGACAGACAGATACATATAGCATTGTCTTGTAGGGAAAGATGTTACCCCAGCTGACAGTTATCCATTTTCACCTGTACAAGTGAACAGAACACTGAGCATCGGCAGCTAACGAGGCACATTGGAGCGACGTTAATTCCCCTCTTTGTCTGATTGTCTAGAGGAGGAGCTGTCAATCTAGAACTAGTGGGCCAATGATGATGCTTAAACCCACCCTGTTTTACATGAAACTCTTAACTGCAACATTTAGAAAAGCAAGTGCAGAATGTGGAAACAAATGTGAAGGGAAAAACAGCATAAGCATACAAAAATAAAAATATGAGCAGAAAATGTCTGAGCACAAAAACAGAGAAATAAAACCAAGGAAAACATGATTCTGTATGAATATTTCAATTTTGTGCAATATGATTTTAAATGTCTTTGAAGTTTTGATTCATGATTATTATTATTTTCTAGGTACTTAACATTTTTTTGATTTACAGTTATTATTTTTCAATCTGTGACCATTGTTTGCTATTCTGAACACCTTGCTTTCGTTTCTAAATTTTGTGGAATATATTTTTACTTGCGTATTTAAATTTTGGTTTCACACATTTTTTTGTCCACGAATGCAATACATTTGGCGGGAATTTGATCCCATAGTGTGGCTTCTTCCGAAGATTTGCTTAGAGGAGTGTTCTTGGAGGATATTTGTGTAGCAGCAGGCTGGGCTTCTCCACACACTTTTATAAGATTTCATAATCTTGGGTTGCGTTCCACTTTACTTTAGACAAACAGCATCAAAAATTTAGGTTTTAGAGGGGTTTGGACACTTTTAGGAATAAAAAATCTCTCCAAGGGTTTACGTTCCTCATTTAATTTTGTAGGACACACAATGTAATTGAGACTCTATATGATGTTCCAGCTGAGACGATTTATATCGAATGCAGAGATTAAACATATCTATCATCAGTAATCAGTTCCCTTTCAGTCGGTCACTACAAGTCATGTTGTGACCGACGAATTGGGATCTCGCTTAGAGAGACCTATCCACTTTGAGTCTAAACTAAACGAGCCAATGCATATTAGCATGAGATGATTGCATCCAGCTGCCGCTGATTGCAGCGCGAGTATAATTAGGCAGCAGGTGCAACGCATACTTAGCTTTTCGCTTCGGAGACAAGCGATCACATTGTTTTGCTCCTGACTACTCTACTGAGAGAAGACTGAACGAGTTCAGCGCGCTCTTTGGCACTCTGGTGTTGGCGGTATGGCGCTTCAGCGGTGGTGGTTTCCCGTGTCGAGTTGGTTGCACACATCAGGCTGCACTACCCCCTGTTTGTGTTGCAGGCGGCCATCTCCCCTGTGAGCTTCAGCATGCTAAAAGAGCTTTTTCCCTAAAGGAGTATTCACAAGTGCGTCTTTTCAAATACAACGTTGCATCTGGCAAACTCGACGTTACATCTTTGTAAAGGCGATGTTGCGTCTTGCTACAGACAACGTATCACCCATGCGTTTCTGAATGCGGTTGTTACCTGGTGTCGGGTGATTGTCATGATCGCTGCCTCACATGTCTGGGCATTAAGCACGCTGAGGTGGCGTTCGTGGATGAGTCATGTTCTCATTGCAGGAAGATGACCATCTCGGAGCTGCGGGCCAAGCTCCGTTACCTTAAAAGGGGCGGAGCGCCGTTGCCTCTGCCTCGATCTAGTTTTTGTCATGGTGGCAGTCAGGTGGGGGCCACGTCAGGCAGTAGCACGGGCGGTCTGAGTGTAACACTCCTCTTGCACTCCGCAACCAGTTGAGCTGCCAAAGGAACGTGTTGGGCCCTCTACAAGGAGCGTACCAGCAGTATCCTTTGGCGCTCCTCCCAACGATCGGATGTCGATCACTGCATCGGAGGGTGAGCCGGAGCTTTCTGGTGAGGAAGATTGGGCTGTGCTGCTTCCCTCCAGGACTGTAGCAATGCCTGAATCGGATCCGGGAATGATGGCTATGCTTTCCCGGACCTCCATGAGGGTAGGGCTCAAGTGGAGACCTCCACCATGTCCTGAGCCCTCAAGGTTGGACGATTGGGTCTTCAGGGTGGCCTGCGCTGGTTCTCAACGCCCCGCCGCCATTCTTCCTGGAGGTGCATGAGGGGCTTACCAGGTCATGGAAGGCACCTTTTTCTGCCGGAAACCGACCTGCTAACTCCACCTCCCTCACTACTCTCGACGGTGGTGCAGCTAGGGGGTATATGGGGGTCCCCTCGGTGGAGCGGTCGGTTTTGATGCAGTTGTGTCCTAATACCGCCTCCACCCCGCAGGGCAAACCGTGCCTCCCCTCCCGGGTCTGTAAGTACTCGTCTGGTCTGTCCGGCGATGCTTATGTGGCCTGTGGAGAAGCTGCCTCTGCCTTCAGGCTAAAGCACTGAGGGACCTGCACGAGGGTGATCACGATCCGGAAGTTCTGAAAGAGCTCTGAACCGCAACTGACCTCGCGCTCCAAGCGATGAAGGTCACTGCGAGTTCTCGGAGTCGTGTGATGTCCACACTTGTGGTCCAGAAGTGTCACCTCTGGCTGTCTCTGGTCAAAATGAGGGATGCCGACAAGTTCGGCTCCTCAAGGTTCCTGTGTCCGAGACAGGGCTCTTCGGCGACGCAGTGGAGAACATGGCCCAGCAGTTCTCGGCTGCACAGGAGCAGACTGAGGCGATCTGACACATCCTGCAGCTGCCTCCACCCGTCTGCTGGCCTCAGCGCCCCAGCCTGGTTGTCGCCGAGGGCGGCCCCCTGCGTCCACCCCCGCCCATTCTCAACTACCTCGACGACTGGCTCATACTAGCTCAGTCTCAGGACCAGTTATGCGAACACAGGGACTTGGTGCTCTTGCCCCTCAGCTGGTTGGGCCTTCGGGTAAACTGGGAAAAGAGCAAACTCTCCTCGATGCAGAGGATCTCTATTTTTGGTATGGAGTTGGATTCGGTCAAACAGACAGCATGCCTCACGCAGGGACGTGTTCAATCGGTGTTGAACTGCAGTGAATATGTTCAAGAGCAGGACGGCGGTCCCACTGAAACAGTTTCAGAGGCTCCTGGAACATATGGCAGCCGCAGTCACGCCGCTGGGGCTGCTTCATATGAGACTACTTCAACACTGGCTCCATGGCCGAGCCCCGAGGTGGGCATGGCTACGCGGCACTCACCGGGTCCAAGTCACGCCGGCCTGCCACCAAACCTTCACCCCGTGGTCAGACCTTGCATTTCTCTGGGCATGAGTGTCCCTAGAACAGGTCTTCAGGCATGCTGTGGTTTACATGGATGCCTCCACCACCGGCTGGGGGGCCACATACAACGGGCATGCAGTGTCAGGGGTTTGGACGGGTCTCCAACTGCACTGGCACATCAACGGTTACACTTTATTATTCGAGGCAAGCACGTGCTGGTCCGCACGGACAACACTGCGACCGTTGCGTACATCAACCAACAAGGTGGTCTACACTCCCGTCGCATGTCACCCGCCACCTCCTTCTCTGGAGTCAGAAGCATCTAAGGTCGCTTTGTGCCATTCACATTCCGGGCCTTCACAACCATGCAGCCGATGAGCTGTCACAAGCTGCGCTCCCCGGAGAGTGGAGACTCCATCCTAGGGGTGTGAAGCTACACTGGTCGGTTCGATTACAATTATCATGTCATCGATTCGGTTCAATTCGATATCACGATGCATTGATGATGCACTGCATCCTCAATTTTTTTATTTTAGTTCATGTATACAATTTTGTCAATAAATCCAAGCAGTCAGATATATGAACTGAACCTGACGTGGTTTCTCAAGTTAGTAGCATTACCCCCTGCATATTTTATTTGTGTGTGACATGATTTACACACAGCGTGTGTCTTCTCCAGGTTGTGCTTACCAGGTTGTTCGTAAAAGCCGAAATGTGCCCAGATGTCGGCATTTAAAGTAGTTGGGACATTTTTAATTACTCGCACTCACGTCTCGCCTCCTTCCGCCATTGTATGCTACCGCGACAAAGCACGTATGCGACAAATGACATCAGAAAAGGAACACTCGGCAAAGACACACTGGCACACAGCTGGCCACGGGGCCTGTGCATGTATGCGTTTCCCCCAGTGAGCCTTCTCGCACAGGTCAGGGAGAAAGAGGAGCAGGTCTGGCTTGTGGTGCCTTACTGGCCCACTCTGACCTGGTTCCCAGAACTTATGCTCCTTGTGACAGCCCCTCCCTGGCAGATTCCTCTGAGGAAGGGTTCTCATTCCTGTGAGAACCGGTAGAGGGCTGGGTTCCGATCCCATATGTGTAAAGTCCACGGTATAGCCTCAGAGCCTATGTTTCCCCGGCAGACTTCTGCCATTTCCAAGAGGGTTACAATCACCTCTAATCGTCCATATGCACCTAAACGGTTGTTCATATGTGTAAATGCTTCCGAAACCTCCTTCGAGAAGGATGGGGCCAAGTGGAACGGGTACGTTTTCCCAGTGTTATCCAATCTCACTGAGTGGGTAGTGCTAC
>NW_015641530.1:0-5565 GCF_001515625.1 Sinocyclocheilus rhinocerous | reverse complement strand
GGTGACTCTTCTTCTTGTTGCGAGCCCCAGCCTACACCAAAAAGGGGGTGCAGGAGGCTCGCACAGGACACTGGAAGGCGCAGCATCCATGGTGCTTTGGTAGGGATCCCAATTCGTCGGTCACGACGTGACTCGTAGAGACGTCACGTCCTGTCGCTACGGCTGTACCACCGCTGAGCGGCCGGGTCACCGGCTCGGCTCCTCAGCGAAAACCTGAGTATGCGATGCACCTGCTGCCTAATTATACTCGTGCTGCAATCAGCGGCAACTGGATGCAATCACCGCATGCCAATATGCATTGGCTCGTTTAGTTTACACTCTAAGTGGATTGGTCTCTCTAAGCGATCCCAATTCATCGGTCACAACGTGACGTCTCTGTTCCCTCCTTCAAGGAACGAGGGTTACATACTTAACCGAGACGTTATTCTAGGCAGATTTGGTGTATCTAATAGCACACAGTATCAGAGATTATTGATACAAAGCAAGCCATGGCACTAGACTAGTGCAGAAAATAAGCAAGCTGGGGTAGAGAAGCGAGGCAGAGGTTGTGTGAGAGATGAAGGAGAGGGAAAATAGATGATATGGAGAGAAATCTCCTTTAAGCTAGGCCTCAGGCATGCCAGGTGCAAGAGGTTCTGCCTATATAAACACAGCAGTTACTATATTTACAGCAAGAGACTATTTATATAAACCCACAAGCTAGTTATATTAAAACTCCTTTGCAAGCTGTCTAAATGTTTACCATTGATTGATACTGGAATGGCATAGCTGTTCTTTAAAGTGCTGCCCTCAACAATACTAGTAGAAAACCTTGGGCAGCCCAGTTATTTACTCAGTTAAACATCCATCCCACTGGTGGAAAGTAGGGATGGTTTCTCAACAAATAGCATTGAGTATGATGCAGTCATAATATGTTCTTGTACATTACTGATCTTTGAAATATTAAATGAAAGAAATAAATACACTAGGAAGAAATACATAGATGTTGAGATACATAGATTTCATTAAATTAACATATCTGGTCCCACTTTATATAAAGGCCACCTAATATAAAGTGGGACCACATATCTAAAAAAAAAACTACATCAGCCCCTAATGTTGTGAAGCCTTGTGAAGGTGCTACTGCACGGATAATAAATCTTACCTAAAGCTGTTACTTTAGGGGTATTTACTGTATTTTTAAAAATGTTTTCAGATCGCATCTTCAGGCTTTAGATACTACACAAAAAGAAATTTGGATACAAACAGCATAAAGTACCATACTTGCATTTTACTCCTATTTATTCCACTTTATTTTAATGTAACAGTCTGTACATAGTAATGTTGTAAAAATGTAATAGGATAGAAAGTACACAGTAATGTTGTAAGTACAAATGGAATGTATAGCATAAATTGAAATGATTCAGTAATTTTAAGATATAATATTCACTTTTTAAACATGGACCAACCACACTAAGTCTCATTTGTGTCCAGCAGATGAGTATCTGATTACTTTGTCTCCTCTCGTTTGTGGCTTTCTTAGGGAGGGGACTTCTAGTTAAGTCAGGGTATTGATAATGGTGGTGATGCTTGGCTGCATGTCTTATTAATCACTCCTGGCAGAAGAGTGACCTTTTCTTGGAGTCCGTGCATGCTCCTAAATATGTCCTGTGGCCTACTGGGACACCCATATAGGCCTGTCGCGATAGTCAATATATCGACTTGTCGCACAATATATGGAAATGAGAGCGATCATTTTTGGTGCTGCGATATATTGCGATTGATAATTAAAATATATATATATATATATATAATTAAAAATAATGATTTATATAAATTTTTACATAAAAATTAATGTCACCAACATTTTAGTCGATTGTGCTGCCTCTGTTATCTCGTCTGCTCTCTGTGGCGGAGGCACACACACACAAAGCAGACAGCTTTCAAGATGCGTGTCGCGTTCGGTTACGACAGTCAATGCGATGAAACTCTCTCCGAGAACGCACAGTTGAAGTTTAAAACTGTTAAAAGAAAAGGCTCAATAAACTACAGAACAGATTTAATACACTACGCATCAATATCTCTTCTCTTTCTGCTTTGAACTTTTCTATGCGGAGCGCTGCGCACTTTGACTCCGTGTTGCTTCAAGTGCATCATTCTGCGCACAGGATGGGCATAAGCGCTTTGTGTCGCTCCTTTCATACTGTATTATAATACTTGAATGATAGGGCAGAACAAGAAAGACTATTAATAATCTAATTAATGAATGAATTAATCTAATGAATGAATCATTCATTCATAGGACAGAACAAGAAAGGCTATTAATAATCTAATGTATAGCACAGTAATGGAGGCAACAACATATGATAGATAGGACTTTTATCTATCATATGTTGATGTCTCATTACTGCTATACATTTAAAAGAAATGCATTTTAATTTTATAGTATATATTTATATATAAATAAATATATTTACTTGTTTTTTTATGAATGTATTTTACTACAATACAAAGAACAATGTGTAACATTTTACCAGATTTAGTCCTATACACTTGTTCACTTATTTATTCCCCACTAATGTTATTTCACTAAAAGTTTACATTTTATAAAATTATTGTGCACTCATGATTTTTCTAGAATGACCTATGTTGCTGAATTATCCACTAACAGTTTATAATAGTATTATCTTCATATATTATGATTATATCTTTTTTATTTGTTATTTTTCATTAAAATGATGTTGTCTATATTTGGTAGATTGTGTTTAACACACAAAAGAAGTGATGATCAGGTCAACACACAGAAGTACATTAATTCTACGTTGATTTTTAAAAAAAGTGCTGGTATCGGATCGGTATCTGTATCGACCGATACTCGATTTTTTGTATCGGATCGGTTCTAAAAAAACGGTATCGTTGCATCCCTAATTTATTTATTATTTTTATTTATTTAGGATATATTTTTTCACATTCCGATTCCAATGTCTAAATATTCTTAAGAATAAAACATTTTTTGATCTTTGAACAAGTGTACTTGTAGCATTATGCTATTATATTGTCATACTGTCATTAATCAGTGGCATAAAATGGTCTTAAAATGGCAATAATATAATTTATCGCAATTCATTTTGGTGCAATATATCGCACAATAAAAATTAGTTATCGTGACAGCCCTACACCCATGGACATCCTTTACCTCCTGTTCACCTCACATCAGCTTCAGACTGCCCAGGCTGTATTCGAACACTTACTACAATGATTGATCACTGATCAGAAACGTTATGTCTGTAGGGTTGGGTACCGAAACCCGGTGCCAATATGGCACCTATGTAACTGGTATGTACTAGAACCGAATCAGAATGCAGATTTCGGTGCCACTTAAATGCTTGAGCGATCGATTGAAATATTTGTTCTCTGGTTCTCCGAAACGGACGTAAGGCTTACCGGCACCGCACGTGTAAAATAATTTCCCGACTGAGAAAATTCACGAATGCAATTCGGAAAGCTCTAATAATACAAATCCAACACATCTTTGTAGTAACACGAGTGTCCATGTTGTTTTCACATTTCGACTTAAAAGCACAACTCGGGAAATGAGAGCATCCGAGGAGCGCGTGAATGCAGCAGTTACACTTGCTCTGATGGCAGCAGGTAGATACCGTTAGCTAGCTAAGCTAAACATTCTTAAATTAAAATGCCTAAAGCTAAACTTCCCTTGTAATGCCTTGCAAATGAGAAGCGTTTCTCAACCTGTTGTCCAACAAAAGAGAACACTAACGTTTTTACTCCACAACTGCTTCATTTAGTGATCTGATGTGGCTTCTTGTCACAGAATGAGGCAGAAAACATGTTCTATACTGTAAAAAGCATATGGTAAAAAGGCTATGTCAATTAGCAATGGATTAAAAATATACTTAATTATGATGAAAATACCAGCGATGGCTTGAATAACACCGACAAACTATACATTGTCACAGTCGAGTGTTTATTGTCTTTGTTTTATCATTCAAAACGTTTATATCTTCTGCTTACTCAGTTACAGCGATAGCAATGCCTTTGTCCATATTAGCAAAGAGTATAGGGATTTCCTGAGTCCTATTCCTTTTGTGATGTATATGACCCCTTTTGACACAATCTGTATTGTTAAAAGCGCTATATAAATAAAGGTGATTTGACTATATAAATAAAGGTGACTTGATGCACATGTGGAGTTTATGCGCGAGGGCACCCTCTGGCATCCACTATGAATGAAACAGACATTAAATGTGACCCTGGACCTCAAAACCAGTCATAAGGGTGGTAAGTCATAAGTCATAAGCTGAATAAATAAGCTTTCCATTGATGTATGGTTTGTTAGGATAGGACAATATTTGGCCGAGATACAACTATTTGAAAATCTGGAATCTGAGGGTGCAAAAAAATCTAAATACTGAGAAAATCACCTTTAAAGTTGTCCAAATGAAGTTCTTAGCAATGCATATTACTAATCATATGAATGATATGAATGAAACAGACATTAAATGTGTTTATAGCACTCAATAATGGCCAATCCATCCTATTTTTTTTTTTTTTTTAAGTATCGGTTCAGGCACCGGTACAGTTTTAAAAGTATCGATTTGGCGCAGGTATAAAAAAAAAAAAAAAACGATACCCAACCCTATATGTCTGGTGATATTTGTCTGTCTAAATGTCTTTTTTTTTTTAAGTTCTAAGCCCATAAACGGCTTAGGGGGTGAGGAACAATTAAAACAAATTTTGTATTTGATTTGAAGAGAGATTGTTTTTGAACATTTTCACAAAAATATTTCATGGCCCAAATCATGTTTTGTTGTATTTTGTCTTAACATGCCAAAAGAAAGAGCAGGGCCTCTGCGTACAAAACAAACAAATAAACAAACAAACAAAAAAAAAAGCTGAGAAAATCACAAGTTCAAAATAAAAAGTTTTTGTCAGAAGCTATGCCTGGATCTGATTCAGAATAATGATCAAAACATAGACAGAGTACATTGCTTCCATCAACGCCACCAAAGATATGTAATAGCGCCCCCTACCATATAATACTGAAAACACAGAAAGCCAGAAAAAAGTATGTCACCCATAGCCATATATTTGAGTATTTCAAAAGGTCAGGGGCCTCATTTATAACTGTTGTGTATGCGTACGCACAAAACCTGCCCTGAAAGAGGCATATGCCACTTCTTACGCAAAAGGTGGTATTTATAAAAAACAAACTTGACAGGAAAATATGCGTACCTGCTCGCAAACTCTGGCCCATGCATACAGACTTTTTTCCTGGAGAAAGAAAAGTAATGAAGTAAACAACGATTTTAAACTGTTTTCATTTCATCATATACATTTACATTAAATATTCCACTCTCATTAATGGAGATGACAAACTGAAATTACATAAAAGGTGTCATATGATGCGATTTCAATTTTTCCTTTCTCTTTGGAGTGTTACAAGCTATTGGTGCATAGAGAAGATCTGTAAATTTGCAAAGACTAAAGTCTCAAATCCAAAGAGATATTTTTATATATATACTTCTCTAATACATTAGAAGCTGTTGCCCCCATCAAATTGAAAAA
>NW_015641529.1:4134-10579 GCF_001515625.1 Sinocyclocheilus rhinocerous | reverse complement strand
CTATAATTGAGGAAGTAATGTGTAGTCTGTTAAACGCAATCTTCAAACCATCAAATACAATGAAATGAGAAGTTTCGTATAATTTATATTAGTTTATTAATTTGTATGGTGTTTTGCTTTTTTAAAAGCCTCATTTATCAAAACCACGTGCCTTTTGGCTGAGACTCACTCCGAAGATGGCACTGAAACAATCACAAGATGAAATCAAAGTTTCGATAAGTAAAGATGAAATTAACAGATTAACAAATTAATGTGAGATAATGGAATAAAAGAAAGACATTTACACCAAGTCCAGGACTTTTGGGGTGAGAGAATTAGATAATGCAATAGAAAGAAGGTTATCATTACGAGACTGAGAAAATTACAGTTTGCACAAAACAAATAAACTAGTAATTGTGACAATGAAATGAGGAAAACTTCATCTCTACAATTTGAGAATTATTATAGCAATCTAAGGTTTAACAAAACGGATAAAGGCAATCAAGAGTATATGAGGACATTTTTACATATTCCCGGGTCTGAAAAGCACAATATCAAGACAGTCAATTACATTCATTAGATTACTGCATTACTATGACAAGGAAAAACATTAGCATGATCAAATCATGAACGAATTAAAATTTTGGGGTGAACTAATAATAAAAAAAAATCTTACTTTATGTTTTTGTTTTGTTTGGTTCTCCCACTTTCTTTTGACTTGAGCGGCAGAAATTTTGCCCTCAAGTCCCTGCTCTGTCACAAAAGCTCTGTCACCGCTCTGATTGGCCAGCTATCCAGTGCGTTGTGATTGGCCAAATACCTCAATCATGTGATGGAAATGTTACGTCCCTTACCATACTGTGATGCCATCTCCCAGCACGATGAGACAAAACCAATAATACCCATTACAAACGAGGCATTTGTAGCACCCAGTGGGGACATAATTACTGATTATAATGACTTATACTGTCTTTTACGCGCTGCGTTGCATTTCGCGCTACGTAAACATAAAACCATGTCTGCATTTGTTCGGAGAAACGACAAACAACAAGCGCTAATCTACACTGCTCAAAACTTGCGTTTGAATCATCAGTGGCAAATTCTTTAAATATGAAAACATACTTACAGGCTGTGAATCAGAAGCGCCAGACTTTCCTTGCAAAGTTGAAATTGCCCCACTTTATAGAAACAGCCTTTGTGCATGTAGTGGATAATTTTAACTGCTGTATTTTTCTGTTTGCTTGGTTTTTATTTTGTGTTTATGTTACTCCTGTATTATTGCATCTCAGTTTTTGCCATGAACATAGCATTAGATGCTGTCATGGCAATAAAAATAAATAACTACTACTGGATGTAATGGTCAGAAAACATCTGTTTTTGTTCAAAAGAGGTTATTCTCACTATATGTATTTCTAGATATACGCTATATGTAGGTATCTATATGATTTCATGTTTATTCTCATTGTATTATTATTATTATTATTATTAAGCTGCATGCTATTTTCAGGTATTGAAAAAGTAAATAAGCAGATGCTTGGACACTAAACTTGTTCATCAGGTCTGTGTATCGCTAAGAATTTGTCAATAAAATATGTATCACAACGCAGGAGTTACGATATGGTATATTGCAATATATTGTGGTATTGTAAGAAAGGCGCTACATTGTAATATTTCTGTTTTTTGTTTTGTTTTGTTTTTTTAGGGAGGGTGGTAATTTATGTTGAGGGTAATTTAAGAAAAAAACACTGTCATAAACACACCACCATATGCATAAAACCAGAACAAAAACGTTACTTTATTTAATTTCATCAAAATAGTGTCATCTGCATTCGCTTATACTTCATTTATCACTAATTTGTGCAATCTGTTGAGATAGTGAGTTGGTGGGTTTTTGTTAAATGTGAGCCAAAATCAACACAATTAATGGAACCAAAGACTTAAACTACTTCAGTCTGTGTGCATTGAATTTATTTAATACACGAGTTTCAAAATTTGAGATGAATTACTGAAATAAATGAACTTTTCCACGACATTCTAATTTATTGAGATGCACCTGTATTTGGTAATAAACACTTGAACAGTTTGCCTTCACTTTAAAAAAGCTTTTTTTTTTTATTACTAAGTAACATTTTTACTAAATAAACAGTTCTATGCTCTGTGCCAAAACATACATTTTATAAACAGCATTTTTAACATAGTAAAAATAGAAGCAGAAGAACAGGGTAAATTTACAAATTATAGATAAATAGAAAAAAATAAGTTTCAATTGGTCAAAGCTAGAATTTTCTGCAGGAACTCATTCAGTCTTCTGAAAATATAGTAACCCGTTACTGTCATTTTTTTCTGTAAATGCAAGGGACTGTTTATTATAATCTCATTACAGTTAATGTACTCAAGAAAAATACAATTCAAAGTAAACTTAGAAGTACAACAAATATATTTTAAAAATACATATTTTAGTTAATATCATTGCGCTCTTTTCTCTTGCTCTTCATCATGCACACGCTATCTGATGGCTGTGAATGGATGGAAGTGTTGTCATTTGGGCAGGGCCACGTTATCCTAATGGGTAACATGGGTTGCAGCCCAGGGCTCTGAACATTAGGGGGCCCATGAGTAGAGGCCTGCATTCCCGCGGCTCTCCCGTGGGACCTGACCAGATTTTTTGCAGCTGATTAAATTCCCGAATAAAACGCAGTAGTGGTCAGTAACTCTGGTGTAATCTGACCGGGAGTGGGTGGTCTAATAATATCCTGTTCCCCACGTCCATTCAGAACAGCATATCTGCACTTTATTCTTATTGACCACTGGTACAGCCTGCACTCAGACTGTTATGCACGCGCTGCACGCATGCTTTCTGCGTCACGAGTTTTGTTTGCCGGGGTCCGTGTGCAGCATGTGCATAACGATGCTCAGAGCAGGCTGTACTGGTGGTAAATATACGGCTCTCAGACAGAACAGGCAGGTTGTCGATAAGTGACAGAGCAGAATAAGGATGGAGTAAAGTGTGGATGCGCTTTACTAAATGAATTTTGTGTCTTAAGGTAATTCATATAAATTCAAGTCAAAGTCAATCAATTTAAGACAAGACGAATAAAATGACATACAATTTTGTGTAGACTACACTTTTATTTGTTAGCCTATCTCTCTTTCTTTCAGTAGTGGAAATTTAAATGTGAGATTCTGGAAACGAGATCTAAATTTAGCGGGAACGGTTGGGCCGGGAAGAAAATTATTCTAAGCGAACAGCGGGTGCTTACCATAGACTGTATAAAAACGGTGCTTACGTAACGCAATAAAACAACCAAATAAATATAAATTAATAAGTATAAATAATAAATCAACACACCTTTATACAATCCAAACTTAGGCAACTTCAAGATATGTGCAAGTAGAAATATAATACAAAGGACCTCTTTTTTAACTTTTTTTTTCAATCCATATTAAGAAAGCCTACTATAACTAGAACTTTCAAAACCCGACTGTACTCATTCTGCCAATACAGTCTGAATCAAAAATGGTGGCACACTACATTACATCAAACATCATTGGTCCTTGGATATTATGATCGTCTCGTTTACGTATGTAACCCTCGTTCCCTGAAGGAGGGAAGGGAGAAGTCATGTTGGTAATGACCTACGAATTGGGATCTCGCTTAGAGAGACCAATCCACTTTCTGTGTAAACTAAACGAGCCAATGCACATTGGCATGCGATGATTGCATCCAGCTGCCGCTGATCGCAGAGCGAGTATAATTAGACAGCAGGTGCAACGCATACTCAGATTTTCACTGAGGAGCCGAGCCGGTCAGCAGTGGAACAGCAGCCGTGGCAACGAGCCCTCTACCGGTTCTCACGGATTCATTGAGTGAGGGCCTGGCGCCGGACGTTCCGCCACACAACTCTGATCGGGCATCTACGGGGGTCTTCTCGGTGAGAAGAGCACCATTCGATGAACAGGTTCCACTTCAAGGCGTAAGCGTGTCTCGTAGACGGTGCTCTAGCTGAAGTAATGGAGTCAACTACCTCTCTGTGCAAGAAGGCTCACTGGGGGAAATGCATGTTTGCGCAGGCCCCGCGGCCAGCTGTGTGCCAGTGCATCCGTGCCGAGTGATCCCTCGGTCGGGGAGAAAAACAACTGGCAGTGATAGGTTTCTGGAAAAGCAAACAGATCTACCTGAGCGGCTCCGAAACGTCTCCAAATCAGCTGGACCATATGGGGATGGAGTCTCCATTCTCCCGGGAGCGCAGTTCGTGACAGCTCGTCGGCCGTCCAGTTGTGTAGACCAGGAATGTGAATGGCACGATGCAACCTCAGATGCTTCTGACTCCAGAGGAGGAGGTGGAGGGCGAGTTGCGACATGCAAAGGGAGCGTAGACCACCTTTTCGGTTTGTTGTACTCAACCATCGCAGTATGCCTGGAGACCTGCTCTAGGGGAACTCCTGCCCGGAGAAACGCAAGGTCTGACAACGGGGTGAAGGTTTGTCGGCAGGCCGGTGTGACTTGGACCCGTTGAGTGCCGCGTTGCCATGCCCACCTTGGGACTCTGACTGCTGCTGCAGCTGCCATATGCCCCAGCAGCCTCTGGAACGTTTCAGTGGGACCGCCGTCCTGCTCTACATCGACTGCGCACGTTCCTGCGTAAGGCGTGCTGTCTGTTCGCCCGAATCCAACTCCTTACCAAAAAAAGAGTTTGCTCTTTTCCCAATTGACCTGAAGGCCCAACCGGCTGAGGTGCGAGAGCACCAAGTTCCTTTGTTCGCGCAACTGATCCTGAGATTGAGCTAGTATGAGCCAGTCACCGAGATAGTTTGAAAATGCGAATGCACTGCTCTCTCAGGGGAACAAGGGCTGCTTCCGCAACTTTCGTGAAGACACGGGGCGACAGGGACATCCCGAAGGGCTTGTCCTTCAAACGCGAACCACAGCAATGGTCTGTGGTGCGGATGGATCGATACATGAAAGTATCTTACTTTCATGAAGGCTCTATCGCGTCCTTCGCCAGTAGGACTGTGATCTCCACACGCAAGACAGGCGCATCGGCCGTCTTCACTGACGTGAATCGGATGCCGCTGAACTTGGGGGGACGCCAGGCAAACAGAATCGCATAGCCGAGTCTGATGGTCCACAGGAGCCAGCAAGACGGTTTGGGTAGCCAGGCACCCAGACACCGTACACGCTGGACCAGCGGGACCACTGACGTACCCACGGTGGGGCAGCGAGGTGGAACGCAGGGACCCGGTCCATGGGCGGACCAAAGAGGGGTCTGAGTGTGTGGTGCAACACTTATCTGGTTCCACGGTTTGGCATAGGGTGCGTGAGTAGGGCCTTTGATGACCCTCTGAAACCGCCCGCTGCTGCCTTCTGGCGAGAGAGGAGGATGAGTGTGGTCCGGTTTTGGTCCGTCTGAGACTCTACATGCCCTTTTGGGACCCAGAGACAGAAAAAACTGCTCTCTTGTCAAGATTTTTGTGAAGGGTGGCCTGCCTACGCCCAGCTCCACGGCGCTGCTTGCTGGAGGCTGCTGCGGATGCGCTGTGGGAGCGGGGGTGGGTGACGAGCAGGCTGGGGTGCTGCGGATGGGTGGAGGACATGTCGGATCGCCTCAGTCTGCTCCTGTGCAGCCGGCCCTCCTCCGGGGGAGGGAGAGGTGCATTCACCATCCCCCAAAGAGCAGTTCCCTCTGTGTCGCCGAAGAGGCCAGTCTGGGACACAGGTACCTTGAGGAACCAAACTTTTCGGCATCCCTTATGTCGGCCAGACACAGTCAGAGATGGCGCTCCTGGACCACAAGTGTGGACATCGCACAATCTAGAGAACTCACAGTGACCTTCGTCGTTCGGAGAGCGAGGTCAGTTGCGGTTCGGAGATTTTTCAGAACTTCCAGATCGTGACAAACCTCGTGCAGGTCCCTCAGTGCTTTAGCCTGAAGAACCTGCAGTAACGCCATAGCATTTAAGGCAGAGGCAGCTTCTCCACAGGCCACATAAGCATCGTCAGACAGACCAGACGAGTACCTACAGACCCGGAAGGGGAGGCACGGTTTGCCCTGCTGGGAGGAGGCGGTATTAAAACACAACTGCATCGCAACGGACCAGTCCACTGGGGGGACCTCCGTATACCCCCTAGCTACACCACCGCCGAGAGTGGTGAGGGAGGAGGAGTTAGCAGGTCGGATTCCGGCAGAAAAAGGTGCCTTCCATGACCTGGTAAGCCCCCTTATGCACCTCCGGGAAGAATGGCACCGGGGCGGGGTGCTGAGAACCAGCACGGGCCACCCTGAAGAACCAACCTTCCAACCTTGAGGGCTCGGGACACTGTGGAGGTCTCTACTCGAGCCCTACCCTCACGGCGACCTGGGAAAGTGATTGACGGATCATTTCTGGATCTGATTCAGTCATTGCTAAAGTCCCGGAGGGCAGCAGCGCAGCTGAGACTTCCTCTCCAGAAAGCTCCGGCTCACCC
>NW_015641529.1:0-866 GCF_001515625.1 Sinocyclocheilus rhinocerous | reverse complement strand
CCATGGTTCTGGCTTGCACTCCCCTCAGCATGGTGGCGTGGGTACCATAGCGACCATAGCGACCCCTAGAGGACGCAGTTCGAAGTTCCCTTGAAAGGGAACGTCTCAGGTTACCATGGTTCCCTGAGAAGGGAACGACACACTGCGACAAACAAATATAGATGTGAAAAAAATATGATTTTCAACACTCATTCAGACGAAGAAGTGAATGACATGTTCTCCCTGCGCCTATTTATACTATAGTCGCACCGGTAGTGACGTCATGGGCTGTCGCCGGCCAACGAGTTAGTGTTTTTTCAATGTATGCTTCAGACATGGGTCACAACGAGGCGTTCCCCATAGCGACCCCTAGAGGACGCAGTGTCTTGTTCCCTACTCAGGGAACCATGGTTACGTAAGTAACCTGAGACGTTTTTTTGTTTTTGTTTTTGTTAATGTATTAATTATTTAAGAGAAACATTTCGTGTAGGCCTATTTATTTTCTTCCTTTTATATATGTAGTTTTATTCTGTTTTTCTCCCTTCACTGAAGCGCGGCAGGTGCGTGATGATGAGACAATGAATCCCCCTGTTCTGTTGTTGTTTGTGCTGCTATTTGCGCATGCACTGAACCCCTGAAAAGAGGGGGAAAATATCTGTGGTATTTTTAATGGTCACTAAATCTAATTTAACATTCTAGTTTTTTCGGTTAATGGTTAATCATCGGTTAACGAGCGTCAGTTGTCGGTCAAGAAAATTACTAAAATGAACAACCATAACACCCCACCACGCGGGGCCCCCCCCACAGTGCGTGCCCTGCGTGCCCGTCCGCTACGCCACTGATGTCCATCCTCAATCACTCAAATGTAAATGTGTAATTATTAGGTC
>NW_015641528.1:71618-77789 GCF_001515625.1 Sinocyclocheilus rhinocerous | reverse complement strand
ATATAAATATATATATAAATATAAATATAATATAAAAAAACACAACAGTTATTGCTGTAATGTTAAAAAAATAAACTGTTTATAGATTTGCCTGTGTATATTGTGGTGTGTGAAACAATGACAATGCTTTTTCTGCTTGTTTCTACTTTATTTTTTGTTTTTAAATTGTTCAGTCATATTCAAACTATGCATTTGTTTCTGTATTCAGGACAGATCAGCCATCAATCCACACTCCTTTACTGAAGGGATGAAGCTGGAAGCTGTGGACCCAGCAGCTCCCTTCACCATCAGTCCAGCCACTGTGATGAAGGTATCGTAATGAACCCTAAAGTTATCACCGCCAAAATTTGTGTAAACAGTTGTAGTTTGGACCTGTTACACTAATACTGTGCTATTATATATAGCTCTGTAATAGACAAATGTAGTGCTAATTTGGGGTTATAAACCAGAAATGACCTCTGTTTTTCAGTTAGTATTCTGTCAAACACAACCTTTGCCTGTTATTAATGATGTTGGCTAAAAACAGGCCTTCAGAAGGGTCAAGAGAATTAGTCTCCTCAGTGTTACCACACATGAAGGTCAGACATTTCACACTGACGGATGAGTGTTTTCCATAAACATGGGTGTTTTCCAGATAACTGAGCTCAGGATGAACAGGAAAACTAGTTGCAGAGCTGTGCCCTTCTTCTTAGCTCTGTGTGCTCTGTTCATTTACTTGTTTGTCTGTGTGTGACAGGTGTTTAATGACCATTTTTTTCTGGTGCAAATGGACGATATGAGAGACGAGGCACAGAAAGAGGGAGGCGGACGCTCTTTCCTATGTCACAGAGACGGTCCAGGAATCTTCCCTACACAGTGGAGTCTGAAGAATGGAGTCAAGCTCAGCCCTCCTCTAGGTCCATACATTTAGCCTGCTTTTAATTGTCATATACAGTAAGGAAAGTGAAATAACACAAATGTCTAACAATTTATTAATAAAAGGACCTAACAGAAAGGAGGTCCACCCTTTTCTTTCAGAACAGCTTCTTTTTTTGGAATGCTGTCTTACAAGTCCTGAACTGTCTGTAAGGAACAATTGCATCATTCTTCTCGAGCAGGAAAACTTTGCCAAAAAGATCTGGTGATTGAATATGCCACCAAGCATTTCACTCCATCCTGCTGTCCATGAAACATTGGTTTTGTGGTAATGCGCACACATGAGCGAGCAGTGTCTTTACTGTAGGATGCTCTCTGTCCTGAAAAATGGCTTCATTCGGGGGCAGTTATACTGCCCAGCAGAGCAGTCATTAGACCTAATGGCTGGTGTGGGACGGCTGGCCATGTCATTATGGATCCTTCCCCATTTTAACTAGGGGTGGAACGGTTCGCGGAAAAAAATCGAACCGTACGGTTCTCCACACACGGTTCGGCATGCGCTAGGACCGCGGTTCAACTTAAATCTAACAACTCATCTGTAATACGGTTTGCTATAAATAACATGTAAAACAAACAGGGTTCGGCTAATACATGTTTCTGTTGATGGATGCGCATTCTGGCTTCCCAACACATTACAACAACAGCGATGGAAAAAAAACGTGGACAAACCATTCACTCTTGTTCAATGCGAATGCCGTATGCTGGAATATGAGCATTTATTCCGTCATCACCCGGGTGTTGATAGCGCGCGCACAGGTGAGACCTGAACCGCACACGTTGATAGCCTATTTACTTTAGATACTACAGTACTGTTGCTTGTAGTTAGATAGATTATTCTTATTTTCTTTATTTTTATTTGACAGTATAGTTTTTGCCTAGACATAGCACATACCGAACCATACCGAAACCGTGACTCTAAAACCATGATACAAACCGAACCGTGAGTAAGTTGAACTGTTCCACCCCTAATTTTAACAGCTGAAAACAGACACTCAGGCTTCAGCCAAACATAAACCCATCTGGATGAGAAATCCATTAATGCGATTCATCATTTATTTTGATCTGGTTTCCAGGTGTTTTCTTGACACCAGGTTGTGTTGATATACTGTGGTCTTAGTTTAGGATTTTGACCTCTTTGGACCTTTGTTGCTGTGAGCATTCACATATCAAAGTGTTTATTGTCAGATCTCTTTTACGCCTCGCATGCTGCTAATTGCCAATCAACATATTGATTGGTTCATCATTTCAATTGCCATTGGGGCTCTGTTTGTGATTTACTTCAATGTTAAAATCTTGTTTCATCTAGCGTTTTCAGTTATTTTCTAATCTATATGTATATTAGGGAGTGAGTCATGCAGTTGACCGTTTCTCAGGTGCACTTGTTGACCTGTGTGTGTGTGTGTGTGTGTGTGTGTGTAGGGTTCCAAGGTCAGGACTTTGACTGGGCAGACTATCTAAAGCAGTGTGAAGCTGAAGCAGCCCCTCAGCAATGCTTTCCTCCTGTGAGTTTCTTATTCTACATATTTGGGGCAAAGGCATTACAAAAATACATTAAACACATTACAAATGCATTAAAAATGCTAATTTTACATAATTATATACCTCAATATAACTCTTTTATTGTTAACATGTTTTACATTTTTGAAAACTCATTTTAATAATAAAAAAACCTTATGAAGTACTTTGATATTATTAGTTAATTGAAGAAATTATCATACCATTTGACAGTAAATTGTGACTCTTAATATGTAAATATATTTTTTGTATATGTGTATATATATACATATTGTTTATATACTGTATATATTTTTTGAACATTCTTGTGATGGCAAATCTGAATTTTCAGCATCATTACTCAATCAATCTAATATGCTGATTTGCTGCTCAAAAAACATTTATTATCTATTTGTTTCAGTGCTGCTGTATATTTTTCTGGAATTTAGTTTTTGGATTCTTTGATGAATAGAAATTAGAAATATGTTATAGCATTGAAAATGAAATGTCACTTTCGATCAATTTAATGCATCTTAATAAACGAATAAAAGTAATTATTTCTTTCAAATGATTAGAATTTATTGCAAGACTTTGACTTGCTTTTTAAATTTCCTTGTAGGACCCTTCTGATCAGTGCATTAAAGAGTCCATGATGCTGGAGGCTGTTAACCCACTCTGCCCTGAAAACATTCATGTAGCAACTGTTACCAAGGTCAAAGGTCAACACATGTGGATTCGTTTGGAAGGTGTGATGTCAACACTCCTTTTTTTTTTTTTTTTTTTTTTTTTTTTTTTTTTTTTTTTTTTTTTTTTTTTTTTTTTTTTTTTTTTTTTTTTTTTTTTTTTTTTTTTTTTTTTTTTTTTTTTTTTTTTTTTTTTTTTTTTTTTAGCATGGCAGCTCTGAATGACCAAAAATAATTATGCAGTGTCTCCTTGAACTGGCTTCAGAGGAAACTAACAAAGCAGAGACCCTGATTAAAAATAGCAGCAAGACCACTAATGGACTAATATAAGACTGGGTTTAACCCTCTATAGACATCGCAGAAGGTCAGTAGGCTTATTTATCTCTCCCTCCCGCTCTTTGTTCAGGTCTGAAGCAAGCCATCCCAGAGATCATAGTTCACACAGACTCCATGGATATTTTTCCAGTGAGCTGGTGTGAGACCAATGGCTATCCTCTTCTGCACCCCTGCAAGCCCAAAGGTCAGTTTTACAGCCAAGGTGCTATGCACACAAATTGCTTCTTAAATTGATATTTATATTTGATGTTCCCTAGTAAAAAAAGTATAGAAAAAAATATATATATTTTAAATATATTTAGTTAATTGTAAGTATACTACAAATACATTTATTTATGTACTTAATAAAAATACCCTGCAATTGTACTTTTGGTATACTAAACTGGTATACTTGAAGTTTGCTAAATTGGAACAACTAATTTTGTTCTTAATGCACTTTAAATGTGCAGAAGTAGTGCTGAAGTACAGATATACTGAAGTATATTTGATTGTGCTAAAGTGGAACTATTGCAAGTATACTTCAGGTACACTTTAAATATTTAGCATTTAAAGACCGATATTATTCAATGATCATACAATCCTCATCAATAGTGATATTAAAACACATTTTAAGCTTAATATTAAGAAATGTGCATTGTGCACAGGTATTACTCCAAATAGATCTCAAGCTATATGTTTATATGTATAAAATATATTACTTTTTTTACTAGGGTTGGCTTTTTAAGAGACATAAATTCATATTTTATTTGTTCTTTGCAGTGGAGAAACAGAGAAAGGTTGCAGTTGTTCAGCCAGAGAAACAGTAAGAAAGACACAAAAGTGTTTGAATTGAATTCAAGTACTTTTGATTATGGAAAAACACTAATTTATCTCTTTCATCACAGCCGGGTACCATCCAAAGACTCCTCACCTGATACTACCAAACAACAGATTAACAGCAGTCAGACTGAGATGGGTAAGTGCTAGATACACATCTGAACATTTCTTCACATGCATGGCCTTCCTTGTCAGCCGTTTACACACTAATAAAAGCTCAATGGTCTCTAACATTGTACTATTTTAATCTTGTCTGTGTCACCAACAGGCCAGGCGAATGGGAAGTACTGTTGCCCCAAGATCTATTTTAACCATCGCTGCTTTTCAGGGCCCTACCTCAATAAGGGCCGTATTGCAGAGCTGCCGCAGTGTGTGGGACCTGGGAACTGTGTCCTGGTGCTGAAGGAGGTTAGCCATAACAGACTGCTGATTTGCAGTAGTATTTAAATTTGTTCTTTCTAAATTACAAAATGTAACGAGTGAATGTTATTAATAGTACTTAAAACCTCCTATTCTGCTGTATAAAACTCGAATGGAAATGTGCAAAAATGTATAATGGTGATTTTTACAGGGATCAAACGTGTTCTAAGACATGACACTAAGTGTCTGAACATAATAATAACAGGAACATGAGCAGCAAATCCGCATATTAGAATGATTTCTAAAGGATCATGTGACACTGAAGACTGGCGTAATGGTTGCTGAAAATATAGCTTTGCATCACAGGAATAAATTGCACTCTTAAGATTTATTAAAATAGAAAACTAAATTGAACTAATATTTCACATTACTGATTTTAACGTATTTGCAACCAAATAAATTCAGCCTTGGTAAGCATAAGAGACTTTTTTTCAAAAGCATTACAGAAAAATGTAATACATTTATAGTAGTACATAATAAAAAAAAATAATTTTAACCACTTTATAGCCAGATGTAAAAATCTGAAAAATTTAGTAAAATAATAGCCTAGATGTTTATGGTTGCTGTAATATAGATAGGCAGTCACAATGAATATGTGTCGTTAACTAACAGCATGATTTGTATAAAATCATATCAAAGTCACCTCTGATAACAGATCAATTTCAATTGAAATGTAGAAACATTCATTTTCTGTAAAGCTGCTTTGAAACAATATGTATATCCTTTTATCTGCATTTTGTAATAACTTTAAACATGGCTCAGAAACTGGAGTTGAACTATTCTGTTCTGTTTTCACTGTGTGTTGGTAATGCTGACCTATTGACCTGTGGCCTGTCCAGGTGCTGACACTGCTGATAAATTCTGCCTATAAGCCCAGTCGAGTGCTGAGAGAGCTGCAGCTGGACCAGGAGGGCCGCTGGCAGGGTCATGGAGAGACACTTAAAGCCAAGTGAGTATATGGTGCCCTAAACATTTCTTTTCTGCAGAAGTGAAGAGAAAAAAAAAAAACATGTCTACAGAGGTACCTGTAAAAGGTTGATTAAACAGGTTGTTGGAACAAGTTTTTTTTATCATTGTTTATAATAATTAACATAAATAGTTTGCTTTCAGTTTTCTGACCAGTCTTTGTGCTTTACAGGTACAAAGGGAAGAGTTACAGAGCGACAGTAGCGATTGTTCGCACTGCAGACCAGGTGGCTGATTTCTGTCGGAAAACCTGCATTAAGCTGGAGTGCTGTCCCAACCTGTTCGGCCCACGAATGGTGCTGGAGCGCTGCTCAGAGAACTGCTCTGTGCTCACCAAAACCAAATACAGTGAGCCTCTTTTCTCTATTTTATCAATATCAGTACATATTAGGGGTGTCGAAATGAATCGTTGCATCGCGATGCGGACGTGGACGATTCTGCATCGATGTTTAGAATGGCTCTGTAAAACTAACAGTACCTGTTTTATAGCATATTACTATGGGAAGAAAAAGAGCAGGCGTGTGGGCCGACCTCCCGGTGG